>NC_066579.1:338961105-339273792 GCF_024323335.1 Lathyrus oleraceus
ACAACCTGGCTAATTCCCCTGGCAGTTCACAATCTTCTTCGCCTTCTTCTTCGGCTTGATAGATCGGATTGTCGAAGTCATACAAGGGTGTAACAGGATTGTTATCAATGAGATCCGGAGAATGATCGCATCTGCATGAATGTGGATTCATGCATTGCTTAGAACCGGAACGAGTCAAATCAAAAAAGAAAAATGAAAACATTGCCATTTTTATTTTGTTTTTATTTTTAAACTGTAAAAATAAATGAAAAACAGGGAACACCGCTTTTAACTGAAAAACATCCTTTTATTAATGATGCAATCTTGCAAATTTAAACATGAGGTGGCCCTTACAATGAACCATTACGTGTCGGGCAACACATAAGGCTTTCATGCAAATAAAATCAAAACAGGAAAAATATTACTCTTCCAGCAGAGTGACCGTGATGATCTTTTCAGCCTTCCAGTTCTGGATTCCCATCCCTGGTGCGCACGGCTTTATCCATCGGTCCATCTCACAGTCGCTATCAGTTTCATCACCCATCATGCAGACGTGATCTGGATCCAGCATTCCGGCACTGGTGAATGTGACTGACGTACGGCGTCCTCTGCCTTGTCCTGAGCCTCTGCCTGGCTGATATCCCACTCCGAAGCGGTCTTTCTTAGCGGAGATGTCCATCATCCTGCCCCAGCCAGGAGCCTCTCCGTTCTTCACCACCTCAGCGGCCTGCTTGTACGAAGCAATGGACGGTTTCTCTTCCTCCTTTGCAAACAGAGCATTCTCCACCTTGACGGTTTCAAATGCTTGACTGGGCGTCTCCCAGATTTCGCCGTCCATCTCAACGTACTTGAATGAGGACAGGTGGCTAACAAAGATGTCCTCTTCTCCGCACACAGTGACAACCTGTCCTTCCCAGATATATTTCAACTTTTGATGCAAAGTCGAGGTCACTGCCCCAGCAGCATGGATCCATGGGCGACCCAACAGGCAACTGTATGCCGGCTGGATATCCATGACATAGAAAGTCGACTTAAACACCTCGGGGCCTATCTTTACCGGCAGCTCAACCTCTCCGAACACGGCCCGCTTCGACCCGTCAAATGCCCGCACTATCAGATCAGTGGGTGTCAGAATCAGCCCTTCACAATTCAGCTTTGCCAAGGCTTTCTTTGGCAACACATTCAATGAGGAGCCGGTATCAACCAGCACATGCGAAAGCACAGCTCCTTTACATTCCATTGCGATGTGTAGAGCCCGGTTGTGATTCCTCCCATCTACCGTCAGATCCATGTCTGTAAAACCCAGCCCATGGCTGGCATGCACATTAGACACGACCGTCTCCAACTAGTTAATGGTTATCTCCTGAGGAACATAGGCTTTCTTCAAAATTTTCAACAAAGCCTCTCTGTGCCCCTCAGAGCTTAACAGCAAAGATAGAATCGAAATTTTGGAAGGAGTCTGCTGCAGATGGTCCACCAGCTTGTACTCAGACTTCTTGATGATCCTTAAGAATTCCTCTGCATCATCATCAAGCTTCTCTTCCGACCCCACGGGCGCCGGTGTCACCACTGGAGTACCATCACCCGCCATTGCTTTCCCTTTCGCCCTGGCTAAAGCCTCGACCTTTTCTTTTTTCTCTTTTTCTCCTTCTCCTCCCCTCAAGGCGTCTGGAGCAAACAATCTTCCACTGCGAGTGAAACCGCTGGGACCGGCATTATCCACCTTTGAAACGGTGGTTTCATCCGCAGTCTGATCTTCTACCTTCTCTCCATTACAGTACACTTCTCCACCATAATGCCACGGCACGGCATCATCTTTGTCATAGGGAATTGGCCCAGGTACCGTGATGGTAACTGGAGCCGCCTCCGCCAGGGTAGACAAATCCACCGGGTCAAAATAAATCGTTATGGTGGAGACTTCATCTTTCCCCACATCAATCTTCTCAACCAGAATACTTCCATTGTCCATCAGTCCCTGGACAGCCTCTCTCAACAATTCACATCCATTGACAGAAATAGGGCACACAGCACAATCAACACCGCAGCCTAGATGAACCCCATTCAACATCAACTGCCTCTTAACCTCAGCCAGAGGAGTCTTCAACTGATCAACCCTCAACAACTCGAGTCGGCCCTCCTCAGAGATAGCATTCACCCCCCTTTGACCATGCGCGGGCATGGGATTAGCATTGACTTTGGGAGATGGTGCAAAGTTGATAGCTTTTGAGTCCACCAGGTCTTGAACTACGTGCTTAAAAGCTTTGCAGTTCTCTATGTTATGTCCGGGAGCACCCGAATGGAATTCACATTTGGCATTTTCATCATAATTGGCTGGCCGTTGGTCAGGTCTCAAAGGTGCCAGAGTTCTCAACTGTACTAACCCCAAGTCTTGCAGCTTCTTTAACAAGAAAGAGTAAGTCACAGGTGGCCTGTCAAACTGCCTGTCATTCATCCTTCCCCGCACCTGATAACCAGCCCTCTGAGGCCTCTGCTGAAATGGTTGACGCTGCTGTTGCGGTTGCTGTTGTTGCTGGGGTGCAGGCTGATTATCAGCAGGAATAGTTACTGCAGCAGTGTGCTGAAAGTAACGATCCCTACTGGGTCCTCTCTGAGCGTACACCGCACTGGTATCACCCTCTTTCTTCCTTTGGCCATTACTGAAGGGCTTCTTCGATCCTGAAGATGAAGCATTACCCTGAATCTTTCCAAGCTTCAGCCAGCTCTCTATCCTTTCTCCCGCCACGACTATATCTGAAAAGTTGGTCATCGGACAACCAACCATTATCTCGGCGAATTCCCCCTGCAGGGTCCCCATGAAGAGATCATACATTTCTCTATCCACCAAAGGAGGTTGCACTCTGGCAGCCAATTCCCTCCATCTCTGAGCGTATTCTTTAAACCCTTCATTATTCTTCTGAGACATACCCTGCAGCTGGGTACGACTCGGAGCCATATCAGCGTTGAACTGATACTGTTTAAAGAAGGCATCGCCAAGATCTTGCCAGCTCTTGATGTCAGAAGATTTCAGCTTGGTATACCACTCCAGTGAGCCTCCGGACAGACTGTCCTGGAAGAAGTACATCCACAGCTTTTGGTCCATGGTGTATGCAGAGATCTTACGGACAAACGCCTGCAGATGAGTCTCGGGGCAGGAACTCCCATTGTACCTATCAAATGTGGGCGCTTTAAATTTCTGCGGGATCACAATCCCTTCTACCAACCCCATATTTGACATGTTGACCACCCCAGGAGTGGCATAGCTCTCCAAAGCTCGGATCTTCTCAGCCAGCAGCTGAATCTCTTTGTTCTGTGGTGGGGCACTGTATTGACCGAAAGGTTCGTTGTGCATGGAGAACTGGTCAGCTTCCCGGTCTTCCTCTCTGTCGTCATCAACCCCGAAGAACGACGGGAATAGACTGTCTTTCAAATTCTGACCTGGTTGACCACCAGCAGCACCAAAACCAGCAGCATTATTCACTATACCCACGGTTGTCCTCTTGCCACCATCTCGAGAACCACCCAGCCCCTGGTTGGAGACACCATCCAGGTTCACACCACTATTAGCCGCTGAAGCCCGCTCGAGCTTCTCAACTTTATCAGCTAGAGCTTTCTGACCAACTGCAAAACCTTGCATGATGTTGATCAGCTCGTTCATCTTGTCTTTCAACTCGAGGATATTTGTATTCGGGAGATCCATTAGTCTGGGAGTATTGTGTCGAGTGAAATATCTGTGCGGGCGTGTTGAGTGCAAAGGTACAACTCTGCGAGCACGAGCAATGATTCCTGCAACAATCAAGCACATTAGAACTGATACCTGCAAAATAGCAAACAGGTTAATATGCATGAATGCAACGTCTATCCATACGAGGAAGCTTCTGTCTTTCGATCCTGGTTTCATCGAGACAGATAATATTTCGACAATAACATTCTGACATCAGGATGTCTCTCAACCCGAATCTCAATCGAGAATGTACCCTGAGTATGGATAGACGTGAGTTAGATGCCGATAAAAGCAAAATGTGGATGATGCTGATGCGTGAATGCAATGCACTGTGCCATCCTCCAAGTCATCTGAACATCTGCTGCACTGAAGCCTGATCTCTGAACTGATCACAACCATCTGAGGTACTGATTAACCATAAATCCGACTCGGGAGCTCCGAAATAAACGGAACTGAAAGATACATCACCATCATCACCAGAGATTCACTGATCTGATAACCACAATCCTCTGAATCGGCCCGGGGAATCCTGAAATAAACGGATCCCCACTGATAAATAACGCGGACAGCACTACGGCGTCTCAGAAATAAATGGCCATAAATCCGACTTATAAATATGACTCTGATCAACAGAACCAAAAGTCACCATCAAAGTCACCCACTGAACATGCATCTGAAAAAATCAACCCTCCCCTCACAGGTGAATTCTAATCAGGTCATCCAAGGCGGATAATAGTCTCGACAATCGGACAAAGATACTCAACGGGTTTGCCCTTTCGGGTCTGCCGCTGCAGCTCTCTTAAGATTGTCTAAACCAAAGATCCGGGAAACGATCGGTCACCGAAGTCAATAGTTCAGATGAAGTGACTCAACTAGAGTGGAGTACCCCACAAAGGAAGAGCACTATCAAATGAACCTCGTCCGGCTTGTGGTACATCACATTGCCAAGCACATGTTGACCTAACATGAAGGAGGCAACATGAGACCATGCTAATCCTAGGTGTATACTCGGGCCTGGGTTTTAGCCCCACTTAGAACACCCACCCCAAAACAACGGAACCACCTGCACAGAGGACGGCAACATGATAGTATGATGCATGCAAATATTTATGCAAATATATACACAGTCAGAATAATAAATGCAATAAATAAAGCGGCACAAGCAACCTAAACTATCCTAGAACGCTAGGAGAGACTCGCTTAGGGAAGATGGACCAGCACAGGTCAACATCTTATAGTCCCCAGCAGAGTCGCCAACTGTCGCATCCGCGAAAAACAACCGGCGGGCTAAAACAAAACAACACAGAGCCGCCACCGTGCGTTATTTATCCCAAAAGAGGGAAAGGAAACGCTCGAAGTAAACCTGGGAAAAAGCATGGTCTCGCGACCAAAGAGAATGGGATCGGGAGTCGGTTATGCGAAGGGAAGGTATTAGCACCCCTACGCATCCGTCGTACTCGACGGGATCCACGCTCTAAAAGATAGGTTAAGGTTGCTAAAACAAAACATCACACACACACACACTAAAGACAACACAGGTGGGGAAAGAGGAGAGAGGGCTCGCTAGGATATCGCATCCTATGCCTACGTATCTCGTCTGGAACGAGAATCAGAGTTGCCGTAGTTCGGCTCACGCACGCCAAACAAGACACACACAAAACAGGCAAACATGGAATCCGAACGCCAATCGCTGGACTTACATCAGATTCCGAACCAAACAAACACAATCAGGATACGGACAGCCAATCGTTGGTCTTACATCCATATCCTGACACACAAGAAGAAACAAGCAACAACAAGTTACTAAGGAGTCAGGCACTCGAGCCTAGCAACTGTCAAGCAAACGCACACAAAAAGAAACAAAAGTGCCCGGAGAGACCTCGCACGGTCTCCTGCCTACGTACCTCATCTGGTATGAGGATCAGGGGAACTAGGATACGGACAGCCAATCGCTGGGCTTACATCCATATCCTGACACACAAGAGGGTTAACAAGCAAACAAGCTACTAAGGAGTCGGGAACTCGAGCCTAGCAGCTGTCAAGCAAACACACACAAGAAAGAAAAAAGGTGCCCGGAGAGACCTCGCACGGTCTCCTGCCTACGTACCTCATCTGGTATGAGGATCAGGGCGACGTAGTTCCCCTGAACGGGAAAGAAATTCTAACCAGATACAAAGGGAGACACACTACTAGGGAGCTGTACTCGAGCCTAGATGTTATCATGCATCATTGCCCTATGTTATGGTTTCTATCTACTTGCACAACAGCAAGCTAATCCTAACCAGGAAAAAGCAAAGCATGCAAGCATAAACAAAACAAAGCAGACATTTCAAATAGCACACACTATATCCAGTCAAAGTGGGCTCAAACAAAGGGTTAAGTTGCAAAAGCAACACAACTGTGTCAGGGTGGTGTTAGCTCTTAACCCTGACATTGAGAGTCAGGGTGAAGCTGATGAAAGGTGAGTGAAGATTAGACTTCACAGCTCTTATCCCTGGCCAGGGAGAGCTTCAGACAAAGGAGCGTGGGTTCAAAAAGTGGGAACCCTTCTACACTCGTGACTCTGACTCAACTGTACAACTGTACAACTGTACAAGATCTTGGGTTAATGTCCCAATGCATCAACACAATGGTGTGAGCAGAGGGACGACTCAACAGAATAGCAGGAGGTGGACTACACACCTCTTGTGTCTGCCAATTGCCTTAATCAAGGTCTTTTCCTGCTTGGGGACAACGTTAAACAATCACAAACATCGCCTCTTAAGGAGGACTTCAGACAGTTGCCTGGCCAAGTAACAAGCCAGGTCTTCCAGACTACATGGAGACAAGAAAGTCTACCTCAATTGGTTTATACAACCAAGCAGCAGCACAACAAGTTCTCAAAGAACTATTAGCAACTAATGTACCTGAAATCAATCAAATACAATCAGTATACCAATCACAAAACCAAACAGCAAATGGTTCACAGTTAATCTGTACAGTCAAACAACAATCACAATGCACAAAGGTGAAAGCCATGAGGCACAAGACCAAGTTTTAAAACCTACAAAACAAAGCCAAAGTTAGTCATTAACAAGCAACAAGTCAATTCCCATGGAAGCACATCACCAAGCATAAGCACTTGTGCTTTTAACCTGAAACACAACTCAAAAGTGAGAACCAAGACCACTAGGACAAGCCTAGGGCCAAAATGAAATCAAATCATCAAAACAGAACATGAAACTTATCCAAAATCAAGATTAAATCATCAAGAATCAAATCCAATTGGTTTCCTGTTCATATCATTCATCATTATCATTTCATGAACAAAATAGCACAAAACATGCAAATTGGAACCTCAAAGGACCAAACAGAATGGTCATCACCAAATCCATATCAAAACAGCTCAATAAATTCCACAAAAATTCAAGCCTAAAAAGAACACATTCAATGAGCATCTTATCAAATTTCATGCTATTTGGACAAGTGGAAGTAGGTCAATGAAAATCAGAAAGTCCAGACAAATTCATACAAGCTCATACAAAGCATCAAAACATGCATCCACTTCAACCAATCATAAAACAGAAATCAAACATGATAAATGAATGGGATTAAAACCAAAATTCACTTCAATATGTCCAAAATACTCATGCCAAATTTCACATCCATCCAATTAATAACCAGAACTTCACAAATCAAATGGGAACATGTATTACTAAAAGTCAACAAATGACTAAACAGCAAATAAAATCCCAATCAAATAGGAAATACCTTCAAAAATTCCAGAAATATTCACATGTATTATCAGCATTCACAAGTATTCTCATGCAAAAATCCAGCTCAATTCAAGTTAAAAAAGCATGGAAAATAAAATCAAGAAGTGGTACAAAGCATGGCATGGCCCAAAGTGTAACACCTTCAAAGATCATGTCATAACTCTCAATCCAGGAACTCAGAAATTACAAACCACATATCAAAATGCTCCTTAAGATGTCAAGATCAAGCACAAAAAATTTCATGAATTTCTAATGAGGCATCATCATTTTATGATCAAAAGAGTAGGCATGGTACACAAAATGACATGTTCAAACAAACCCTAGGCATTTATTTTTTCCAGCCGTGCACAAATTATTAAAAATCAACAAAAAATCAAGGACATCATAAGGATCATGGTGGAGAAAACCTCACATTATTTGGACTATTTTTGAGTGAGTTATGAATTTTTGAAGATCAGCATACAAAATGAAATAAACATTTGAAAAGAACATGAAACAAGTGGAGCGCATGGCATTTATGTAAATAAGCCAAACATTTGAATCTGGCGCCCAGCGAAACGACAACGTTTTGCCTGGAACCTTCGCTAAGCGAACAGAAACTTTCGCTAAGCGAGTACTCATCCTCTTCGCCTTCGCTAGGCGAAACAGATCATTCGCTAGGCGAACACGCGATTTCTTCGCAACGAAAACGACGAACAACAGCAGTTCATCATGATTAAGAACAAATTTCTCAGAATCGCAAAACAAGCATATCATTAGATTCGTCATCTAACACACATCAATAATCCAGCATGCATTTGTTCTAATTCTACTCGTATCAACGGGATCGATCAAATTAAGTTTCACATTCAAATGTTCAAATCAAGATATCTCATTCGATTCTTAATGAAATCGCACGATTCGAGTTGTAGTGAGCTCAGCAAGGAACGATCTATCAATGCTATATCATAATTTTAGCAATCGTGAGGTTCGAGTTCCTACCTCTTGAAGATGCAGTCGCTTGATTCGATGAATTCCAGGCTCTAAAGTGCAAAACAGAAGTGGATTGACGCTTTAGGAGATGAATGAAGTAAGTCTTTTAGCTCGATTCTGCTCCAGCTCCAAGAATCTTCAAAATGCCATGGATGAGCAAGGTTATGACAGCTGCAATTTCTTCAAGCTTTGGCCACGATTTTCCTTCAACAGATCTTCAATATGCTCTGCAAATGATGAATCAAGCAAGAACAAGCAAGAAGATTGATGAATTCTTCATGAACAAGAGTGAAAAAGTGTGAAAAGGTTTTGAGAAAATTGAGAGAATTGTGATGAAAAGATTGTTAGATCTGAAAAGTGAATTGTGATTATGCATTTTCTGTTATGATTAATGCTTTATACCTCATGCTAATCCAGTTGTTAATCACAATTAACAAATCCAAGTGAACTTAGCAAAATGTAGTTTATGCATAAATGTCCAAAATGGCCTTTTGCAAAATCAGCCAATGCAACAGTAAAAACCAGTTCAAACAAGTCACATTGGATGTTTATGATGTGTTGGAATAGGCTTTGTATGCAAATACCATGTATTTTGGAAATTCACCATTTTTCCCACCAATTTTCAAAATGAACACTTGAAAAATGACTTTTTGCTATGATGATTTTTGATGAAATGTGATGATGCATCATGAAAGTACATGTCAAATGTGGTTTGCTCAAAGAAAGATCACCCAATTTGGCCATTCCATTCAAAAGTTATGCCACTTTGAATTTCAACATTTTCTGAAAATGATTTGATCATAACTTGCCAACCACACATGAGAAATTCATGTTCTTTGACTTTTTGGAAAGGTGAGAGCAAGATCTACAACTTTCATGTTGAACAAAATTTCATTTGAAGCATTTTTGGACACGTAATTTTGAGGTGAAAAACTTTCCATTTTTGGCAATTTCCCATTACAAGTCACCTGCTATTTTTGGAAACTTTTCTCCTGACTTCATTTTCTTCATTCTTGATCTTTGAAATGTCAAATGAAACTTGTATAGACATGAATGAAGTGTCTCTAACCCTCTCCCACCTCCAAATCCATCAATTCAAGCACAGTTGACCACAGTTGACTTTTCTGACTGATAGATGAATCTGGCTATGCACTGATCAAGTTGAGCTTCAAACTCCTGATGAAATGGCTCAATGATGAAACCCTAGCTTCCATAAGCTCAATATAACCATATGATGATCCCCATATCCATTGAAAACCTCATCTCTTTGACAAGCCCTGATTGGCCCAATGCAACTGATTAGGGTTGACCAGAGGTCAAAACCCTAATCTCAAGGTATCTGATGAAGCACTTGGATGATATCAAGACCATGATGATGATGATGTGTCATTTCAACCAAGATGAAGCTCAACCCCCTTGAGGAGCCATGAAACCCTGATTTGTACCACACATCCTCAGATGATTAATGATCAATCCAATGAAACCCTAGCTTGAATCTCAACCTCTATATCTTCTGACCAAGACCTAGGAGGATGACTTGCTCAATGTAGCCATATGATATGCAAAGATGCAATGACTAATGACCTAAAATTGCAATGCAATATGTTAAGCTAGTCCCAAGAGAGGAGGGCAAATTTTGAGGTGTTACATTAAGCATTAAAGATTGCTATATTGATAGTTAGGTGGAGAGATCGTCTAAGGATCAATATAGTGATTATCACAATATCATTTAGACATAAATGACTTTGAGAGGATACTTGAACATCATCAATAATCTTGAATCTATTTATTTATCATAAGGAATCATAAGCATTTGAAATAGTGAACTCCAATCTTGCCAAGCTTTTACATTAGATTAAAACCATTTTACTGTTTTTAGTGACATTTACTCACAAGATAACTTTCCAACCAAAACAACCTTGTTACTTTCTAAACTTACAACATTTGGATTATAGAACGGCGGTAATATACTTTTCAACAATAGACATAAGGGCAAAAGGGTAATTATAAAAATATTTATACACATAAAAATATTTGTCGAAGATATACTTTTCAACAATAGACATAAGGGCAAAAGGGTAATTATACACATAATTATTATCACAGAAGGATTTGTCAGATCACATGACATTTTCGTGTCTTGGGTAGCAGTGATGTGTTGCTAGATACCGCTCACTGTTTATTATGTTAAATACGTGATTTAATATAATTGTCAATGCCGCGAAAACCTATAGGGTCGCACACAAAGGACGGATTGATGAGAGATAGAGTAATTAAGGAATACCGTAATGTACGGTGCTCTTAAGTGAATTATAGAACATCGTAAGGTACGGTGTACTTAAGTAGAATACGAAATATGGTAAGGTACCACACGCTTAAGTGATTTTGGCATATTATAAGATATGGGCCATATACACTTGAGTGGGCTTTTTAGCTTGTAGCCCACACAAGTGGTTCTATAAATAGAACCCTTGTGTAGAAGCATTGTCACACTTGCAATTTCGTTTCTCTCTCTCTCTCTCTCACTCAAAGCCTTCATTCGTAGCAGCTAGCACTGAGATTGAAGGAATCCGTTCGTGTGGACTGAGTAGAGGCGTTGTCATCGTTCAACGTTCGTGATCGCCACAAGAGGTAACGATTCTATCACTGATCATGCCCATTCGTAAGGATCATTAAAGGAGAAATTTTAAATTCCGCTGCGTTTTGGATCGTCATTCTCCTTCAGTGGTATCAGAGCCACTTATGAAACCATGCATCTGATAGCTGTTTATTTTCTGTATTTTTTGTATTAATACGATTAAAAGACAGAATGAATCAAAGAATAAACGAGTAATTAAATTGAGATCGATCAAGTTATATATATGATATAAGTAATCCTGATGCAAAATACGGTATATATGATATACTGTTTCTGTTTCATTCATTCAAACATTCAATGGTTGTTTTCCTTTGAGCGATCAATGGTCGTTTGCTTCTTGATCCGACATTAGTATGGTGAAGTAATCACGTGTTGATCAATCATACTGAATCAACAATCGAGATGTGTTTGACGGTCTGAAATTGGTGCATTAGGGTTAATGACGGCACAAGGGTTGTGTTATGCATTAGGGTTAATGATGGCACAAGGGTTGTGTTGTCAAAAAGTTATGCGATTAGGGTTAATGACGGCACAAGAGTTGTGATTTAAAGTATTAAGTGTTGATGCGAAAAACGACGTCGATTTTAAATGAATTGTTCATTAAAATTTTCGGCTGACCGGGCAGCGGACCCCCGGCTAACTCTGCGTTGTGTGCTCGGTCACCGAAATTTAATTTGGTTTTAATTAATTAAAAGAATTAAAATTAATAATAATAATAATGTTTTTGTTATTATTGTCTTGTGGTGATCGGTTATGGCCTTAGTTTTCCTTTATTTTGTTTTGGGTTTTTAAAATACGACCTGCGTGTCGTGCCTCTCTTTTAATCTCATAATGTAACTTCTTTTCTCATCTCACTCCCTCGTATGTAAAACGAGTTTCTTTTATGTAATGTAATGTTATGAAGAAAGAGAAGAAGTCAATATCAAAGGAGGACAGCCTTGAAGATCTTGCTTGGAGAAGCTTAGATCGTTATTAGGTTAGCTTAGGTTCTCTCATTGGCTTGGGAGAACAATTGCGCTAGGGGCCATAACTGTTTCATTAAGTTTTGTTACTTGTATTACTATCCCTCTTTTGTTTCACTTGGTATGTTAGTTTGTAGATTCTAGTGCATGCGAGGAAAAGCAACCGAGGAGCAACTTCAATTCGATCCTGAAATTGAAAGAACACTTCGGAAGCTCAATAGCAAAACACGAAGAAGAAGGAAACTAGCCGAAGAGAGGAACCGAAGAGAAGAAGCATCTACTTCCGCATTTGTTCCTATAGAAGAAGTGGTTGTAGAGGCTTATGACGGAAACATGGCGGATGACAATCGTACCGAAATGTCCGCTAATAGTCCAAGAAGAAATGCTCAATTTGCCCGTGGAGGACGAAATACTGAGATGAAGACCGGAATCCTCCAACTTCTCTATGCAAATCCATTCACCGGAATGGACCATGAAGATTCGTATACCCATCTCATCAAGTTTTATGAGATTGCGGGTTCTACGGGAATTGATGAAACGGGTGAAGAAGCACTATTCAAGAGGATGTTCCCACACTCCTTAGTGGGAAAGGCAAAAGAGTGGTACCTTGATCAAGCAGCAAGAGTGATGACGGATTGGAATTTGCTAGAAGAAAAGTTCTTAGAAAGATATTTCCCTCAATCCCGATTCATGGAAGCCAAAATGGCTATTGCGGTATTCACTCAAGGAAGCAACGAGTCTTTAAATGAGGCTTGGGAAAGATTCAAGTCAATGTTGAGAAAATGCAAGGGTCATGGTTTTGATGAGCTCACTCAAATCCATATTTTTCTAAATGGGCTCCAATCAACTCATAGAACACTTTTGGATGCTACCGCGGGTGGTTCTCTTATGTCAAAGAATGCTGAAGAAGCTAAAGTCATTATTGATCGGATGGCACTCAATGATCGTCAAAGTCAACATGACCGTAGTCCTTCACAACGGAAACCGGGAGTTCTTGAGTTAAATACCAATGATTCCATCCTTGCTCAAAACAAGTTACTTTCTCAACAAGTGGAGTTGCTTACTCAACAAATGGCCAAGCTTCCACAACAAATGAAGGAAATTCAAGGTTCTCAAGTTCGACATCAAGTAGCATGTTGCGAATTATGTCAAGGAGATCATCCTACTGGTTTTTGTCCTCCACTAGAAGAAGTGAGTTATGTGAACAATCAAAATCAAGGCTATCAAAGGAACAATCAAGGTTATCAACCATCAAGGTTCAACAACCAAAATTTTCAGCAGCAAAGTCCTTATCAACACCCAAATTCTCAAGGACAACAATCGCAAGGAGGAAATTCAAAGTTAGAAGACACTCTCCAACAATTCATGCAAGCCTCCATGGCAAATCAGAAGAGCACCGAGGCAGCAATCAAGAATTTGGAGAACCAAGTAGGTCAACTTGCGAAACAACTGTCGGAACAAACTGCAAGATCCTCTTTCTCCGCTAACACTCAAACTAATCCAAAGGAGCATTGTAAAGTAATGTTTACAAGAAGCGGTAGAGAGTTGACAAGTGGAAAAAGTGAGGAAATCACGTTAGAAAATGATATGGATGCTATGCTGGAAAATGAGGATGTGGCTTGTGGGAAGGAGAAAGTGGCAGAAACTGCTCAGTTCGCGCCGCGATCTTCCTTCGCGCCGCGAAAACAGCAGAACCAGCAATTGATGGAGGAAAAACAGTGTGAAGCGGAAATGAATAAGGAAATCGAACCAAGAAAAAAAAAGGAGACAAAGGAGTGAATGTCATTCCAGTTCAACATCTACCATATCCGCATGCACCGTCAAAGAAGGATAATGCTAGACACTATGCACGGTTTATGGACATTTTCAAACAACTTCAAATCAATATTCCATTTGCCGACGCATTAGAGCAAATGCCACGGTATGCAAAGTTCATGAAGGATATTCTCACAAAGAAAAGAAGACATGTGGAAGATGAGACAATCTTGCTCGATGCACGTTGTAGTGCCATCATTCAAAAGAATCTCCCAAGAAAGGAATCCGATCCGGGCCGAGTCGTTTTACCGGTAACCATTGGAGATACCTATATTGGTAATGGCTTAATTGACTTGGGATCTAGCATCAATTTAATTCCCCTATCCATTGTCAAAAGATTGGGAAATGTTGAGATCAAATCTACAAGGATGACTTTACAACTAGCTGACAAGTCTACCACTTCACCATATGGAGTTGCTCAAGACATGTTAGTGAAGGTGGACAAATTCTTGTTTCCGGTAGATTTTGTGATAGTAGACATGGATGAAGATCGTGAGGTTCCTATAATTCTTGGAAGACCATTCATGAAAACGGCCCGAATGATGATTGATATTGATGATGGACTAATGAAAGTGAGGGTGCAAGATGAAGAGGTAGCCTTCAATCTTTTTGAAGCCAAAAAGCATTTTAATGTTAAGCATGACTCCTTCCGAATCGATGCCACCAAGGAGGGACTAGTTGAGATCGCAGACCAGGTTCATGTTTCTAATCCATCAGAGAAATCTCTTATCGGAGTCTACAAAGTTTCGACCAACAATGAAGGAAAAGAGATGGAAGCAATGTTGCATGAATTAGAGTCTCGTGGAGAACTTGTTTATCATGAAGAGGTAAACGAAGGCTTGGATATGAAAAAGGAAGTGGAAGAGCCAAAACTAGAGCCAAATTTGAAGTATTTGTTCTTGGGTGATGACTGTACTAAACCGGTGGTCGTTAGTAATACATTGTCCACAAAAGAGGAAGACAAATTGATTCAAGTGCTGAAAAAGAAGGAGGTTGTCAAACTATTGGAGGCCGGGATGATTTGTTCTATCTCCGATGGTGAATGGGTGAGTGTTGTGCAAGTAGTTCCGAAGACGGGTGGTATCAGATTTTATCGAAGGTTCATCAAGAACCTCTTGAAGACAACAAAGCCCTTGAGGAAGTTGCTCAACAAAGCCGGATCGTGAAGACCGTTGAACCGTCGAGCTCTAAACGACGTTAAACAAAGCGCTTGTTGGGAGGCAACCCAACATTGTAAGTCTGCATTTTATTTTTTCTCTGTTGTGTGAGTTTCTGCTGTGTTAAATTTTGAAAATTTGGGTTCTGTTTTTTGTTGTTCGCCCCGCGAACACCGTTCGCCCCGCGAACTGAATTCACAGTTTCAGCTCGCGCCGCGAACAAGGTTCGCCCCGCGAACAGTGAGTGGAAGAACCAATTTTTTTTTGAAATTTCCTTCAGTTCGCCCCGCGAACTGAAAGAAAAAAAAAATTAGTTCGCCCAGCGAACTGAGTATGGCAGAACCATTTAAGTTCTGTTTTATGTCATTTTCGTTTCATTCCTATTTTCACAAACTTAGGAGATTCTTTCAACAACCTCGCCACCCCACTTCCAAACCTCCAAATTTCAAAACTTCTCCTCTTTATTCCCTTCCTAGGAGGAGTATGTTGATTATGTTAAGTGGCCTGAGGGCAGACTAGTTTTTTTTGGGGGGGTGCAGGAAGTGGTGCAACCCATGGCGATGAAATGAAGGAAGATTGAGGAGTTTGTTGAATTGTAGGGTTTGTTTTTATTTTGAGTTTTCTGTGTATTATTACTGTTTTTGTTGAATTTTGAACTTTGGTTTGTTAGTTGTTTTGATAATTGCATGAATACTTTTTGAAATTTAAGTGTGTTACAATCAAATTGGTTTACCAACATTTTTGTTTAATTGTTCTTATTCTTAAGTCAAGCTTTAAGCAACCGAGAAATGATCGCAAAGAAAGAAGCATAAGACACTTCGAGTGGTGATGATAAGAATTAGTGTCGGCATTTCAAGGTACACTTTATCGCTTTCTAGACTTAACATGAGTAATTTGATGGTGTGTGCAAATTCCATGTCATAAATTCATTGAAGTATATGTCATTTTTGAATCAAAATAGGACTTAACCAATTGTGAGGAGGCTTTCCATTGTACACTAAAAAGCGGGAAACCAAGCATTATTTTAACTCATTCTTATCATGCTAAATCATGCATCAATCTATTTTTGTGTGAAAATTTTGAAAATGATAGAGGCATTGTTTGTGAGAGAAACCACTTGACCAAAAAACCTGAATCAACTAACCTTGTGAGGAATAATCCTTAGTTAAACCCCTTTGAGCTTATTTTAGGATCCATTTTATTAATCATTGAAAAATCAATTGAAAATTGTGGAATAAATGAATCCTAATTTCTTTCGTGTCAATTGAAACATCAAATCGAGTTGTTGTAAATTTTGCCTTGTGCTTATTTCTAAGTAGGGAGCATTATTTAATAAATTTGGTTTTGAAACCTAAGTTGGGGAGAGTAAAATGAGAAGTGATTAGAAACTTGGAAAAGTGAGTTTCTTATGAAAGGGTGAAAATTTGAAAAGAAACAAGAAAAAGAAATCACCCTTGAAACCATAGAGCAACGAAAAAGAAAAGAAAAAAAAAAAGCAAAGAAATGCTCATGGTTGTGTGGATGTGGAAAGAAAAAGAAAAAGAAAAAGATAGGGATCAAAGAAATGGAAATTGTGTAGAGTTGAATATTTGGGAATGCTCCCTTAGGATAGGCAATTTGGTTGAATTCTCTTAATCATATCCTTTCTTGTAACCTAAGCCACATTACAACCTTTGAAAGACCTCTTGATGCACATTTTTCACATGATTTGGTGTTTGTTGTGATAACCGCATGATTTGAGTTGTTGTTGATTTAATTGCATGGATGAGTGAAAGTAACCCTTCATGTTATTCATCATCATTATGATGTGTGTGTAAGTTTGATTCAATTTTGACACATATGGCTTTGAATTCCTTGGTATGATTTTTGCACTTTACCATTTCCCTTATTCATGTTTTGTCTAGAATTGAGATAGGTGAATTGAGAAAATGCCAAACGCTTTTGAACCATTTGAATGTCCTTGGTAAATCCTTGTTTCAATCTTTTGTGTCATTGCTTTGGTTGTAAGGGTGGAAACTTTTGTTTAGGGACAAACAAAACGCTAAGTTGGGGAGAGTTGTTAGGGACCAATTAGTACTACTTTTTATATCATTTTATTGGTCCCTTTTACCAAGTTTTGATGTAATTACACACTTTTATTCTCACTATTTTGTATAAATGCAATTAGGTTTAATTTATTTTGTTTTGAATAGTTATTTCACATATTTGTTAGTTGTGTAAAATTTTTGGATGAGAAAGCTTTGGATTGCAGCATCATAATATGGAAGATTTCGGATGAAGCTTGCAAAGCAAGGAAACTGAGGCAGCTTCAGTTCGCCCCGCGAACAAAGTTCGCCCCGCGAACTGAATGAGGCAACTTCAGTTCGCCCCGCGAACCCTGCGAATCCAGCAAGCTGATTTTGGGTCAAAAGTGTTGTTTTTCATGCCAGTTGGTTTTGCCATTTTGGTGTCTGCCTTGGAATAGCTTTTCTGCTTTGGATGAGAATGACCAATTAAGGAAATGTCAACCCTTTTTGGTAAAAAATTACATTATTCTAGGGCATTCATTCATTCATTACTATTCACACATTGATATTGAGAGATTTTTGTAAGAGAGAAAAATAGAGTTTTTCTTCTTTAATATTCTGCTTTGTAACAATGATGAGGAGGAGCTAAACTCCCTTTGTCAAGATTGGAGGTAGTAGCTATTCTCATATGTTTATGTATTCACTTTGATTTATATATGATAAAGATTGTTGATGTATTGAATACTGTTTTTGCCCTAAGTTGAAAACCAGATTTGAGTAGTTGTCGAGAGAGATTATTTGAGTCTTGACATAAAACAGATTTTCAAGTAGTGAATAAGTTGTAGAGATAGATTTATTCATTACTCTTCTTTGGTATTAAGCATTAAAGATTGCTATATTGATAGTTAGGTGGAGAGATCGTCTAAGGATCAATATAGTGATTATCACAATATCATTTAGACATAAATGACTTTGAGAGGATACTTGAACATCATCAATAATCTTGAATCTATTTATTTATCATAAGGAATCATAAGCATTTGAAATAGTGAACTCCAATCTTGCCAAGCTTTTACATTAGATTAAAACCATTTTACTGTTTTTAGTGACATTTACTCACAAGATAACTTTCCAACCAAAACAACCTTGTTACTTTCTAAACTTACAACATTTGGATTATAGAACGGCGGCAATATCAACCAATCTGTGTGGATACGATATAAAAATATTTGCCGAAGATATACTTTTCAACAATAGACATAAGAGCAAAAGGGTAATTATACACATAATTATTATCACAGAAGGATTTGTCAGATCACATGACATTTTCGTGTCTTGGGTAGCAGTGATGTGTTGCTAGATACCGCTCACTGTTTATTATGTTAAATACGTGATTTAATATAATTGTCAATGCCGCGAAAACCTATAGGGTCGCACACAAAGGACGGATTGATGAGAGATAGAGTAATTAAGGAATACCGTAATGTACGGTGCTCTTAAGTGAATTATAGAACATCGTAAGGTACGGTGTACTTAAGTAGAATACGAAATATGGTAAGGTACCACACGCTTAAGTGATTTTGGCATATTATAAGATATGGGCCATATACACTTGAGTGGGCTTTTTAGCTTGTAGCCCACACAAGTGGTTCTATAAATAGAACCCTTGTGTAGAAGCATTGTCACACTTGCAATTTCGTTTCTCTCTCTCTCTCTCTCTCTCACTCAAAGCCTTCATTCGTAGCAGCTAGCACTGAGATTGAAGGAATCCGTTCGTGTGGACTGAGTAGAGGCGTTGTCATCGTTCAACGTTCGTGATCGCCACAAGAGGTAACGATTCTATCACTGATCATGCCCATTCGTAAGGATCATTAAAGGAGAAATTTTAAATTCCGCTGCGTTTTGGATCGCCATTCTCCTTCAGTGGTATCAGAGCCACTTATGAAACCATGCATCTAATAGCTGTTTATTTTCTGTATTTTCTGTATTAATACGATTAAAAGACAGAATAAATCAAAGAATAAACGAGTAATTAAATTGAGATCGATCAAGTTATATATATGATATAAGTAATCCTGATGCAAAATACGGTATATATGATATACTGTTTCTGTTTCATTCATTCAAACATTCAATGGTTGTTTTCCTTTGAACGATCAATGGTCGTTTGCTTCTTGATCCGACATTAGTATGGTGAAGCAATCACGTGTTGATCAATCATACTGAATCAACAATCGAGATGTGTTTGACGGTCTGAAATTGGTGCATTAGGGTTAATGACGGCACAAGGGTTGTGTTATGCATTAGGGTTAATGACGGCACAAGGGTTGTGTTGTCAAAAAATTATGCGATTAGGGTTAATGATGGCACAAGAGTTGTGATTTAAAGTATTAAGTGTTGATGCGAAAAACGACGTCGATTTTAAATGAATTGTTCATTAAAATTTTCGGCTGACCGGGCAGCGGACCCCCGGCTAACTCTGCGTAGTGTGATCGGTCACCGAAATTTAATTTGGTTTTAATTAATTAAAAGAATTAAAATTAATAATAATAATAATGTTTTTGTTATTATTGTCTTGTGGTGATCGGTTATGGCCTTAGTTTTCCTTTATTTTGTTTTGGGTTTTTAAAATACGACCTGCGTGTCGTGCCTCTCTTTTAATCTCATAATGTAACTTCTTTTCTCATCTCACTCCCTCGTATGTAAAACGAGTTTCTTTTATGTAATGTAATGTTATGAAGAAAGAGAAGAAGTCAATATCAAAGGAGGACAGCCTTGAAGATCTTGCTTGGAGAAGCTTAGATCGTTATTAGGTTAGCTTAGGTTCTCTCATTGGCTTGGGAGAACAATTGCGCTAGGGGCCATAACTGTTTCATTATGTATGTATGTTGATGCATGTGAATGTATGTTGATGCATACGAGAGACGATTTATATGATAAATAAGCCGGTGAGATCAGAATAATTGCAAATTCCCTCAAATTAAATATTAAGTTTATGCTTTCCAAGTTTTAGCACTCATCAAGACTAGTATCAGATAATGTAGGTTTCGCCTACGCGAGGTGCGTGTTCTATATTAGTAAGGTGCGATGGGATAATTGTAATATCCAATTGTTAAAACAATGGGTCAAACTTAACTAAACAAATTATAATAAGATTATATATGTTTAGAAGCAAGAGTTGGAAATGATCCATGTGATGGATTGGAATAAAGAGTTATTCACCCAACTAAAATATTCGAGAGTTGTATTAGATACAATTGGAAGGAGTTCCTACCTAAATAACCTAGTTTTGTGTAATCCGCCTACACGGACTTAAAACAAAGTGAAATATAGATCTCGACCCACTAGAAAATCTTCCAACGGGATTTTCCGAATCAAATGGTGAGGGTCATTTGTTTTGAGTAAAATAGTGGGAGCATATTTAATTAAAGGCCTAATTAAATATGTTATTGATACTTATATTTTCATTATTTTCATGTAGATTACCATGACAACAAACAACTCTAACAACATTTTGCGATCAATCCTTGACAAGGAAAAGTTGTCTGGGACAAATTTTCTGGATTGGCACCGAAATCTGAGGATTGTCCTCAAACATGATAAAAAGCTGTATGTCTTGGAGAAACCTGTTCCTGAAGAGGAACCTCCTAGTTCTGCACCTAAGGCAGAAAGAGATGCTTATAAGAAGCATGTCGATGATGCCAATGAAACTGCTTGTCTCATGCTAGCTACCATGAACTCAGAGTTGCAAAAGCAACATGAGAACATGGCAGCGTTCGATATGATCGAACACCTGAAGATGCTCTATCAAGAGCAAGCAAGGCATGAAAGGTTTGAAGTTTCAAAAGCCCTTTTTCAAGGCAAGTTAGCTGAGGGAGCCCTTGTAGGTCCCCATGTGCTCAAGATGATTGGGTATGTGGAAAACCTTGAGAGGTTGAGTTTTCCCCTCGGAAAGGAACTTGCGACTGATTTGATCTTGCAATCGTTGCCAGATAGATTCAGTCAATTTGTCCTAAATTTCAATATGAATGATATGGACAAATCTCTTCCTGAACTACTAGCCATGTTAAGAACTGCTGAGCAGAATCTGAAGTCAAAAGGGAAGTCCATTCTGATGATCGGAAATGGAAAGAGACAGAACAAAAGGCCCACCAAACAGGGTGATAAAGGGAAAGGCAAGGAAGTTGCCAAACCCAAACCCACTGTTGCTGCTTTGAAGCCTAGTGGAGGCATAGAAAAAGAAGGCACTTGCTTCCATTGCGGTAAGACCGGACACTGGAAGAGAAACTGCCCAAAGTACCTGGAAGATAAGAAGAATGGAGTAGAGACTTCAACTTCAGGTATTTTTGTTATTGAAATTAATTTATCTACTTCTGCATCATGGGTATTAGATACTGGATGCGGTTCTCACATTTGTACCAATATGCAGGGACTAAAAAGGAGTAGAGATTTGGCAAAAGGTGAAGTCGACCTACGAGTTGGCAACAGAGCAAAGGTTGTTGCTTTAGCCGTAGGAACTTATGTATTGACTTTACCTAGTGGTTTAATAATTCAGTTAGATAACTGTTATTATGTACCTGCAATTAGCAGGAATATTATTTCCGTTTCTTGTTTGGACAAGTTTGGTTTTTCATTTATAATAAAGAACAATTGTTGCTCAATTTATTTGAATTATATATTCTATGCTACTGCACAAATGAACAATGGACTATATGTCCTTGATCTTGAAATGCCTATTTATAACATTAATACTAAAAGGTTGAAACCTAATGAGTTAAATCCAACTTACCTTTGGCATTGTCGATTAGGCCACATAAATGAGAAACGCATTTCCAAACTCCATAAAGATGGATTGTTGGACTCTTTTGATTATGAATCATATGAGACATGCAGATCTTGTTTAATTGGAAAGATGACAAAGTCTCCATTCACAGGAAAAGGTGAAAGAGCTAATGATCTTTTGGCCCTCATACATACTGATGTATTTGGACCACTGAACATACCAGCCAGAGGAGGTTTTCAGTACTTCATCACATTTACTGATGATTTCAGTAGATATGGTTATGTGTATTTAATGAAACACAAATAAGAGTCCTTTGAAAAGTTCAAGGAATTCAAAAATGAAGTACAAAATTAACTAGGTAAGAATATTAAAACTCTTCGATCAGATCGAGGTGGTGAGTATTTAAGCCTAGAGTTTGATGACCATCTGAAAGAGTGTGGGATCCTATCCCAACTTACTCCTCCTGGAACACCCCAATGGAATGGTGTATCTGAGAGAATAAATCGAACCCTGTTAGACATGGTCCGATCCATGATGAGTCACGCCGATCTTCCAAACTCCTTTTGGGGACATGCACTATTGACAGCAGCTTACACACTTAACTGTGTTCCATCCAAAAAGGTTGAGAAGACACCATATGAGATATGGAGTGGTAAGAAACCACATATGTCTTACATGAAGATTTGGGGTTGCGAAGTTTATGTGAAACGACAAATTTTAACTAATCTTGAGCCCAAATCTGACAAATGCTTATTTGTGGGATATCCTAAAGAAACAAGAGGGTATTACTTCTACAATCCTTCTGAGGGCAAAGTGTTTGTCGCTCGAACTGGAGTTTTCCTAGAAAAGGATTTTATTTCCAAAGGAATCAGTGGGAGGAAAGTAGAGCTTGAAGAAATTCAAGAATCACAAAGCATCGATACACCTATGGAGGAATTAGAGTAGGAAACACAAGTAGTTGTGGAAGAGCAACCTGCTCAAGTAGAACAAGACCAGCATAGGTCAAGCAGGATATGTCACATACCTGAGAGATGTGGATATCTCATAACTGATCAAGGTGATGTATTACTCATGGATCAAGATGAGCCTGTGACCTACCAAGAGGCCATAACTGGTCCCGAGCCTGAGAAGTGGCTAGAAGCCATGAAATCTGAAATGGATTCCATGTACACAAACCAAGTTTGGACCTTGGTAGAGCCTCCTGTAGGAGTTAACCCTATAGGATGCAAGTGGGTCTTCAAAAAGAAGACTGACATGGATGGTAAGGTACATACCTATTGTCGCATCGCGAAAAATAACCGGCGGGAAAAGACACAGAGCCGCCACCGTGCGTTATTTATCCCAAAGGAGGGAAAGGAAAAGCTCGAAGTAAACCTGGAAAAAGGAAAGGAATGGTCTTACGACCAGAGATTGCTAGGTACGGGAGTCGGTTACGCAAGGGGAAGGTATTAGCACCCCTCACGTCCGCCGTACTCGACGGGATCCACGCTCAAAAGAATAGGATAAGGTTGCTAACAAACTGCTCAAAAACTGCACCAAACTGGAATAATAAAACAAGTGGAAGAAGATGGAGGAAGGGGACTCGGCAGGATGTCGCATCCCAGGCCTACGTAGTTTGTCAGAAACAAACATTCGGGGAAATGGGAAACATGCTCGCTAGGACATCGCATCCTATGCATACGTATCTTCTCTAACCAGAGTAAGAATCAGAGCACTCGTAGCTCGGCTAACACACGCCGAAACAAAACACTGAAAAGAGACGCCGAGACGTCAAAAGAAACGCAACAGGAAACGGAAGGCCAATAAATGGACTTATATCCGACTCCTAACAAACAAAAGCAAACAGATTGCAACGAGGGCAAGAGAAAAGGAAGGTCTCGATCGCAACGAGGGCGAGAGAAAAGAGTCGCAACAAGGGCGAAAACCAGCAAGGACTAAATGTTAGTCGTCAGTCAAACTCGACAAGACATCGCATCTCGTGCCTACGTATCTCATATGGACATGAGAATCAGAGTTGCCGTAGTTCGGCTAAACTATTTCTATTTGTTTTGTGTTTTTTAGGTGAACGGCGTTACTACGCGATCTATCGGATGCTCGACCTTTGGAGACTTACTCGCATGTAGTAGAAGGAGTTAACGTGTCCTTAAGAGAAGATAAAGTTTGTTTGTGTTTTAGGAATGCTCATGCAAAGAAGGAAGTCCTAGACGAAGGAACCGTGCTACCTTAGTTGACATGCAAACGAGAGACTATACGAAGTCTAGCAATCCTATGGGGATACAATAAGCAGGTCTCAAAAGAGAACAAAAACTGGAAATGGAATGCCAATCAATGGGCTTACATCCAACTCCAAAACAAACGGGAAACAGAAAGCCAATCAATGGTCTTACATCTAACTCCACAAAACAGGAAACAGATAGCCAATCAATGGTCTTACATCTAACTCCACAAAACAGGAAACAGATAGCCAATCAATGGTCTTACATCTAACTCCTAAAACAAACAAACATGCATGAAAAGCAAACATATGAAAGATTCACAAATAAGCAAACAAGCAATCAAGCAACACACTCTATATGCAAACAAGAGGCTCAGACAAGTTGGTTGGGCTTTAGTCAAGGGGTCATATCAACCTCGACAAACAAGCCAAAACTGTAGGGGTGTTTTTGAGCTCTTAACCACTAACATTGAGAGTTAGGGTGAAGCTGATGAAAGGAAATGAGGATTAGACCTCATGCTCTTAACCCTGGCCTGGGTGAGCTTGAATCAAAGAATGCATGGGGATCCAGAATGAGGGACCCTATTCCACTTGACTGACTCTATACAAAGATCTTGGGTTATGTTCAAGAGCATCAGCACGTAGTGCGAGCATAATGAACGACTCAACGATTAACAGGGGATTGATTTCTAATCCCTTCTATCTGTCAATTGCCTCTTCACTTAGGAGGAATTAACAAGTAACATGCCTCACTTGGAGGTCTTCAACACAAATATAAACAATCACAGTCATTGCCTCTTAAGGAGGACTCCAGCCAAATGCTTGCCAAGAGAAACGACAGGGCTTCCAGACTACATGGAGTGAGAGTGTTTACCTAGGTGGTATATCAACCACAAACCAAAGCAAAGCTCAAGCAAGAGCTGAAAGCGACTAATGTACCTGTACAAAAGCCAAACAGTCAATATCATATTCAGAAAACCAAACAGACAACACAATGGAACATCCAACAGTTCTACACAATGCAAGTCACAAATGCAAGCACTCAAGTGAGTTCATCACATCAATGGACCTACAACACAACAAGAGTTAGTAAAAAAGCAAATGGCATCTCAAATGATGAGGCCACACCAATCATTAGTGCTAAATACCTGAAACACAAACACAATTGGTGAGTACAAACCACTAGTACAAAGACTAGGGTCAAAGGCAAGTCAAATAGTCAAAACAGAAGTCAATATTCCATATGAAGCACATTCAATCAAATAAGAACATGTCCTAAAAAAGGACTAAAGCCAAATCATTAAGCAAAGCCATCACATGAACAAGATGAGGCAAAGGCAAACAATGTGATCACATTTGGACATCAAACATAGAAAATCCACATTAAAACATAAATGAATCCAATGATCATGAAATTTTTTATGTGAGATCAACATGTTAAACACAAGCCTCATGCAAAAAAATTAGGTCCAAAAGATATCAAATGGCACATGTATGAAAATGAACAAAGGCAGCATCAAATATGTGACACAAATTGTCACACCAAAAAGTTCATGTGTCCAAAACAGTGATGGTAAATGATAAAAATGCCAAACAAAAGCCCAAAAATCATGTAACATGTTATGAATAAGCATGTCAAATTTCAAGTTAATAGGACAAACAATGAGCATTTCACAAAACAATTGGCACAACATGTCATTTTGGCATCATGCTCAAACAATCCAGCACATTTAAAAATCCAGAATCACAAAAATTATGAAATTAACATCACAAAAAAATAGACATTGAAACAAAGAAGTGGAAAATTTTTTGGATCAAATTGGATAATATTTCTATTTATTATGAATTTTGGAAATTGAGGATCAAAAATGAAATAATGTGAAATAAAATGTGGAAAATAAAAATGTGAATAAAAGATGGAAATGCCATCACCAAGTGTTGAACACAGGTCTTGTGAGTCAAAGGTGCGCTCCAATTGAAAAACAATTGAAAAAAAGAAAAGATGCATAGCGCTGGATCGAACCCTGGTTCTGAAGGTCACAGGCGCTTCAAAGAAAAAACAATTGGAAATTGCAAGCGTGAGGATTCGAACTGAGGCAAGGCTGGTTCACAAGCGCGCATGGATAAAATGAACTGGAATTTTGAAAAGGTGCAAGCGTGGAATCGAACCGAGGACGGGCGGGTTATATGAGCGCTAACAGTGAAACCCTAGAGACGAACCAGATGGCCGGAATAGTAATTCCGGTCATCTTCTCCGGTTGAACGCCGGCGACCTCCATGAATTTTTTTTCTTCCAGAACTTAACGTATTATACACCGTTGGAACCGCCTCGTTACGTAGAACACGAATCTAACAATTATTTCACATAATTCTCACTGATACGCATGGATCGAACGAAAACATATTGATCATCAAAATTTCAACTCATCATAACTCACTCAATTTCTAACCAAATCATGATCTAATCATATCAGAATCATCAGTGAAGCAAGCTCTACCTAATCATCTGCATAAAAAAGCAAAACAAGAGATTCAAATTCCAACCTTCTTGAAGAGCAGTGTGATGAATTCGTGGTTTCACGACTCCAAACTTTCCAGATCCACTCCTATGCTGATGACTTGAAGCTTTATGGAAGAAATAGCAATTGAAACTACCTAAATGAAGCTCAATTTTCAAGATCCATCTTCATGTTCAAGCTTTGGAGATGCACGAATCTTGCTCAAATTTTTCAATCCAAACCTTGATTCCTACTCAATCATGCATGATAAACCAGAATATGCAAGAATTTTGATGAGTTGTGTGAAGAATTTTCAAGTTTGAAGTGAGAGAATTTTTGGAGGGAAAAACAATTTCTAGATCTAGAATGTGTATTATTTGCAAAAACAGTTAGGATTAGGCTTTTATATCACATGTTAATGATGTTGTAATCATAATTAAGCAATGGCTAATGAAAAATTAATGAGAAATGAGGTGTATGACCAAAAATGCAAATGTGAGGTGGCATGAGCAATGTGCTCGTGAACAGTGCCATGCAAGCTTCATAATCACTCAAAATCATCCAATGAACAACATGGAATTAAAATTAGACTCATGTGATCAACCAAATTTGAATTATGCATTTTCCCTCCAAAATGTACTTGAATGAGCAAGTGGTCATGTGATCTCTCTTCATGCAAGGCAATGGTAGATTTGAAAAATATTGGTCATGACAAGCATTTTGCAAAAAGAGTGGCTCAATTTGGAGTTTTGAATCAAAAGTTATGCCATGTTGAACTTTCATGTACACTTTGTGATCCTTTGCTCATAACTCCTCAACCATTTATCAGATGATCATGATCTTGGACTTTTTGAAAAGAGGAGAGAAAGATCTTCAACTTTCATGTTGACCAAAAATCCATTTGAAGCTTCTTTGATGTTGGAAATTCAAGTTGAATGTGGTCTAAAAACTTGCCATTTTTGGAAACTTTGAATTACAGGTCACTTTCCATTTTTGGAAACTTTTGATTTGACTTCAAAATATTCAAGATAGATGTTTGACATGACGAATAGGCCTCTTTCGAGCATGAATGAAGTGTCTCAACTCATTTCCTCAACTCAAAGCCCTCAGTTGACTGCATAATTGACTTTTATGGTCCTCAGATGACCTGGAAATGCACTGATGAATTTGGGCCTCTACCACTTGGTACAATTGCTTCAAAATGAACCTTGGCTCATATAAGCTCTTTAGAATAATCATGTGGCCTTCATCTCAAGGAAAAACTTGCTCTTTTGTACTGATGAATCTCTTGATGCCAATGCTGACTGCCAAGATGCAATGCAATATGGAATGATCAATGTCCTAAAAAATGAAATGAATGCATGAATGGGGAGGGCAAATTTGAGGTGCTACAGCTGCCCCTATTCAATCAACTGGGAACCTGAACGGATGAGAGCAACGACTATCAGACTTTCAAGGTAAACAGGTATTGAATGCCAAAAGAACCGTAGAATTTGCACTCCGCGGGTGACGAAGTGAAGGAAACGAGGCTCATTTACCGATGGCGGCTTCCACTGCGGGATTTGATATTTTCCGATGTCAAGGAAAGCGAGGCCCATTTACCGATGACGGCTTCCACTGGGGAGGAAAAAGATGTTTACAACTGGAACAAGCCCAGACATTTACTGACGACTCTACTAAGGAATTGATATTTATCAAAGAAAGGATACATGACCAGACATTTACCGATGACTGGGAAGAAAGGAACCACGACCAGACATTTACCGATGACTGGGAAGAAAAGATACATGACCAGACATTTACCAATGACTGGGAAGAAAGGAACCACGACCAGACATTTACCGATGACTGGGAAGAAAGGAACCACGACCAGACATTTACCGATGACTGGGAAAGAAAGAAACCACGACCAGACATCTACCGATGAATGGGAAGAAAGAAACCACGACCAAACATTTACCGATGAATGGGAAGAAAGAAACCGCGACCAGACATTTACCGATGATTGGGAAGAAAGAAACCACGACCAGACATTTATCGATGACTGGGAAAGAAAGAAACCATGACCAGACATTTACCGATGACTGGGAAAGAAAGAAACCATGACCAGACATTTACCGATGATTGGGAAGAAAGAAACCACGACCAGACATTTACCGATGAATGGGAAGAAAGAAACCACGACCAGACATCTACCGATGAATGGGAAGAAAGAAACCACGACCAGACATTTACCGATGAATGGGAAGAAAGAAACCACGACCAGACATCTATCGATGACTGGGAAAGAAAGAAACCACGACCAGACATTTACCGATGACTGGGAAAGAAAGAAACCACGACCAGACATCTACCGATGAATGGGAAGAAAGAAACCACGACCAAACATTTACCGATGAATGGGAAGAAAGAAACCACAACCAGATATTTACCGATGACTGGGAAGAAAGAAACCACGACCAGACATTTACCGATGACTGGAAAAGAAAGAAACCACGACCAGACATTTACCAATGACTGGGAAAGAAAGAAACCACGACCAGACATTTACCGATGACTGGGAAGAAAGAAACCACGACCAGACATTTACCGATGAATGGGAAGAAAGAAACCACGACCAGACATCTACCGATGAATGGGAAGAAAGAAACCACGACCAGACATCTACCGATGAATGGGAAGAAAGAAACCACGACCATACATTTATCAATGACTGGGAAGAAAGAAACCATGACCAGACATTTACCGATGACTGGGAAAGAAAGAAAGCACGACCAGACATTTACCGATGACTGGGAAGAAAGAAACCACGACCATACATTTACCGATGAATGGGAAGAAAGAAACCACGACCAAACATTTACCGATGAATGGGAAGAAAGAAACCACGACCAGACATCTACCGATGAATGGGAAAGAACTCGATGTTTACCGTCATCAAACAATGAGGTTCATAGACACCGAGAAAGAAAGGACACACACGGGTGTTAACAGAACGATTTCTTTGTGGACACCATGAGAGGCATGCCGTTTACTAATGGCCAACAATTGGAATTTGACGTTTACCGACATCGAAAGATGATGTTTACCGACATCAAAGAAAAACAGACATTATGGGGATCAACACGACACTAACCGGTATCGCACGGATGACATCTACATATGTCAAAACAAGGCAGACACTTGTCGGGGACTAAACTGGGGAGTCAAGCTTTCCTTTCACGGACGGGTGAGGAAATAAACCTCTCTGGGGATTATCAATTCTGAATGCTGCCAAGAGCAACTGCTGTAGATGTGGTGCACTGATGTTGAAAAATGATCCGCCTCTGCTGGGGATATGATCCAATCCGGTTTAACACATGTATGCATATGTTTGAGTTTTCTATGGCGTAATGCTCCACACAGAATGGAAATGCTACGCGATTTGAGAATGCAAATGCAAATGATGATTACTATATGCAAGATGCAAAGGGAGTAAAACTCCTGCTGGGAAAGCACATGATCACTTTGCTGAGCACACGACTCTGGTTCGATCTTCCAACTCTGTGGGGAGACACAACAATTCTGCTGTAGATACTTACTGATCTGACATTCTCGGAACGACAGAGGAACCAACTCAACTGGGGAGTCACCTGTTGGGAAAACACCAACCTCTCGACCATGTTGGGGAATAACACTGTTGCTGGGGAAAGAATAATCCTCACCGGGGAAGACCTCCACTGAACCCGATCTGCTTGGGGATTTCACTGGGGAAAAAATACCAACACGCACCTCCGTTGGGGAAACAGCAACCTTCAGACTTGCTGGGGAAATAACACTCTCAGCCCTGCTAGGGGAAACAGCAAACTCCAGGCCTGGCTGCTGAGGGAATACCGATCTCGAACCCGCTGGGGAGGTACGAAACTTTGACATGGAACACCTGTCGACTCGTCGAACACTGGCATTCACCATCTAATCACAGTGTCAACTTTCCACTTTTGAGAGCTCCCATCCTCATCCGGTCTCTTCTAATTCATCACCTTGTATTCTCGACTTCTCTCTACTTCGAGACAATCGATCTCCTCAGATCCGGGCCAACTCTCTAATCCTCAGGCTTTGAAGAGTCTTCTTGATTACCCTCTAGGATCATCGCCATTCTTTCGTCGTCTTCTCACCATTCTTCTATCCCTCGTCCCTGATTGGACTTCCCATGATCTTTTGTCATAACACTTCGCGCCACGACCTGCAAGTGAGTGAAAATAACCAACAGCACCTGCAAAAGGGATCGTCAGATAAAACGTGCCCCAGGCGTGCCAAAATTTCAACACTTAGGTCGCTCAGACTTCCGAATAAGATTTCACGTTTTCAATCTTATAAACATGCATCGGAAGGGACCCCTATGTCTCAAAATGCAAAGGTTCTTATCACAATAAACGGATGTTTTTGCACTCAAAGCGGTAATGAAAACAAAAACAAAATTATTTGACTGAATATGCATTTTATTGATTGAAAGAGATGGCTCGTAACTGAGCAATACACAGGAAGCAATCCCTGAAAAGAGGTAATTGCGCACAAAAGGAAAATCTATCCTAATGGCAATGTGAACCCATGATCTCATCGAGTTCCAATCCGATTACACCCCATATGTCCTCAAGACTCTCTGCACTTTCTGCCTTCTGAACAAGACGCTTCCGACCGATCTCTGCCGGGGATTATCCAGGTGTCTTAACCAAAGCACAAACGATCATACTGGACGCAGTTGTTCGTTTCATTCCCTCTTTTGCCTGGACCGCCCTTTCGGGTTTTCAGTCCACCGAGATACCCTTTTTTTGCCCAAGCCGCCCTTGTGGGGTTTTCGACTTGCCGGATGTACAGTTTTTTCTCTTTATCCCTAACTTTTGCCCGAACCTTTTCTCTTTTTCTCTTGGTTCGCCGGGATGCCCATTTTTGCCTGGACTCTTTTATTCTTTTCGTCCAGCGGGTCTCTTATCCGAAGTATTTTTTAACTGCGTCCGCATTCACAGGGGATAGAAAATCCTCACCATCCATGGTCGTCAGCAACAAGACTCCGCTAGAGAAAACCTTCTTGACCACGAATGGGCATTCATAATTGGGTGTCCACTTGCCCCGACGATCGTTCTGAGGAGGAACGATCCTTTTCAGCACCATATCTCCCACGTGATATACACGAGGTCGCACCTTTCGGTCAAAAGCATGCTTCATTCGTTGCTGGTACAATTGTCCATGACAAGTGGCCGCCAACCTCTTTTCCTCAATCAGGCTCAACTCTTCGTACCGAGTCCTTATCTATTCCGTCTCTTTCAATTTCACGTCCATCAGGACTCTCAATGACGGAGTCTTGACCTCAACTGGTAGCATGGCTCCCTTCCCATACACAAGCGAAAAAGGCGTTGCCCCAATAGATGTACGCACTGAGGTTCGATACCCAGGATACAAGCTTTGTATTCAACCACATTGTTGGTGCATTCAACTGTTAGTCGGGCAACACAAGGAACGTGGGATCCTTTCGGTGTAACCAAAACAGCTCCAACTCCACTACCATCCACGTTAACGGCCCCATCAAACATCAGAATCCGTTCGGATTCAGGGTCAGACCCCTCATCCGGGATTGGTTCCTCACAATCTTTCGATTTGAGAAACATGATGTCCTCATCAGGGAACTCAAACTTCATCGGTTGATAATCCTCAATGGGTTGTTGGGCGAGGTAGTCAGACAATACACTCCCCTTTATTGCTTTCTGAGAAGTATACTGAATATCGTATTCAGTCAAAATCATTTGCCATCTCGCAATCCGTCCGGTCAATGCTGGCTTCTCAAAGATATACTTGATCGGATCCATCTTGGAAATCAACAAAGTGGTATGAACCAACATATACGGTCTCAGTCGGCGAGCAGCCTATGCCAAAGCACAACAAGTTTTCTCGAGCAGTGAATATCTTGTTTCACAGTCGGTAAACTTTTTGCTAAGGTAATAAATTGCATGCTCTTTTCGACCAGACTCGTCATGCTGCCCCAGTACACACCCCATAGACCCCTCGAGGACCATCAAGTACAGAATTGACGGCCGTCCCTCCACAGAAGGCATCAGAATCGGAGGCTCCTGCAAATATTCTTTTATTTTTCAGATGCCGCTTGGCAATCATCATTCCACCTGACCATTTGATTTTTTTTTCAACAACTTGAATATGGGTTCACACGTGGCTGTTAGATGAGATATGAACCGTGTAATGTAGTTCAATCTACCTACGAGACCACGAACATCCTTTTCTGTTCTCGGTTCAGGCATTCTTGTATTGCTTTTACTTTTAGCAGGATCAACCTCGATTCCTCTTTCGCTTACAATAAACCCCAGCAACTTACCGGACCGCACTCTGAAAGTGCACTTATTCGGATTCAACCTCCATTTGAACTGTCTCAACCGGTCAAACAGCTTGGCCAGGTCTACCAAATGCCCCTCTTCTGTTTGGGACTTTGCTATCATGTCATTGTAGCACCTCAAATTTGCACCTATCATTGTACATACATTCTCATAGTAGGTCATAACATAACATGGTCCACTGCATAGCATTGCATTGTCCCTTTGCCTCAAGTGCAAGATTATTCAGTCAGAATTAGGTCAAACTGGTCAGGAGATCAGTCAGTCAAGCAAGCAAGTGCAATTTCCAAGGAGGCAAAGCCCTAGGGTTGGTCCAACATGTTCACATGACCTAGGGGTCCTTTTGAAGTGTTTTGGTCAAGGATTGGATGTTCAGAAGTCATCAGTCATGGCCCAGTTCACCAGAAACCCTAAAAAGTCAACCATGGTCAACTGTGCCTGATTTTATGGTTTTGATGGTGGAATTTGGTTTGAGAGGGCTCATTCATGTCCATATAGGCCTCATATAACATGTCAAACACCATCATGGAAGAATTTGAAGCCAGACAAGAAATTTCCAAAAATAGAAAGTTGACCTGTAATTGGAATTTGCCAAAAATGGAAAGTCTTGATCCTCAAACTTACATCATGATACAAGCTTCAAATGAATTTTTGCCCAACATGAAAGTTGAATATCTTGTTCTCCCATTTCCAAAAAGTCCAAGAACACTCAATTCCCATGTATGGTTGGCAAGTTATGATCAATTCATTCTCCAAATTTTTTGAACTTCAAAAGGCCATATCTCTCAAACCATTTGGCCAAATTGGGTGGGGTTTTTTGCAACAAGTCACATTTGATCCCCTCTTTCCAAATATGTCATCATCATTCACCAAAACTTCACCAATCAAAATGGCATTTTTGGAATGGCATGAATTAATTCAAGTGTGGTAAAAAAGTGACTTTTCAAAATAACCCTTTCCAACATATTTTGCCAATTGAGAATGATCCCAAAACATGTTTTGGTTGTGTTGGAAGCCCAAATTCGCAGCTACCACTCATGCACCTCACCACTTAAGTGAAATTGGTCAATTAGCAAAAAAGATGTCATTAGCAAATTCTGTTTTCATTTTCCATTAACCTTGATTAACAGATGTTAAACAACATATATATTCTTCATTTCACTCTGAATCAAGCCCTAGCAGCCACAATTCCAAAACAGAAAATCACTTTCTCTCAAACAGACCATTTCTTCATTTTGGAAAATTCTGCTGAAACTTTCATAGAGCTCGTGTTACTGTGCACCTGGCCTTGATTCAACACCCTTTTGGAAGTCATTTCAAGCCTCAAATATCAACTGTAAGCACAAGGAAAGCTACTGTTGCAACAACCTACATCAATGGCAGATCTTGATTTGAGCAAAACCAAACATTCCTGAGCTTAAAGTCTTCAACCATCCATCAATACAAGCTTGAAGCAACAACTGTTTTGGCCATTTGCAACCAAATCATCACTGCATCTCAACTGTTCCTCAAATCAAGTAAGAATTCGACCATGACTATTTGCTAAACCCTGCTATGCATTAGATAGATCTCATTGCCATGAACATGATGAACTTTGAATTACTGAAAATGGTTGAGTGATGGTTGAGAAATTTGGTTTTTAAGTTTGATGTCCATTATTGTTTTTGCATGATTCTTGTTGTATAGCTCGATTCATAGAATTTGGTTGATGGATTCATGATGTGTGTTGCTTGCTGAGTCTAGTGGTATGCTTTTGGTCCATTTCTGGGCAAGAAATTTTTTTCGATTTGGTGAGGATGATGAAGTTCTTACTGTACACGAACCCTAGTTCTTCATGTCAATTCCCAGAATTATTTCCACGTGATTTGCATGCTGTGGCACTATTTCATTCACATTGGCCAATCAGAACATTTCCACGCCTTGCCTTGTACGCTGCGTTTCACTAATATTTCGCCATATTTACCCCAATGCCACCGGTCACTTAATTATTTAATTAATCATGTTTATTTCAATTATTTCTTCAATATTTATTCCATTTTGATGCTCACCTTCCAAAAATCATAGCACCTCCATTGTTAATCCAAATTTCATGAAACTTTTGCATTTTGGTCCTCTCAATCTCTACTTATTTATCATGATTTTTCCTGAATTTTTTGATGAATGGTTTTTAAATGGTGCTAGGGTTTGTGACAAGTGACCATTTTTTGTACACTTTGCCAAAACATTTGTGAAATGATGATGCTTTATCCAATGGCTTTGAAATTTTTTGTGCTTAAACTAGACACATTCATGGTGATTTTGGTATAGAGTTTGTGAATTTATCATGCATGGTTTGTGAGTTATGATTTTCTGAATTAGGGTGTGACAATGTATGTCACACCATTGATGTGCAACTTCTTGATTTTCTTTACCATGCTTCTTGATCTCAAATTTCTTTGAATTTTTGCATGATTGAGATTACGTATGTCTAGTTTACATGTGATTTTTCTTGGAATTGTTTGTGGCATTTCCTAATTGTTTGAGATTTTTCTCCCCTGTTTGATCTTATGTTGACTTTTTGTGACACATGTTCCCATTTCATTTGTGAAATTCTCATACTTTATTGGATAGACATGAAATTTGATATGTGATTAGTAGACATCTTAAGCTTTGCCATGGTTTTGATCCCATTCATTTCTCATATGCTATCACTGATTTATGATTTTTTCAAGTTGATGCATGTTTGGTTGACTTCTTTGAGCATGCTTAAAATTGCCTTGCCTTTCTGATTTTCATTGACCACCTTCTACTTGTCCAAATGAGTTGAAATTTGACATGCTTACCATGCTATGGGTTGTGTTTGATCATGATTTATTTGATGATTTTTTGAAATGTTTTAGATTGCTTTTGAGTTGAGTCTTGCTGTTGACTTCTATGAGCTTCCATATGCCATGCTTTGATTTAATTTGTTCATGAAATGATGATGATGATGAATGATATGATTGTGGAACCAATTGAGTTTGCTTCTTTATTGTTTGAATATGATTTTGATTGGATTTCATTTGCTGTTTTGACTTTCTCATCCCCTTTTGACCCTAGGCTTGTCCTAGTGGTCTTGTTGCTCATGTTTGAGTTCATTTTTTTCAGGTTAAGAAGCAGTTGCCCAAAGAAACTTATACAAGTTGAATGAGTTTGATTTGATTATCATGACTAACTTGTCTGTTTTGTAGGTTGCTTGGCTCACATGCTTTGAGCCTTGTACATTGCATATTTAACTGATTGTGTTGACTGTTGACTTCTATCTCATTTTGATTTAACTTTGGACTTGTATACTGATGTTGTCTGACTGGTTTCAGGTACCCTTAGTTGCTTATAGTTCCTTGTGAACTTTGCTTTGCTTTGCTTAAATAGCAATTTGCATTGAGGTATAACTTCTTTACTTCATGTAGTCTGGAAGACCTGGCCTGTTATTTGGCCAGGCAACTGTCTGAAGTCCTCCTTAAGAGGCAATGTTTGTGACTGTTTACATTTGTCCTTGTATAGAGTCAAAGACCTCCTAAGTGAAGAGGCAATTGGCAGAACCCAAGGGATATGCAACCTATCCCCTGCTATTCTGTGTGTCATCTGCTTTGCTCACACCACTGTGTTGATGCATTGCAGATACAAACCCAAGATCTTGTACAATTGTACAGTTGAGTCAGTTTCAAATGTGTAGAAGGGTTCCTCCTTTCTGAACCCACACATTCTTGTCTTAAGCTCTCCCAGGCCAGGGATAAGAGCTGTGAAGTCTCATCTTCACTCACCTTTCATCAGCTTCACCTTAGCCCCTCAATGGCAAGGTTAAGAGCTAACAATACCCAGTTCCAGAGGTTTGTTTGTTGAGGTTGATATGACCCCTCGACTAAAACCTAACTTTGATTGAGCCCATTGCTTGCATATAGTGTGTGCTACCTGTGCTTGTGTGTTTGTTTAGCTTGCTTCCTGTGCAAGTTAAGTTAGGTGTGGCTTGCTTCCTGTGCAAGTCATGATTAGGATAGGCTTGCTTCCTGTGCAAGTTAGCTAGAAACCTTAACTTAGGGATGATTTTGCATGATAACAGCTAGGCTCGAGTCGTAGTCTCCCTAGTTGTGTTTCCCTCTGTTATCTGGTTAGGCTAGTCCTGTGTCCCTTCGTAGGGGAACTACGTCGCCCTGATCCTCATACCAGATGAGGTACGTAGGCAGGAGATGAGCAGATCTCTCCGGGCGCCTGTGTCTTTGTTTTGTGTTGTTGTGTGCTTGGAAGCTGATGTAAGTCCATCGAGTGGCATTCGGGTTCCAGTGTGCGTGTGTTTTGGTTCGGATGCTGATGTAAGTCCAGTAATTGGCATTCAGGCTCCACGTTTGCCTTTGCCTGTGTTTGTTTGTGTGCGTGTTAGCCGAGCTACGAATGCTCTGATTCTCCTTCGTCCAAAGGAGATACGTATGCATAGGATGCGATATCCTAGCGAGCATGTGTCATTTCCCCAGTCCGAACTACTTAGACTCTGATGTCTATGCTTGATAGACTAAGTAGGCCCAGGATGCGATATCCTGCCGAGTCAGTTTCAGTCTGTTTCTTGTGTCTCTTTCAGCCAGTGTGAGTGTGTGTGAGCAGTGTTTTAGTAACCATTTTCCTTTCCTATTGTGCGTGGATCCCGTCGAGTACGACGGATGCGTAGGGGTGCTAATACCTTCCCTTCGCATAACCGACTCCCGAACCCATTCTCTTTGGTCGCGAGACCATGTCTTTCCAGGTTTACTCTGAGCGTTTCCTTTCCCTCTTTTGGGATAAATAACGCACGGTGGCGGCTCTGTTGTTCTTGTTTTCCCGCCGGTTTTTTGCGTGATGCGACAGCTGGCGACTCTGCTGGGGAATAATAGTGAAGTTGACCTCTGCTGGTCCATCTTCCCTGAGCGAGTCTCTCCTAGCGCTCTCTAGGTTAGGGCTTTGGTTGCTATTTGCTGTTATTTATTGCATTCGTTGTATATATGTACATTTACTGTTTGCATTTATTGAGTGCATTAATGTTTGCATTCATTCATATTCATCTGCTGTGCTGGCTGTGTTTCTCTGTTTGGGGTGGGATTACTCGAGGTAAAAGGCCCAATACCCAGGCTATGAGTGAAATCTAGGAAACCTAGGAATAGAGTGATTCATGGGAAGCGGGTGGTATGCGCCACTTAGCGGAACATTGATATCACGAGCAGTTCAGACCCTGGTGGGATATTATCGGTGCATACACCAGGTGTGCACAAGATGATATCCTGCGAAAGGTTATTTATGCTGCGTTTCTCTCGACCTTACCCTGGCCTAGATGACACCCGTGAGTGGGGAGGGGATGATCATTTTAACAGGTACAGATGGTGACAGATGGTGACTGGTTGGTGACTCAGTGTTCCTGTTGGTGACTCTTGGTTCCTCAGATGGGTTCAGATGACAGTTGACCAGTTGACTTTGGGGTTCAGATGGATTGCAACTCCGAGTTCAAGCCGGACCTTTGATCCTGTGTTCAGAGATGCACAGCCTGCCAGTCTTGGCTACATCATTTGCATCATAGCATGTTTATTTTTGAAAAAAATAATAATGCATGAAAAAAAGTTAACTCGCATACTCATATCCTTTCCAGGATCATTCATGATAAAATAGCATCCGCATCATACGCATATCATGCACATATCATCCTTGCATTGCAGACATGTTTGGGGACAAGACTTCTCACTCTGGTTCCTGTGTCAGACAGGATAGCTGATCGAAGACCGCACCGGTATTCAACCAGACTCAATCAACAGAGAAGTATGGATCAGGTTCAGACTGAGATGGCCGAGATGAGGGCGAACATGGCCCAGTTCATGAACATGATGCAAGGGGTTGCTCAAGGTCAAGAAGAGCTTCGAGCCCTGGTTCAGAGACAAGAGACCGTGCTTCAGACATCCAACCGTGCTTCGCCTGTTGTTGCACCTGCCCAGGTCCCTGAGACTATTCATGTTGCTGCTCCCACTAACGACTATGCCGTCGGGGATGAACTCAGGGGTATCAGAATCAATGGTCAGCCTCTTGCTGCAGAGGTCAATGTCAGAGCTACCCGGGCTCCGATTCTTCATCCTGCTCCGCCTTTTGACAGACAAGAGGACATGTTTACTCTCCTCAGTGAGGACGATGACGTTGTGAGAACCGATGAGAGGGATAGAAAGGTGGATGCTCTTGCTGAGAAGATCCGAACCATGGAATGTCAGAACTCCCTTGGGTTTGATGTGACCGATATGGGTCTGGTGGAAGGGTTGAAGATCCCCTACAAGTTTAAAGCGCCCTCTTTTGACAAGTACAATGGCACCTCCTGTCCTCGTACCCATGTGCAGGCTTACTTCAGGAAGATCTCTGCTTACACTAATGATGAGAAGATGTGGATGTACTTTTTCCAAGACAGTTTGTCCGGAGCGTCTTTGGATTGGTACATGGATCTGAAGCGAGAATCAGTTAGAAGCTGGAAAGATCTGGGTGAGGCCTTCCTAAGGCAATACAAGCACAATATGGACATGGCGCCGAGCCGAACTCAGTTACAGAGCTTGTATCAGAAAGGTAATGAGAGCTTCAAAGAGTATGCCCAGAGGTGGCGTGAACTAGCCGCAAGAGTGCAACCTCTTATGCTGGAGAGAGAGCTGACTGACATGTTCATCGGAACTTTGCAAGGTGTGTTCATGGATCGCATGGGAAGTTGCCCGTTCAGCAGCTTTTCTGATGTTGTTGTCTGTGGAGAAAGAACTGAGAGCCTTATCAAAGCAGGAAAGATACAAGATCCTGGCTCTTCAAGTTATTCGAGTGCTAAGAAGCTATCCTCTGGGGCACCCAGAAAGGGAGAGGGTGAAACAAATGTTGTGCACCGTCGGAGGAGTGTGAACAGAGGACAGTATCGTCAGGTCGCTGCTGTGACTATTCCAACAACTCAACAACAACAGAGAAGGCCAACTCAGCAATATCAGCCTCCACAACATCGTCCTCAGCAGCAGGCTTACCAGCCTCCCAATGATAATCAAGCCAATACGGGTAATGAGAGGAAGAAGATCATTTTTGATCCGATCCCTATGTCCTACTCAGAGTTGTATCCCTCTTTGATAGAGCGGAACTTGATCACTCCCAGAGACCCGCCGCCCATACCCGTCAACCCTCGGTGGTGGTATAGGCCTGAACAGCATTGTGTGTATCATTCGGGTGCTCCTGGTCATGATGTGGACAGTTGCTTTCAGCTGAAGATGAAGGTGCAAGACCTTGTGAGGTCAGGTATTCTGATCTTGGAGGATTTAGGTCCCCGTGTTAATCAAGCTTGAAGATAACAAGTCCCGGGCTGGCGCTGACTTGTCTTCTGAAGTCTTCTTTGAAGAGGTTTGTTCAAAAGCAGAAGCTGCTGATGCAAGAGATGTTGACAGTTGTCATCCCTGGGGGGGATCTATCACAATTGGGTCACTGTGGGCGTTCCTACAGTTGTTCATGAGTCAGAGTATTAATCACTTTGTTTAAAAACCCTTCTCCCATGCCAAAAGGAGAAGTGATGACATTGTTGGCAATATTTTGTGCAATGATATTTTCATTCAAATAAATACATGTTGAACATTTGTTTTTCCAATTGTTTTCCCTTTTCGCTTTTGCATGAAATTGGTGATCACAAAAAACCCTAAAAATAAGAATAAAAGCAATCTTTTCATCTGCATAACGATTGTCTTGTTTGTTTCCAAAAAAGCTTTTCATATCAAAATCATTATGCAGGTTGTTTCTCAAACCCATTGAACATGATGATCCAACGCCATCTCCCAATTTTGAATTCCCTGTATTCGAAGCGGAAGAAGATGATGTTGAAGGGATTCCTGACGAGATTTCCCGACTTCTTGAGCAAGAAAAGAAGATCACTCAGCTGTATCTCGAGAATCAGCAGAACAGCCAATTGGGGCATCAAAAATGAAAAAAAAAGTTTAAAAAAAAAAAAAAAAAGAATAAAAGAGAGGGTGCAAAATCAAAAGAAATCAAAAGAAAGAAAAAGAAAGAAAAAAAAACAAAAGAGACATAGCACCCTCAAAGTCCCAAGTCGACTGATGCTGAGTTCAATCAAAAAAGAAGAGATCAACTGCCATGTGTCATGGTCAGTTATATCAGCAGGGAGTGAAGAAATCAGTCGATAAGAAGGTCAAGCCTCGTGTGTTCCGAGAAAGTGACCTCGTGCTCAGGAAAGTCTTGTCTTTCACACCCGATTCCAGGGGCAAGTGAACTCTACAAGCTATGAACGTCCGTACATTGTCAAGAGAGCCTTTTCAGGCGGTGTTCTAACACTTACTACAATGGATGAAGAAGTTCACTCGTCCTGTGAATTCTGGTGTAGTCAAGAAATACTTCGCCTAAAAACAAAACAAAAAGAAAGCAAAAGCTCGCTAAGTCGAACACCCCAAAGGGCGACTCAGGCAAAAAGGAGCGTCTCGGTGGATTGAAAACCCGAAAGGGCGATCCAGGCAAAAGTTAGAGACATTGAAAAAAGAGAATTTACATCCCGCTAGATTGAACACCTCACACTGGGGCAATCTAGGCAAAAATTAGGGATATGGCAAGTAACTGCATCTTGACAAGACCGTGTTCTATATCTGTCATCCGCCAGGAATTCTCGACGCATCGTCGACCGAAGCTCCGAATACATCGAAATTCAGAATGGTAGAGAAAGGGTCATTATGTTCAATGTAGCCCTCTCCAATATATATATCACCGATTTCAAACCTGTACAGATCTATGGAGTCTCGCCCTTTGCAGACTACCATTCCATTACATCTATTTGAGCTTTTATCCCATTATTTGCACTCTTATTTGTTTCAACTCAACAAATGTTTTGCATGTTTTAATTGATAAAGTATCATTGTTTTCAAAGTAAACAAATTTTTCAAAAAAAGATTGTTCTTAAGCAAAGTGAGCGTTCACAATGATGGAAGGATACTTAGGAGATTCACAGTGCTCTCCCAAGGGTGGTATGATTACCAACAGGTAAGATAACTGTTCGTATCTCGAGCATGACTGTATCTTTGTCCTGTAGAACCTCGTATGGTCTCTCCTCAGCGAGCTTGCTCAGAGCAGTGTTGGTTGAAGTTGTTCATCTTCATGTCCCCGGCAGTACAGATTCTTCCTCCAAATCCCTATTAGCACCTATGGTGGGGCATCCCCGGTAGAGTGATGTTTGAGCCCTATTGTGGGGCATCCCTAGCAAGTTTGCAAGTTTGTGGGTCAGTTCCCAGGCAGAGTGTTTATTGAAGACTTTAACTTTCTTCTCTCCAGCAGAGCAGTCTTCCTCTCTACTCCTAGCATGGGCGTTTTTCTTTGAAGATTCAGTATTTGGTGGATCGACATCCCAGTACTCTGTCATGTCCTCAGATAGATCCCTCAGTGGAGTTGATTGCATAAGGAGCTTTATCAATGCCTGTCCATCCTCATCAGAGATCGGGTTGCTTCTTGGTATCTCTGATTTTCAGCACGAGTTGTTGCGGCACGTCTACCTGTATGTTGAACTCTGTTCTCCGGTTGTGACTGACGATCCCTCCGGAAGCCACCAGTGGCCTTCCTCCCCTGCAGGATGAGTGTTCCCTGATATCCCAGCCCCCAGTGGATTTTCTTTGCTCTCTGACGACTTTGGTTTTCCCTCCGGAAGAGTGGTGCCGGATGGTTGATTCCCGGACCTGCATGTTGAACATGTCTGTTTGTCAGCATTCATCATACATTTTAGGTATAAGGCATACATGCATAATCATAACATTCAGATACTCATGTTGCAGTTGTTGCCGTGTATCCGTTGATGTTTGTCTCCTGCTATCTGGTGATGCAAATCTCTCCAGTAGATCCTCCTTAAGCAAATGTGGGTGTGTCTGATCTCTCCATGTAGAGCCAACCCCTTAAGCAGAAAGTGTCTATCCTTTCCTGCCATTTCCCCATTGAGATACGTCCTCGTGGATGACGGTTGTTTCTGTTCCCTCCCAACACACATTGGGATGGGTTTTCCCTATTGAGTTCTTTCCTCATTAGGATGAGTCTTGTTTCAGTTTGCCTTTTTGGATCGATCCTAAATTGGCTTCCTATTGGCTGTCTCTTGTGCTTCCCTGGGGCATAAATGAATAGTTGCTCACTAACCGGCACTCATTCATCTTATCCTCAGCGGAATTTGTTGGCTTCTACCTACGAACCGGTAGCTGTAAGTCCTTTCTTTACGGTCTTCTACCCACTACCCGGTAGTTGTAAATCCTTTCTTCTCACTCTGTCTCTCAGCAGATCGTTTGTTGGGCTTCTACCCACTACCCGGTAGTTGTAAGTCCTATCTTTTGTGGTTTTCTACCTACTAACTAGTAGTTGTAAAATCCCACTTTCATCCCCTCGTTGGAGTTAACCCTTTGTGCTCATCCTATCGATGACTGGTTACTTTTCCGTGGTTTTCTGCCTACAAACCGGTAGATGCAACCCCCTCTTTGTGGTATTGATAGTATTGTCCCCATTGGGTCTTCTCCTTCTTTTTGGATATTTGCTCCGAGTAAGCAACTTTATCCTCTTTTGATTGGTCATCTTTTGCATACCTAGTCTGGTACCCCGATGCCTTTGTTTTCGGTCGTTTATCCATTTAACAATCTACAACTGGTTATGGATAATCTTCCATGCGAGATTATTATCTACGTTCCGATGGCTAGATAATACATCTCATGCGCTCTTGGGTCGAAGTCGTCCTCCCCAGTCGAGTAAGATTCGTATTCCTTGTGGAATCGAATGTCCATCCTCTAACAAGTTTGCCTTCGCTCTCTTCAGGATGAGGTCGGTCGTTTATCCATTTAACAACCTACAACCCGGTTATGGATAATCTTCCATGCGAGATTTTTATCTACGTTCCGACGGCTATAGATAATATATCTCATGCATTCTTTGGTCAGTCTTTTGATTGTCTCCCCAGTTGAGTAAGATTCGTATTCCTTTGTTCGGAATCGAATGTCCATCCTCTAACAAGTTTGCTTTCGCTCTCTTCAGGATGAGGTCGGTCGTTTATCCATTTAACAACCTACAACCCGGTTATGGATAATCTTCCATGCGAGGTTATTATCTACGTTTTGACGGCTATAGATAATATATCTCATGCACTCTTTGGCCAATCTTTCGATTGTTATCTCCAGCAGAGTAACATTCGTATTCCTTATGGAATCGAATGTTCATCCTTTAACAAGTTTGCTTTCGCTCTCTTCAGGATGTTCTCGGTCGTTTATCCATCTAACAACCTACAACCCGGTTATGGATAATCTTCCATGCGAGATTTTTATCTACGTTCCGACGGCTATAGATAATATGTCTCATGCGCTCTTGGGTCGAAGTCATCCTCCCCAGTCGAGTAAGATTTGTATTCCTTGTGGAGTCGAATGTCCATCCTTTAACAAGACTGCTTTTCTAAGCCCTCTTCAGGATGTTGAGTGTTTTGGAACACAAACCAATTCACGCTTCGGCCAGTCATCCGTTTCATACCTACAACCCGGTATCCGTGGCACTCAGGCCAATTTTTCGGTATTCAGACCGAAGTGGCACTCAGGCCAATTTCCGATTTTCAGATCGAAGAAGTTTCCGACGTTCAGGTCGATGTACTTATGGCATCCAGGCCAATTTTCCGGTATTCAGGCCGAAGAAGTTTCCGACGTTCAGGTCGATGTACTTATGGCACTCAGGCCAATTTTCCGGTATCCAAACCGAAGTGGCGTCCAGGGCAATTTCCAATGTTTCAGATCGACATCAAATCTCTCATACACCGATGCTCAGTATTCAGACTGACGAGCGGCGCTCAGGACATGGTTATCCCTGTGTTACCATTTATTTTGGTATCCAGGTCGACGTTTCTGTTCGGTATTCAGGCCGATGTCTTTTTTTTCCGTTCCAGACGGATTTTTCTTTCAAGATTGTTTCTTCGCCGATCCTGACAGGCGTTGTTAATTATTTTCCCAGCAGGGTGCAAATTTTTACGGTTCTTAGTATTCAATTCCTGTTTACCCTGAAAGTCTGACAACCATCGCTATCATCCGTTCGGGTTCCCAGCTGATTGAATAGGGGCAGCTGTAGCACCTCAAATTTGCACCTATCATTGTACATACATTCTCATAGTAGGTCATAACATAACATGGTCCACTGCATAGCATTGCATTGTCCCTTTGCCTCAAGTGCAAGATTATTCAGTCAGAATTAGGTCAAACTGGTCAGGAGATCAGTCAGTCAAGCAAGCAAGTGCAATTTCCAAGGAGGCAAAGCCCTAGGGTTGGTCCAACATGTTCACATGACCTAGGGGTCCTTTTGAAGTGTTTTGGTCAAGGATTGGATGTTCAGAAGTCATCAGTCATGGCCCAGTTCACTAGAAACCCTAAAAAGTCAACCATGGTCAACTGTGCCTGATTTTATGGTTTTGATGGTGGAATTTGGTTTGAGAGGGCTCATTCATGTCCATATAGGCCTCATATAACATGTCAAACACCATCATGGAAGAATTTGAAGCCAGACAAGAAATTTCCAAAAATAGAAAGTTGACCTGTAATTGGAATTCGCCAAAAATGGAAAGTCTTGATCCTCAAACTTACATCATGATACAAGCTTCAAATGAATTTTTGCCCAACATGAAAGTTGAAGATCTTATTCTCCCATTTCCAAAAAGTCCAAGAACACTCAATTCCCATGTATGGTTGGCAAGTTATGATCAATTCATTCTCCAAATTATTTGAACTTCAAAAGGCCATATCTCTCAAACCATTTGGCCAAATTGGGTGGGGTTTTTTGCAACAAGTCACATTTGATCCCCTCTTTCCAAATATGTCATCATCATTCACCAAAACTTCACCAATCAAAATGGCATTTTTGGAATGGCATGAATTAATTCAAGTGTGGTAAAAAAGTGACTTTTCAAAATAACCCTTTCCAACATATTTTGCCAATTGAGAATGATCCCAAAACATGTTTTGGTTGTGTTGGAAGCCCAAATTCGCAGCTACCACTCATGCACCTCACCACTTAAGTGAAATTGGTCAATTAGCAAAAAAGATGTCATTAGCAAATTCTGTTTTCATTTTCCATTAACCTTGATTAACAGATGTTAAACAACATATATATTCTTCATTTCACTCTGAATCAAGCCCTAGCAGCCACAATTCCAAAACAGAAAATCACTTTCTCTCAAACAGACCATTTCTTCATTTTGGAAAATTCTGCTGAAACTTTCATAGAGCTCGTGTTACTGTGCACCTGGCCTTGATTCAACACCCTTTTGGAAGTCATTTCAAGCCTCAAATATCAACTGTAAGCACAAGGAAAGCTACTGTTGCAACAACCTACATCAACTGTAAGCCAAAATTTCAACACTTAGGTCGCTCAGACTTCCGAATAAGATTTCACGTTTTCAATCTTATAAACATGCATCGGAAGGGACCCCTATGTCTCAAAATGCAAAGGTTCTTATCACAATAAACAGATGTTTTTGCACTCAAAGCGGTAATGAAAACAAAAACAAAATTATTTGACTGAATATGCATTTTATTGATTGAAAGAGATGGCTCGTAACTGAGCAATACACAGGAAGCAATCCCTGAAAAGAGGTCATTGCGCACAAAAGGAAAATCTATCCTAATGGCAATGTGAACCCATGATCTCATCGAGTTCCAATCCGATTACACCCCATATGTCCTCAAGACTCTCTGCACTTTCTGCCTTCTGAACAAGACGCTTCCGACCGATCTCTGCCGGGGATTATCCAGGTGTCTTAACCAAAGCACAAACGATCATACTGGACGCAGTTGTTCGTTTTATTCCCTCTTTTGCCTGGACCGCCCTTTCGGGTTTTCAGTCCACTGGGATACCCTTTTTTTGCCCAAGCCGCCCTTGTGGGGTTTTCGACTTGCCGGATGTACAGTTTTTTCTCTTTATCCCTAACTTTTGCCCGAACCTTTTCTCTTTTTCTCTTGGTTCGCCGGGATGCCCATTTTTGCCTGGACTCTTTTATTCTTTTCGTCCAGCGGGTCTCTTATCCGAAGTATTTTTTAACTGCGTCCGCATTCACAGGAGATAGAAAATCCTCACCATCCATGGTCGTCAGCAACAAGACTCCGCCAGAGAAAACCTTCTTGACCACGAATGGGCATTCATAATTGGGTGTCCACTTGCCCCGACGATCGTTCTGAGGAGGAACGATCCTTTTCAGCACCATATCTCCCACGTGATATACACGAGGTCGCACCTTTCGGTCAAAAGCATGCTTCATTCGTTGCTGGTACAATTGTCCATGACAAGTGGCCGCCAACCTCTTTTCCTCAATCAGGCTCAACTCTTCATACCGAGTCCTTATCTATTCCGTCTCTTTCAATTTCACGTCCATCAAGACTCTCAATGACGGAATCTTGACCTCAACTGGTAGCATGGCTCCCTTCCCATACACAAGCGAAAAAGGCGTTGCCCCAATAGATGTACGCACTGAGGTTCGATACCCAGGATACAAGCTTTGTATTCAACCACATTGTTGGTGCATTCAACTGTTAGTCGGGCAACACAAGGAACGTGGGATCCTTTCGGTGTAACCAAAATAGCTCCAACTCCACTACCATCCACGTTAACGGCCCCATCAAACATCAGAATCCGTTCGGATTCAGGGTCAGACCCCTCATCCGGGATTGGTTCCTCACAATCTTTCGATTTGAGAAACATGATGTCCTCATCAGGGAACTCAAACTTCATCGGTTGATAATCCTCAATGGGTTGTTGGGCGAGGTAGTCAGACAATACACTCCCCTTTATTGCTTTCTGAGAAGTATACTGAATATCGTATTCAGTCAAAATCATTTGCCATCTCGCAATCCGTCCGGTCAATGCTGGCTTCTCAAAGATATACTTGATCGGATCCATCTTGGAAATCAACAAAGTGGTATGAACCAACATATACGGTCTCAGTCGGCGAGCAGCCTATGCCAAAGCACAACAAGTTTTCTCGAGCAGTGAATATCTTGTTTCACAGTCGGTAAACTTTTTGCTAAGGTAATAAATTGCATGCTCTTTTCGACCAGACTCGTCATGCTGCCCCAGTACACACCCCATAGACCCCTCGAGGACCATCAAGTACAGAATTGACGGTCGTCCCTCCACAAGAGGCATCAGAATCGGAGGCTCCTGCAAATATTCTTTTATTTTTCAGATGCCGCTTGGCAATCATCATTCCACCTGACCATTTGATTTTTTTTTCAACACCTTGAATATGGGTTCACACGTGGCTGTTAGATGAGATATGAACCGTGTAATGTAGTTCAATCTACCTACGAGACCACGAACCTCCTTTTCTGTTCTCGGTTCAGGCATTCTTGTATTGCTTTTACTTTTAGCAGGATCAACCTCGATTCCTCTTTCGCTTACAATAAACCCCAGCAACTTACCGGACCGCACTCTGAAAGTGCACTTATTCGGATTCAACCTCCATTTGAACTGTCTCAACCGGTCAAACAGCTTGGCCAGGTCTACCAAATGCCCCTCTTCTTTTTGGGACTTTGCTATCATGTCATTGTAGCACCTCAAATTTGCACCTATCATTGTACATACATTCTCATAGTAGGTCATAACATAACATGGTCCACTGCATAGCATTGCATTGTCCCTTTGCCTCAAGTGCAAGATTATTCAGTCAGAATTAGGTCAAACTGGTCAGGAGATCAGTCAGTCAAGCAAGCAAGTGCAATTTCCAAGGAGGCAAAGCCCTAGGGTTGGTCCAACATGTTCACATGACCTAGGGGTCCTTTTGAAGTGTTTTGGTCAAGGATTGGATGTTCAGAAGTCATCAGTCATGGCCCAGTTCACCAGAAACCCTAAAAAGTCAACCATGGTCAACTGTGCCTGATTTTATGGTTTTGATGGTGGAATTTGGTTTGAGAGGGCTCATTCATGTCCATATAGGCCTCATATAACATGTCAAACACCATCATGGAAGAATTTGAAGCCAGACAAGAAATTTCCAAAAATAGAAAGTTGACCTGTAATTGGAATTTGCCAAAAATGGAAAGTCTTGATCCTCAAACTTACATCATGATACAAGCTTCAAATGAATTTTTGCCCAACATGAAAGTTGAATATCTTGTTCTCCCATTTCCAAAAAGTCCAAGAACACTCAATTCCCATGTATGGTTGGCAAGTTATGATCAATTCATTCTCCAAATTTTTTGAACTTCAAAAGGCCATATCTCTCAAACCATTTGGCCAAATTGGGTGGGGTTTTTTGCAACAAGTCACATTTGATCCCCTCTTTCCAAATATGTCATCATCATTCACCAAAACTTCACCAATCAAAATGGCATTTTTGGAATGGCATGAATTAATTCAAGTGTGGTAAAAAAGTGACTTTTCAAAATAACCCTTTCCAACATATTTTGCCAATTGAGAATGATCCCAAAACATGTTTTGGTTGTGTTGGAAGCCCAAATTCGCAGCTACCACTCATGCACCTCACCACTTAAGTGAAATTGGTCAATTAGCAAAAAAGATGTCATTAGCAAATTCTGTTTTCATTTTCCATTAACCTTGATTAACAGATGTTAAACAACATATATATTCTTCATTTCACTCTGAATCAAGCCCTAGCAGCCACAATTCCAAAACAGAAAATCACTTTCTCTCAAACAGACCATTTCTTCATTTTGGAAAATTCTGCTGAAACTTTCATAGAGCTCGTGTTACTGTGCACCTGGCCTTGATTCAACACCCTTTTGGAAGTCATTTCAAGCCTCAAATATCAACTGTAAGCACAAGGAAAGCTACTGTTGCAACAACCTACATCAATGGCAGATCTTGATTTGAGCAAAACCAAACATTCCTGAGCTTAAAGTCTTCAACCATCCATCAATACAAGCTTGAAGCAACAACTGTTTTGGCCATTTGCAACCAAATCATCACTGCATCTCAACTGTTCCTCAAATCAAGTAAGAATTCGACCATGACTATTTGCTAAACCCTGCTATGCATTAGATAGATCTCCTTGCCATGAACATGATGAACTTTGAATTACTGAAAATGGTTGAGTGATGGTTGAGAAATTTGGTTTTTAAGTTTGATGTCCATTATTGTTTTTGCATGATTCTTGTTGTATAGCTCGATTCATAGAATTTGGTTGATGGATTCATGATGTGTGTTGCTTGCTGAGTCTAGTGGTATGCTTTTGGTCCATTTCTGGGCAAGAAAATTTTTTCGATTTGGTGAGGACGATGAAGTTCTTACTGTACACGAACCCTAGTTGTTCATGTCAATTCCCAGAATTATTTCGACGTGATTTGCATGCTGTGGCACTGTTTCATTCACATTGGCCAATCAGAACATTTCCACGCCTTGCCTTGTACGCTGCGTTTCACTAATATTTCGCCATATTTACCCCAATGCCACCGGTCACTTAATTATTTAATTAATCATGTTTATTTCAATTATTTCTTCAATATTTATTCCATTTTGATGCTCACCTTCCAAAAATCATAGCACCTCCATTGTTAATCCAAATTTCATGAAACTTTTGCATTTTGTTCCTCTCAATCTCTACTTATTTATCATGATTTTTCCTGAATTTTTTGATGAATGGTTTTTAAATGGTGCTAGGGTTTGTGACAAGTGACCATTTTTTGTACACTTTGCCAAAACATTTGTGAAATGATGATGCTTTATCCAATGGCTTTGAAATTTTTTGTGCTTAAACTAGACACATTCATGGTGATTTTGGTATAGAGTTTGTGAATTTATCATGCATGGTTTGTGAGTTATGATTTTCTGAATTAGGGTGTGACAATGTATGTCACACCATTGATGTGCAACTTCTTGATTTTCTTTACCATGCTTCTTGACCTCAAATTTCTTTGAATTTTTGCATGATTGAGCCTATGTATGTCTAGTTTACATGTGAATTTTCTTGGAATTGTTTGTGGCATTTCCTAATTGTTTGAGATTTTTCTCCCCTGTTTGGTCTTATGTTGACTTTTTGTGACACATGTTCCCATTTCATTTGTGAAATTCTCATACTTTATTGGATAGACATGAAATTTGATATGTGATTAGTAGACATCTTAAGCTTTGCCATGGTTTTGATCCCATTCATTTCTCATATGCTATCACTGATTTATGATTTTTTCAAGTTGATGCATGTTTGGTTGACTTCTTTGAGCATGCTTAAAATTGCCTTGCCTTTCTGATTTTCATTGACCACCTTCTACTTGTCCAAATTAGTTGAAATTTGACATGCTTACCATGCTATGGGTTGTGTTTGATCATGATTTATTTGATGATTTTTTGAAATGTTTGAGATTGCTTTTGAGTTGAGTCTTGCTGTTGACTTCTATGAGCTTCCATATGCCATGCTTTGATTTAATTTGTTCATGAAATGATGATGATGAATGATATGATTGTGGAACCAATTGAGTTTGCTTCTTTATTGTTTGAATATGATTTTGATTGGATTTCATTTGCTGTTTTGACTTTCTCATCCCCTTTTGACCCTAGGCTTGTCCTAGTGGTCTTGTTGCTCATGTTTGAGTTCATTTTTTTCAGGTTAAGAAGCAGTTGCCCAAAGAAACTTATACAAGTTGAATGAGTTTGATTTGATTATCATGACTAACTTGTCTGTTTTGTAGGTTGCTTGGCTCACATGCTTTGAGCCTTGTACATTGCACATTTAACTGATTGTGTTGACTGTTGACTTCTATCTCATTTTGATTTAACTTTGGACTTGTATACTGATGTTGTCTGACTGGTTTCAGGTACCCTTAGTTGCTTATAGTTCCTTGTGAACTTTGCTTTACTTTGCTTAAATAGCAATTTGCATTGAGGTATAACTTCTTTACTTCATGTAGTCTGGAAGACCTGGCCTGTTATTTGGCCAGGCAACTGTCTGAAGTCCTCCTTAAGAGGCAATGTTTGTGACTATTTACATTTGTCCTTGTATAGAGTCAAAGACCTCCTAAGTGAAGAGGCAATTGGCAGAACCCAAGGGATATGCAACCTATCCCCTGCTATTCTGTGTGTCATCTGCTTTGCTCACACCACTGTGTTGATGCATTGCAGATACAAACCCAAGATCTTGTACAATTGTACAGTTGAGTCAGTTTCAAATGTGTAGAAGGGTTCCTCCTTTCTGAACCCACACATTCTTGTCTTAAGCTCTCCCAGGCCAGGGATAAGAGCTGTGAAGTCTCATCTTCACTCACCTTTCATCAGCTTCACCTTAGCCCCTCAATGGCAAGGTTAAGAGCTAACAATACCCAGTTCCAGAGGTTTGTTTGTTGAGGTTGATATGACCCCTCGACTAAAACCTAACTTTGATTGAGCCCATTGCTTGCATATAGTGTGTGCTACCTGTGCTTGTGTGTTTGTTTAGCTTGCTTCCTGTGCAAGTTAAGTTAGGTGTGGCTTGCTTCCTGTGCAAGTCATGATTAGGATAGGCTTGCTTCCTATGCAAGTTAGCTAGAAACCTTAACTTAGGGATGATTTTGCATGATAACAGCTAGGCTCGAGTCGTAGTCTCCCTAGTTGTGTTTCCCTCTGTTATCTGGTTAGGCTAGTCCTGTGTCCCTTCGTAGGGGAACTACGTCGCCCTGATCCTCATACCAGATGAGGTACGTAGGCAGGAGATGAGCAGATCTCTCCGGGCGCCTGTGTCTTTGTTTTGTGTTGTTGTGTGCTTGGAAGCTGATGTAAGTCCATCGAGTGGCATTCGGGTTCCAGTGTGCGTGTGTTTTGGTTCGGATGCTGATGTAAGTCCAGTAATTGGCATTCAGGCTCCACGTTTGCCTTTGCCTGTGTTTGTTTGTGTGCGTGTTAGCCGAGCTACGAATGCTCTGATTCTCCTTCGTCCAAAGGAGATACGTATGCATAGGATGCGATATCCTAGCGAGCATGTGTCGTTTCCCAGTCCGAACTACTTAGACTCTGATGTCTATGCTTGATAGACTAAGTAGGCCCAGGATGCGATATCCTGCCGAGTCAGTTTCAGTCTGTTTCTTGTGTCTCTTTCAGCCAGTGTGAGTGTGTGTGAGCAGTGTTTTAGCAACCATTTTCCTTTCCTATTGTGCGTGGATCCCGTCGAGTACGACGGATGCGTAGGGGTGCTAATACCTTCCCTTTGCATAACCGACTCCCGAACCCATTCTCTTTGGTCGCGAGACCATGTCTTTCCAGGTTTACTCTGAGCGTTTCCTTTCCCTCTTTTGGGATAAATAACGCACGGTGGCGGCTCTGTTGTTCTTGTTTTCCCGCCGGTTTTTCGCGTGATGCGACAGTCATCAACATAGCATTCGATTTCATGATGAATCATATCATGAAACAAAGTCACCATAACTCTCTGATATGTGGCACCGGCGTTCTTGAGACCGAATGGCATCACCTTATAACAAAAAGTGCCCCATGGTGTGATGAACGTTGTTTTCTCCATATCATCTGGCGACATTTTAATTTGATTATAGCCAGAAAAGCCATCCATGAAGGAAAACACCGAGAATTGAGCTGTATTATCCACCAACACATCGACGTGAGGTAATGGGAAATCATCCTTCGGGCCAGCTCTGTTCAAATCCCGGTAATCCACACACATTCTCACCTTTCCATCTTTCTTCAGCTCTTGACACTTCTGCTTCCCTGGAGGACAATCTTCTCTCAATGGTAGCTTGTGCACAATAATATCGGTATCCCACCCTGGCATGTCTTGATAGGACCAGGCGAAGATATCAACATACTCTTTCAACAAGGCTACCATTCTGCTCTTGACATTCACCTCCAAAGCGGCCCCGACTTTTACTTCTTTTCTGACCCCCTCGGTGCCCAGATTGACAACCTCAACTCGCTCCTCGTGCGGTCGAATCACCTTCTCCTCTTGTTTCAACAACCTGGCTAATTCTTCCGTCAGTTCACAATCTTCTTCGCCTTCTTCTTCGGCCTGGTATATCGGATTGTCGAAGTCATATCGGGGTGTAACAGAATTGTTATCAATGAGATCCGGAGAATGATCGCATCTGCATGAATGTTGATTCATGCATTGCTTTGGAGTCGGGACGAGACCAATCAAAAGGAAGAAAAATGAAAATAAACATTGCCATTCTTATTTTTATTAAACTGCAAAAATAAATGAAAAACAGGGAACACCGCTTTTAATACAAAAAAACATCCATTTATTAATGATGCAAAATGTTGCAAAAATGAAGCACATGAGGTGGCCCTTACAATGGACCATTACGTTTCGGGCAAAACGTATGGCTTTCATGCAAACAGAATTGAAAAACAGAAATATTACTCTTCACGTAGAGTGCCAGTGATGATCTTTTAGGCCTTCCAGTTCTGGACCTCCATCCCTGGTATGCACGATTTTATCCAACGATCGAGCTCGCAGTCATTGTCGATCTCTTCACCCACCACACAGACGCGATCTGGATCTGGCATTCCCGCACTGGTGAATGCGAACGGTTGACGACGTCCTCTTTTTTGTCTAGACAAGCCTTGGCCCGACTGATAGCCAACCCCAAACCTATCTGCTTTCATCGCAATGTCTATCATTCTTCCCCAGCCTTGGGCTTCTCCATTCTTCACCACTTCCATGGCATGTTTATAAGAAGAAATGGACGACTTCTTCTCTTTCTCAGCAAAAATGGCATTCTCTACCTTGACGGTTTCAAACGCCTGACATGGTGTTTCGCATAGTTCACCGTCCATTTCCACCTCCATCATTCTCTGAATCGTCTCCCTCATCATTACACACCCATTTGTAGCGACAGCCGCACAACAATTATCACAACCAGGGAAGACTCCACTCTTCATCAGATGTCTCTTGACCACAAACATTGGAGTCCTCAACTGATCCACATCTGTCACCTCTATTTTTCTCTTATCCTCTGGCGTCACGTTCACCCCCATAGGACCACGCATCGGCACGAGATTAGCACTAACATTCGGCGTCAGTGCAAAATTGATGGCTTTAGAATCCACCAAACCTTGAATGACATGCTTAAAAGCTCTACAACCCTCAATGTTATGCCCGGGTGCACCAAAGTGGAACTCGCACTTGGCGTTCTCATCGTGACTTGCAGACCCTTGATCTAGTCTCGCCGGAGCCAACATCCTCGGCTGAACCAACCCTAGATCCTTCAATTTCTTGAACAGAAAGGCATACGTCACAGGTGGTCTATCAAACTGACGATCTGTCGTCCCTCTTCTCACCTGGCACCCAGCTCTCTGTGCTCTATGTTGAGATGGCTGCTGCTGCTGTTGCACATATTGATTACCAGTAGGAATCGTTACTGTAGCAGCATACGGGTGGTAACGATCCCTACTGTGTCCCCTTTGGGCATACACATCGCTCGATTCACCTTTCTTCTCGCGTTGACCGTTATCAAATGGCTTCTTTACTCCATACGACGGAGCATTTCCCTGTATTTCCCCTATTCTCAGCCAACTTTCAATCCTCTCCAACCTCTCGGAGATTGCTCTTTGACCCAAGGCGAACCCTTGAATGACGTTGATCAATTCACTCATCTTCTCTTTCAGCTCGAGAATGTCAGCGTTGGGTGGATTCATCATTTTGGGTTTGTTGCGTCTGGTAGGGTATCTGTACGGATGAGCTACGTGCAGAGGATGATTCTGCGTGCGCGAGCAGTGATTCCTAAGTCAATCAAACACGTTGGATACTGACGCCTGCAAAATAAAAGACAGGTTAATATGACTCACGCATGAATGCAATGTCTATCCGTATGAGGAACACTCTGTCTTTCAATTCTGGCTTCATCGAGACGGATAATAATTTGACAATAACATTCTGACATCAGGATGTCTCTCAACCAGAATCTCAATCGAGAATGTACCTTGAGTATGGATAGACATGAGTTAGATGCGGATGAATGCAAAATGGGAATGATGCAGATGCATGAATGCAAGTCACTGTGCCATCCTCCAAGTCATCTGAAGATCAACTGTACGGAAGTTCCGGTCTCTGAACTGATCACAGCCATCTGAGGGCCCGAGTAACCACAAATCCAACTCGTGAGGTTCCGAAATAAACGGAACCGGAGGATATATCACCATCATCACAGGAAATCCACTGAATGGATGACAACAAGATTCCTCTAAAAAAGTACCCTCAAGTTCAACCCGGGGATCCGAAATAAACGGAACCCGCTGATAAGTACCACGAACAGCATTCCGGCATCTCAGAAATAAATATCCATAAATCCGACTGAACCAAAGTCACCATCAGTACCTGTAAATGATTCACTCCCGCCCCACTCACGGGTGTCATCTAGGCCAAAGTAAGGTCAAGAGAAACGCAGGATAAACAATCCTTTCAAGAATATCATCATATGCACACCAGATGTATGCAACGATAATACCCCATCAGAATCTGAACTGCTCGTGATATCATGTTCTACTAAGTGGCGCCATACCACCCACTTCCCATGAATCACTCTATTCCTAGGTGTCCTAAAGTTCACTCATAGCCTGTGTATTGGGCCTTTTACCTCTTGTGAGTCTCACCCAACAGAGAAACAGATACACAGCCAGCACAATGATAATATGATGCATGCAAACATATATGCAAATATATACAATCATAGTATAATAATCATCAATGTCATAAATAAAGCAGTGAAAGCAACCAAAACTATCCTAGAGAGCGCTAGGATTGACTCGCTTAGGGAAATGCTAGTCCCCAGCAGAGTCGCCAGCTGTCGCATCGCGAAAAACAACCGGCGGGAAAAGACACAGAGCCGCCACCGTGCGTTATTTATCCCAAAGGAGGGAAAGGAAACGCTCGAAGTAAACCTGGAAAAAGGAAAGGAATGGTCTTACGACCAGAGATTGCTAGGTACGGGATTCGGTTACGCAAGGGGAAGGTATTAGCACCCCTCACGTCCGCCGTACTCGACGGGATCCACGCTCAAAAGAATAGGATAAGGTCGCTAACAAACTGCTCAAAAACTGCACCAAACTGGAATAATAAAACAAGTGGAAGAAGATGGAGGAAGGGGACTCGGCAGGATGTCGCATCCCAGGCCTACGTAGTTTGTCAGAAACAAACATTCGAGGAAATGGGAAACATGCTCGCTAGGACATCACATCCTATGCATACGTATCTTCTCTAACCAGAGTAAGAATCAGAGCACTCGTAGCTCGGCTAACACACGCCGAAACAAAACACTGAAAAGAGACACCGAGACGTAAAGAGAAACGCAACAGGAAACAGAAGGCCAATAAATGGACTTATATCCGACTCCTAACAAACAAAAGCAAACAGATTGCAACGAGGGCAAGAGAAAAGGAAGGTCTCGATCGCAACGAGGGCGAGAGAAAAGAGTCGCAACAAGGGCGAAAACCGGCAAGGACTAAATGTTAGTCATCAATCAAACTCGACAAGACATCGCATCTCGTGCCTACGTATCTCATCTGGACATGAGAATCAGAGTTGTCGTAGTTCGGCTAAACTATTTCTATTTGTTTTGTGTTTTTTAGGTGAACGGCGTTACTACGCGATCTACCAGATGCTCGACCTTTGGAGACTTACTCGCCTGTAGTAGAAGGAGTTAACGTGTCCTTAAGAGAAGATAGAGTTTGTTTGTGTTTTAGGAATGCTCATGCAAAGAAGGAAGTCCTAGACGAAGGAACCATGCTACCTTAGTTGACATGCAAACGAGAGACTATACGAAGTCTAGCAATCCTATGGGGATACAATAAGCAGGTCTCAAAAGAGAACAAAAACTGGAAATGGAATGCCAATCAATGGGCTTACATCCAACTCCAAAACAAACGGGAAACAGAAAGCCAATCAATGGTCTTACATCTAACTCCACAAAACAGGAAACAGATAGCCAATCAATGGTCTTACATCTAACTCCACAAAACAGGAAACAGATCGTCAATCAATGGTCTTACATCTAACTCCTAAAACAAACAAACATGCATGAAAAGCAAACATATGAAAGATTCACAAATAAGCAAACAAGCAATCAAGCAACACACTCTATATTCAAACAAGAGGCTCAGACAAGTTGGTTGGGCTTTAGTCAAGGGGTCATATCAACCTCGACAAACAAGCCAAAACTGTAGGGGTGTTTTTAAGCTCTTAACCACTAACATTGAGAGTTAGGGTGAAGCTGATGAAAGGAAATGAGGATTAGACCTCATGCTCTTAACCCTGGCCTGGGTGAGCTTGAATCAAAGAATGCGTGGGGATCCAGAATGAGGGACCCTATTCCACTTGACTGACTCTATACAAAGATCTTGGGTTATGTTCAAGAGCATCAGCATGTAGTGCGAGCATAATGAACGACTCAACGATTAACAGGGGATTGATTTCTAATCCCTTCTATCTGTCAATTGCCTCTTCACTTAGGAGGACTTAACAAGTAACATGCCTCACTTGGAGGTCTTCAGCACAAATATAAACAATCACAGTCATTGCCTCTTAAGGAGGACTCCAGCCAAATGCCTGCCAAGAGAAACGACAGGGCTTCCAGACTACATGGAGTGAGAGTGTTTACCTAGGTGGTATATCAATCACAAACCAAAGCAAAGCTCAAGCAAGAGCTGAAAGCGACTAATGTACCTGTACAAAAGCCAAACAGTCAATATCATATTCAGAAAACCAAACAGACAACACAATGGAACATCCAACAGTTCTACACAATGCAAGTCACAAACGCAAGCACTCAAGTGAGTTCATCACATCAATGGACCTACAACACAACAAGAGTTAGTAAACAAAGCAAATGGCATCTCAAATGATGAGTCCACACCAATCATTAGTGCTAAATACCTGAAACACAAACACAATTGGTGACTACAAACCACTAGTACAAAGACTAGGGTCAAAGGCAAGTCAAATAGTCAAAACAGAAGTCAATATTCCACATGAAGCACATTCAATCAAATAAGAACATGTCCTAAAAAAGGACCAAAGCCAAATCATTAAGCAAAGCCATCACATGAACAAGATGAGGCAAAGGCAAACAATGTGATCACATTTGGACATCAAACATAGAAAATCGACATTAAAACAGAAATGAATCCAATGATCATGAAATTTTTTATGTGAGATCAACATGTTAAACACAAGCCTCATGCAAAAAATTAGGTCCAAAATATATCAAATGGCACATGTATGAAAATGAACAAAGGCAACATCAAATATGTGACACAAATTGTCACACCAAAAATTCATGTGTCCAAAACAGTGGTGGTAAATGATAAAAATGCCAAACAAAAGCCCAAAAATCATGTAACATGTTATGAATAAGCATGTCAAATTTCAAGTTAATAGGACAAACAATGAACATTTCACAAAACAATTGGCACAACATGTCATTTTGGCATCATGTTCAAACAATCCAGCACATTTAAAAATCCAGAATCATAAAAATTATGAAATTAACATCACAAAATAATATACATTGAAACAAAGAAGTGGAAAAAAATTTGGATCAAATTGGATAATTTTTCTATTTATTATGAATTTTGGAAATTGAGGATCAAAAATGAAATAATGTGAAATAAAATATGGAAAATAAAAATGTGAATAAAAGATGGAAATGCCATCACCAAGTGTTGAACACAGGTCTTGTGAGTCAAAGGTGCGCTCCAATTGAAAAAAAGAAAAGATGCATAACGCTGGATCGAACCCTGGTTCTGAAGGTCACAGGCGCTTCAAAGAAAAAACAATTGGAAATTGCAAGCGTGAGGATTCGAACTGAGGCAAGGCTGGTTCACAAGCGCGCATGAATAAAATGAACTGGAATTTTGAAAAGGTGCAAGCGTGGAATCGAATCGAGGACGGGCGGGTTATATGAGCGCTAACAGTGAAACCCTAGAGACGAACTAGATGGCTGGAATAGTAATTCCGGTCATCTTCTCCGGTTGAACGCCGACGACCTCCATGCAATTTTTTTTCTAGAACTTAACGTATTATACACCGTTGGAACCGCCTCGTTACGTAGAACACGAATCTAACAATTATTTCACATAATTCTCACTGATACGCATGGATCGAACGAAAACATATTGATCATCAAAATTTCAACTCATCATAACTCACTCAATTTCTAACCAAATCATGATCTAATCATATCAGAATCATCAATGAAGCAAGCTCTACCTAATCATGTGCATAAAAAAGCAAAACAAGAGATTCGAATTCCAACCTTCTTGAAGAGCAGTGTGATGAATTCGTGGTTTCACGGCTCCAAACTTTCCAGATCCACTCCTATGCTGATGACTTGAAGCTTTATGGAAGAAATAGCAATTGAAACTACCTAAATGAAGCTCAATTTTCAAGATCCATCTTCATGTTCAAGCTTTGAAGATGCACGAATCTTGCTCAAATTTTTCAATCCAAACCTTGATTCCTACTCAATCATGCATGATAAACCAGAATATGCAAGAATTTTGATGAGTTGTGTGAAGAATTTTCAAGTTTGAAGTGAGAGAATTTTTGGAGGGAAAAACAATTTCTAGATCTAGAATGTGTATTATTTGCAAAAACAGTTAGGATTAGGCTTTTATATCACATGTTAATGATGCTGTAATCATAATTAAGCAATGGCTAATGAAAAATTAATGAGAAATGAGGTGTATGACCAAAAATGCAAATGTGAGGTGGCATGAGCAATGTGCTCGTGAACAGTGCCATGCAAGCTTCATAATCACTCAAAATCATCCAATGAACAACATGGAATTAGAATTAGACTCATGTGATCAACCAAATTTGAATTATGCATTTTCCCTCCAAAATGTACTTGAATGAGCAAGTGGTCATGTGATCTCTCTTCATGCAAGGCAATGGTAGATTTGAAAAATATTGGTCATGACAAGCATTTTGCAAAAAGAGTGGCTCAATTTGGAGTTTTGAATCAAAAGTTATGCCATGTTGAACTTTCATGTACACTTTGTGATCCTTTGCTTATAACTCCTCAACCATTTATCAGATGATCATGATCTAGGACTTTTTGAAAAGAGGAGAGAAAGATCTTCAACTTTCATGTTGACCAAAAATCCATTTGAAGCTTCTTTGATGTTGGAAAGTCAAGTTGAATGTGGTCCAAAAACTTGCCATTTTTGGAAACTTTGAATTACATGTCACTTTCCATTTTTGGAAACTTTTGATTTGACTTCAAAATCTTCAAGATAGATGTTTGACATGATGAATAGGCCTCTTTCGAGCATGAATGAAGTGTCTCAACTCATTTCCTCAACTCAAAGCCCTCAGTTGACTGCACAGTTGACTTTTATGGTCTTCAGATGACCTGGAAATGCACTGATGAATTTGGGCCTCTACCACTTGGTACAATTGCTTCAAAATGAACCTTGCCTCATATAAGCTCTTTAGAATAATCATGTGGCCTTCATCTCAAGGAAAAACTTGCTCTTTTGTACTGATGAATCTCTTGATGCCAATGCTGACTGCCAAGATGCAATGCAATATGGAATGATCAATGTCCTAAAAAATGAAATGAATGCATGAATGAGGAGGGCAAATTTGAGGTGCTACACCTATAAGGCAAGACTGGTTGCAAAAGGATATAAACAAATTCATGGGGTTGACTATGATGAAACCTTTTCACCAGTTGTAATGCTTAAATCTGTTCGGATTTTACTTGATATTGCTGCATATCATGATTATGAAATATGGCAGATGGATGTCAAAACTGCTTTCCTTAATGGGAATCTTCTTGAGGATGTGTACATGACACAGCCTGAAGGATTTGACATACTAGAAGAAGCCCAAAAGATATGTAAGTTACAAAGATCAATCTATGGATTGAAGCAAGCTTCCAGAAGCTGGAATCTTCGTTTTGATGAAACGGTAAAACAATATGGATTCATCAAGAACGAAGATGAGCCTTGTGTCTACAAGAAGGTTAGTGGGAGCATGATCGTTTTCCTAGTATTATATGTAGATGACATATTACTCATTGGAAACGATGTCCCTACCCTGCAACAAGTAAAGTCTTGGTTGGGGAAATACTTTTCTATGAAGGACCTAGGTGAAGCAGCCTATATATTAGGAATCAGAATCTATAGAGATAGATCATAAAAACTGCTTGGCCTAAGTCAGAGTACGTACATAGACAAAGTGCTGAGACGCTTTAATATGCATGATTCCAAGAAAGGATTCATACCTATGCAACATGGCTTGTGTCTATCAAAAACACAATCCCCTTCAACTAAGGAAGAAAGGGATCGCATGAATAAGATTCCATATGCATCTGCAATAGGATCTATCATGTATGCCATGTTATGTACTCGACCAGATGTCTCGTATGCTTTAAGTGCAACGAGTAGGTACCAATCTGATCCTGGTGATGCTCACTGGGTAGCTGTCAAGAATATCCTTAAGTATTTAAGAAGGACTAAGGACTCATTCTTGATATATGGAGGTCAGGAAGAACTGGTTGTAATTGGATACACCGATGCTAGCTTCCAGACAGATAAGGATGACTTTAGATCGCAATCTGGTTATGTGTTTTGCTTAAACGGTGGTGCTGTGAGCTGGAAAAGTTCAAAGCAAGATACAGTTGTTGATTCTACAACCGAGGCCGAGTATATTGCTGCCTCAAGTGCAGCAAAGGAAGCTGTTTGGATCAAAAAGTTCATTAGTGAACTTGACATAGTTCCTAGCATTGTGGATCCCATTGGTCTCTATTGTGATAACAATGGTGCTATCGCACAAGCTAAGGAGCCTAGATCTCACCAACGATCCAAACACATACTTAGGCGTTATCACCTCATTCGAGAGATAATAGATAGAGGAGATGTGAAAATATGCAGAGTACTTACACTTGACAATATTGCTGACCCACTGACAAAGCCTCTTGCGCAGCAGAAGCATGATGGCCATACTAGATCTATGGGCATTAGGGGTATGCCTGATTGGCTCTGGTGCTAGTGGGAGATTGTTGGTGTAAGCCCTAGAGGCCAATACTTTTGGTACTTGTATCGAATTATTTATTAATAATAAAAGGCTTTTTCTTTATTATGTTTGTTTAATAAAGTCCCTAGAATAGCTAGTCCGTTTAATGTATCAAGTATGACTTAATCATGAGATCACATTAGACATAAGGACACTATTCTTAAAGTATCCGTAGTCAAGCTTTATTGTGAAGTGGGATAACATTAAAGCATGAAGACTATTATGTTTAGAGACTGATGATCACATCTCATGGATCATGGATAAAGAGTTATCAACTCTTAAACATAGGTATGAATATTAAGAGTAATATTTATACTGGATTGACCCGCTATGAGAATACTATATAGAAAGTTATGCAAAGTGTCATAAGTTATTCTCATGGTGATAATGGTGTATACCACCCTTCGACCTGAAACCACTATGGACCCTAGGTGTATAGTCGAGTGCCTTATTGCTGATCAAACATTGTCCGTAATTGGATGACCATAAAGACAGTTGATGGGTACTCCACGAAGCACGCTAAGGGACATGAGTGACCTAGATGGAATTTGCCCATCCTGCGTAACAGGATAAATGTCTATGGGCCCAATATTGAACTGGACAAGGATGACACAGTCTATGCCTTGTGTTCAATATAGACATAAGGGAAAAAGGGTAATTATACACATAATTATTATCACAGAAGAATTTGTCAGATCACATGACATTTTCGTGTCTTGGGTAGCAGTGATGTGTTGCTAGATACCGCTCACTGTTTATTATGTTAAATACGTGATTTAATATAATTGTCAATGCCGCGAAAACCTATAGGGTCGCACACAAAGGATGGATTGATGAGAGATAGAGTAATTAAGGAATACCGTAATGTACGGTGCCCTTAAGTGAATTATAGAACATCGTAAGGTACGGTGTACTTAAGTAGAATACGAAATATGGTAAGGTACCACACGCTTAAGTGATTTTGGCATATTATAAGATATGGGCCATATACACTTGAGTGGGCTTTTTAGCTTGTAGTCCACACAAGTGGTTCTATAAATAGAACCATTGTGTAGAAGCATTGTCACACTTGCAATTTCGTTTCTCTCTCTCTCTCACTCAAAGCCTTCATTCGTAGCAGCTAGCACTGAGATTGAAGGAATCCGTTCGTGTGGACTGAGTAGAGGCGTTGTCATCGTTCAACGTTCGTGATCGCCACAAGAGGTAACAATTCTATCACTGATCATGCCCATTCGTAAGGATCATTAAAGGAGAAATTTTAAATTCCGCTGCGTTTTGGATCGCCATTCTTCTTCACTGACACCACGATTGGAAAATCCAACTGTGGTGAAAAATGGACTGGGAATCGGAGATGAATCTGGTTGGGTCAACCTTTCAAAACCGTTAGTGAGTCAAAACCGGAAAAACCAGGTTGAACCGTCCAAAACCATTTGAACTAAAGAACCAGAGCCGGTTTTATAAAACCGTCCGGTTCAAAAAAATGCATCAAATTGACCATTTTTTTTAATATTTTAAAAAATTTAATATGTCAATATCAAAACTTAACCTACATTCTCAATCACAAAAAAAAAAAATCCGTATTTTTTTAACCATACGAACTTTTAAGTTTTGTCATTCCATTATAGTTTTTCTTTTCAACCATACTACATCATCATCACACTGTCCCTTTCAAACATAATCACGATATCCAATTCAATATTAATTGCCGTTCAAGTCAATATTGTTTATTATTGTCAATTAAGATTTATTTGTCGTAGTTCAACTCAAATTCGTTTTTTTATTTTGTTTAATGAAGTATATTATATTATTTATTTTTGGTATTTTATCTTATTTAATTTATGTATTCTTAATTATTTAAACTTTATTTTAGTTATTATATTCTATTATTTTAATTTTGGTTTGATTAGTTTAACTTAGTTTATTGTAATTCTTTAATTTGATCAAATTATTCTGAAATGAACGTTAAAATCAAATGTAGAACTATCTTATGTTGTATTATCGATATTGTTGTATTAAATTTGTAATGAAATTTTAAAATAATTATTTTATTAAGTTGTGAATATATGATTATGTGAGACATTTATGAAATTTAGTTTTATATTATTAATTTATTTAATAAACGGTTCGACCGCTGATTTAACCGGTTGAACCAATTGAAACTTAAACCGCAAGTTTCACCGGTTCAATCTCCAGTCCGATTTTTAAAATATTGCTTCATACAATGATAAGGTTTTTCAAATGTATAAACTCCTCACAGATGTAAGACAATTATCAGAATTAATTATGACAAGTCCAATGAGACATCAAAAGTTATTAGAATTATTGATTAATATAACTTAATTTTATAAAACAAAATTGTAGAGTGACGAAATTATATAACAAAATTTTATCACACAAAATTATATTTATATCCAATTTTTTGTGTTTTTTTTTATTTTTATTGCATTTTATTCTTATTCTTCTCTTGTTTATCATTCAAAACATAATTAATTATAAGTTGCTCGAAACAACAATCATAATTTGTACCATTAAATAAACTCTAAATAAAAAATGTTCAAAATTAAATATTGATAATACACATTTTCCAAATGAAGAAACCATGTCATGGTGAATTCTCCCGAGGAAATTAAAAGATACTTGGTGAATCCTCTCATCATAAAACCTCTTGTGAAAGGAAGTTCGTTGAAGTTATATGTTATGCTCGATAGAGATCGGTTTGCTTGCTAAAGATGGGATAAACGTAGATGATATAAAAATTTATTACTTTTATATTACTATTGTACTAAGTTAAAATACTATATTAAATATTTTGAGGTCTTTGAGATTTCTCATTTTGATATAATAAAAAACTTGTTATTGAAATTTATTTTACATAATAAAGTAGAAAAATAAAATTTAACCTTGATTGAATTCTTTCTAACATACATTGTTTATTTCTTAAAAAACATTGTTTATTTAAACTATTATTTCTTAACATACATTGTGACCATACAGAGAAACATCACATATATAAATATAGTCATGGTAAGATAATAGGTCATTTAGAACCTTTTTGTTTTGATAAGTTGAAAGGATTTAAAGATAATCACCTTAGATCTTCTGTGACTAATGCACCTGGACCCAAGAAGATATGGGAGACCAAAGGTGAAACCTTAGTATTTTGAAGGTAGACTTTGCTTCTTCGAACTATTGATGATTATTATTGAAAACAGTGCAAAGTAATAGTATACCTTTAAAAGTATACATTTGATAAAGTCTTTGATCCCGAAGATGAGCGATGATGAAAAATGTCAACATTTGTGATCAAAGCATTTATTTGAGACCATCTCAAAGCATATGATCTGTAGTGATCAATTGAATGAATATGTTTGTAATAGACTTATTTTTTGTGGTTTTACCAAATCTTACATACAACGATGTGTAAAGAAGGATATACCATTTGCTACATTCTCTTTTTTGAATACTTATTAAGATCTCTTAATAAGAGAGGTAAAGTGGGGAGGGGAATTAGGCATCTATGAGTGTATTTTTCATAAAGGATAGCTCTCTTTCTTGTTATTCCTTCATTGTTGAGGTTTTTAGATCTTGAAATGGTTGTGTAAACCTCTCTAAGATCACTTTGTTATGATGTTATGATTGTATGATATTAATTGCTGAATTTCGTATGAGTTAATATATGTAAATTCTAAGTTGTATTGTTCATATTTAAATTTTTTGAGATGATGAACCTAATGTTGATCTGGTGATAATTGGTGAAATAAATGTCCAATTATGGGAAATTGATGTGTGAATCGTGGGTGATGACATTGTGGAGTTATTAACTTCAAACATTATATTTTAGAGTTAAGGCAGGGGGTTTGGAGAAAACTCTTGTCAATTGCAATGAGGTAATTTTAGAGTTAAGGCAGAGGGTTTGGAGAAAACTCTTGTTAGTTGCAGTGAGGTAATGTTAGAGTTAAGGCGAGAGTTATGAGAACCTTTCCATATGTAGGTAAGTACCTTAATAGAGTTGTCACCCACGAACCTTGGGTTAATTAACATGTTTAGAGTTGTTAACATGTTTTGAATTGACTATAATATTGTCAATGAATTGAGTTTAGAGTCATAATTTTTTTTATAGTCCTTTGACAGGTTTAGAGTTGGAGTTGAAGGTATATGACCTTAGAGTTGAGTTTTGATGACTTTGATGTATTTGTAGAGTTAGGTGAATTAACTTAGTTGAGTTATCACTCACATTGTGATTAGGCAGGATTGAGTAGTGATGAGTTGAGATTCAAACGTGACATAAACCAATGTTTATCTGTATGTTTCTAGGGTAATGAGAACTCAAATAGGCGAAATAAGAAAGTTTGAACTTGTTCATTAGGGAGAAAAACACAGAAAATTACAGATAGACATATAAGGGGGTTGATTGTCCTGTTTTATGCGTAACTTGAGTTCTATAAGTACGTTTAAAGTGGGGAAATTAGTCCTAGGAGCACTACAACAGTAACAGTTCTCTAATTTTAATACCAGAGGCGTAGTCAATTTTAGTCATGCATTGGTCATCATGTTTCATGCGTAACGTGAATTTCGAAAGTCCGCTTGAGGTGTCATTAGTTGCATTAGAAATAAAGTTTAATGATATTTTAAATTGGAGAATTTCATAATTTTACCATAATTTATAATTTTTTTATGTTATTTTGAAGTCAGACAAAACATTACGCCTAATGCTAGTACCAGTTCTTTTCGTTTGATTAAACTGAATCAATTGGCTTATTAAGTCCTAAAATACAAATTAGATTCTTAAAAAAGGAATTCTAAGCTTTCCATAACATATTTATTTGCTTTATTCTGACTCTGTTTGATATTTTAAATCATTATTAGAATTTGAGGTATGATTAGCAAGAAACATGATTTGGGGCTGTTTTGATAAGATGTTATGTCAGCTAAGTTGTTAATGCTTTAGGACACAAGTCAAATGTTTGATGAGCAAAATATAGTTTTATTATTATGTTGTGTTTATATTGAATGCCTCACGAGGAGGAAATTGTTGATGTTGAGATGTGTGGTTCGGTGGAACCATTGATGTAACCTTACAATGACGATGAATATTCATGTTGTGTTTTAGGTTCGAGAGGAACCAATGACGAGTATTGGAGATGGTTTTAATTGTTTAATTCCGTTGCGATTATATTTTGAGAAAGATGTTATGCTGTAAAAATGTGACACCCTTTTTGATTTTTTATTCCCGTATTATGTTATAAAATCGTATGTGGGGTTTAGGGTGTAATAAGGAAAATGAGGAAGACAGTGAGCACTATGCAGAACTTCCCACCCGGGATGGGGCGCCCAAAAAATTTCTATCATCATTATGGAATGATTAGTTCAATGCATGGAAATACACCAGCGTTCGACTTCCCTTTCATGAAAAATTTCCTAATGACTTCAAGGATGTCATTCAGATGGGAACTAAGAGCTTATCTAATGTGGTGTAAAACCACCTGCTGAGGGCCCTGATGATGGGGCGAGTTTTCTTTAGGCTTATGCGCCGATGAATATGTATGTGGATGATTTGTAAATTGACTTGACCGCCTTAAAAGAGAAGTTGAGTCAAGAGAAAGAGTTAGTGAAAAATATGACTAAGGAGTACGACGATCTAAAATGTTTAGAGGTGAAACTCAAAGAAACCTTGAAGAAGGTAGAGGCGAACGCTAAAAATCCCACCTTATCGGAGAGCAGTTTGAAGCAGTCTCTTAAGGCCACCATTCTCTCCAAGAAGAATCTGAAGGATGATTTGTCCGTCTACAAGGAAGATCTGATGGATACTTCCTACCAATGGTTTGAATGAGCCAAATCACATGTGGCCTTCCTCTACTTTGACTTCGACTTGAGTCAACCTGATTTGTTCAAAGTGGTCTGAGATGGGTAACTTGTGGATGAAGAGGATGGAATGCCTTTAAAGATAGTTTCTCCGTCTTTTGAGAAATGGAACTCTAGTTGTAGGATGACACCCATATTGAGACAAATGGGATTCCCACTGAGAAGGTTGTTCGCGAGGAGGTCGTGCAAGAAGAAAGGAAAGCTTATGAAGGTGGACAATGATCTTGTAGTCCAATCCCATTTGGGTTTTGTCATTACGCACTTAGTGACTTTTTATGTAATCCACCATATAAGGTTTTACAAATTTTGCCCTTCGGGGTCATTTGTAATCTTTATCTAGGGCTTCATTAATGTAATATTATGCCTCTTTAGGAGTTTTTCTTATATTTATGTATGCTTACTTATTTTATTAAGTGTATTGCTGTAGAGAGCCTTTAAGGCGACCAAATCCTTTTAGAAAGAGCTTGGTAAGAATTCTTTGCTTATGGCTTACTTCACAACTGCCTCTAAGGATGACCATAATTCCTATTTGGAGATCCTATATTCAATTGCCACTTGGGAGGAAACAACTCCTCATTTAGGATCCAACATCAAATTTTCACTTGGGCGACAATGATTCCTCATAGAAGATCCAACATAATAAATTGCCACTTGGGTGGCAAGGACTACTCATCGAGGATCCAACATTCAATCGGCCCTTGGGCGTAAAAGATTCCTCCTTGAGAACCCATCATCCAATTTCCTCTTGGGCGACAAAGATTCCTCATTGAAGATCCAACAAAATATATTTCTCTAAGGAGTCAATGATTCCTCATTCAGGATCCATCATACTTAATTTGCTCTTGGATGACAAGGATTCCTCATCAAGGATCTAACATAACCAATTACTTCTTGGGAGGAAAGGATTCCTTATCGAGGACCCAACATTCAACTGCCTTTTAGGAGACAAAGATTCCTCATTGAGAACCCAACGTTCAACTGCCTCTTGGGCGGAAAAGATTACTCATTGAGGATCTGGCATAATCAATTCGCATATATCATACTAAACCCAAACAAAGGGGTACACAATTTTAAAAGGGCGATACACCTTACTAAACCCCTTGCCTACACAGGAAAATAGTGCCACACCATTATTACAAACAAACCATGTCCTTAAATGAAGTTATACAATTGGCAGAGATGACACCTCGCCTTAGTCAACCAAAACTCTTAACATAATTAACTAAAATATGATATTATATCTATAATTACCTTTAAGGTGCCCTTGGCATCCTGACTTGATAAATCCATTCTTGGAAATTTTGGCCAAATTCTCCATTGCCACTCCTGTAATTGAAGGTGTGAAAAACACAAGAAAATGAGGGGGGGGGGGGGGGAGTTGAATTGGGTTTTAAAAGCAAAAGATTTTTCTAAAACAAAAACTCTACTAACAAGTTGAATAATGAAGAGATAAAAACACAATGATTTTTATCCTGATTCGCTTGAAACTCAAAGTTAATCCAGTCCACCCGCCAGGATAATTTGCCTTATACACAAGGACTTAATCAACTATAATCAACAGATTACAATAAACACAAAGAATACCCTTCTTTGTCTTCTCAAGGATCCAACTAAACCTTAGTCTCCTCAAGGATTCACAAAGAAAATCTTTCTTTGTCTTCTCAAGGATAACCTCCTTAAGGAATCAACCAAATAGTTTGAATACAAGTTTATGTGTTACAAGATGCTTCTTCAAAAGCAGACTTTATTTCTTTGTCGTGAACTTTCAAGGTTAACGTGCCCTGGTCCATGTCGAGATTGCATCGACTTGTCTGCATGAAAGGTCAACCCAGAATGATGGGTGCCTCATCATTTTCAGGTATGTCTAGGATTACAAAATCAACAGGAAAACTCAAGTCCTCTATTATTACCAATATGTATTCTGCTATACCATATGCATCCTTTCTCGAGTGATCCGTAAACTTCAGATTTGTCTTTGTATCACTGGAATTTTTAATACCCAGCCTATGATAGATTGATAATGGCATCAGACTCACACTAGCTCTAGAATCAATTAGTACCCTTTTGAAGGTTCTTTCTTTAATTGTGCATGGTACTGTTACCGTTCCAAAATCCTTCTTTTTTTTTGGAATTTTCTGCCCCAGTGAACTTGCACTACACTTTTCCTTCCAGGCTACTGGTTCTTCTATTGTTGGTTTCTTTTCGGCCATGACCTCTTCCATGAATTTCTTGTACATGGTCATTCTCTCGAGCGCTTCAAACAAAGACATATGACCCTCTACCTTTTTAAACATTGCCAGGAATTTCTCAAAGTTTGACTCACTTGGTTCCTTCTTTGTCACTCTCTGAGGGTAGGGAAAATTAATCACTTGTTTAGTCTCCTTTTTAATTTTCTCTTCAGTTTACTTGCCAGGTGGTATAACTTTTTCCTATTTAGCGACCATTTTCTCTTTTCGTCATGACAATATTAATATTCTCCTGATTTCTTGGATTTTGAACTGTTTCACTTGGTAAGAAACCTGGTGTTCAAGAACTTGCTAATTGTTGTGCTATCTGACCCAGCTGAACTTCAAGATTTTTTATAGAGGCGGTGTTGTTTTTATAATTGTTTCTAGTCTCTTCTTGGAATTGTAGATATTGAGCGGTCATGTTTTCAATGGCAATCTCTCAGTCTGCTTTCCTTGGAGCTTGTTGTTGATGTTGTTTTTGATATTGAGTCTGATATTGACCTTGACCCTGTTGTGGAACATTCCCTTTCTGATCTTTCCATGAGAAGTTTGGATGATTCTTCCAACCTGGATTGCAAGTGTTGGAGTAGGGGTTATTCTGCTTTAAGAATTTTATCTCTTCAATTTGTTGAGGAGTTGTAAAGCAATATACAGTATGGTGAGGTCCATTGCAGATTTCACAAGTGATGGTATGAGCAGGTTGAATTTGAGTTACCTGTTGAGTATCTATATTCATTGCTTTCAGTTTCTTTTCTACTTCAGCAACAATTGTATCTTCTAAACAGATTTTATTTGATTCTACTTTCAGATCAATGACTCCTTTAGGTTTGCTTGTACACCTATCATATAATTCCAGATGTTCATTTGCGGCTATCGCTTCAATGATCCTTTTAATATCGACGGCTGTTGAGAAATTTATTGAGCCATTGACTACTATATCAATCAACTGTTTTGTCTTTATTTTCAGCCCATTGACAAACATTTGCATTTGTTCAGTCTGATCCATATTATGAGTTGGGCAAGCTACCATGACCCTTTTGAATCTTTTGCAGGTATCTCCCAAAGACTCACCATCTTTCTGTTTCAAGTTCAAGATTTCATACCTTTTTCTCAGAAATACTGATGCTGGAAAATAGTCATTTAAGAAAGTTGTTTCCATCTCTTCCCATGATGTAATACTGCCAGCTGGAAGAGAGTAGAACCACTCTTCCGCCTCTTCAGATAAAGTGAACGAGAACATTCTTAACTTCTTTGCTTCATCAGTATGACCATCAATTTTCAAAGTAGTACTCATGGTTAGGAATCTCTGCAGGTGCTTATTGGCATCTTCATTAACCTTTCTGGTGAAAGGCTTTCTCTAAAGTTAATTGATTGTGCTAGGATTCATTTGAAAATTCGTCACATTTACCGGTTGGTTGACAATGGTCAATCTATCACCCGATGCATTTGCACCTCCATAGTCACCTAGGAGTCTTTCCGGAGGTGGAGGCGGTGGAACTGAAGGAATTTCAGCCATAGTTTCTTTTTCTGAATCTGAGTGATTAGAGGGAACTTCTTCTTTGGAATCTAATTTAGCGTTTCTGCATCTCCGGTGAAGGGTTCTCTCGATTTCTGCGTCAAAAAGATATTATGTTGATGGCTCTCCTTGCATACACAGATTAGTGAATGAAAATATATAAATGACAGAAAAATAATTTTATTGCAGAGCAACAAAATTTTAATTGAACTTCAAATTAAACTCTATATTTTGGCAGTCCCCGACAACGGCGCCAAAAATTGATCGGAAAAATAGCAAGTGTACTATTTTGCCTATTATAGTAATAAATGGGAAATTCCCCGAATGTCGACCTCAAGGATTGCAAGTTAATATTGAGTTTAATTCATCGTTCAATTAAACAAAAAATTTAATTGGATTTTTAAATTCAAAATTATAAAAATAAAGGCAAAGTAAATAATAATGAAAAATAAGGGTTTGCAAGGTATGAGGAACAATGCTAGAGAGAGTGTATGATTTATCCCTGTAACAACTATAAGTCACTATTGCATCAACAAATATCAATTACTACCAGTTCTCAAGGGTATTTTCTCCCAAGTCCTTGGTGAGAAAACCTTTAATCCTTCTACCCTAATTTCTATGTCTATAGGCAGTTAAGGTAAAGTTAAGCTTTATTATATCAAGAATGCTCTAATTCACACAGGGTATCCCTAGTTCTAGGTGATATATACTGCAGAGTAACCTTATGAAAACCTTATCAATGGTGGTCCAGCCTTATTGATAACCATATAACAATCTCGATTGGCCCAAAAGAGAAAGCATTAAACACATCAAAATATTACCGTACAAACAATATTATAAATGCAATTGTAAACTCATAGTCATTGCAACTGTAAATCAGGGACACCCCATAGCATTGGGGGATTTAGCTACTCATATTGTTCAAAACAAATTCAAGATAAAAAATACACATTACAAGTAATTGGATGACTTGGATCTTCAATCGCTTCCGCTCATGAAAACCTTCCGCTCTCTGTAATCCTTGATCGTCTGAGAATTTTGTGTTCGCCTTGTTTCAAGATGATATTTTCTCTTGTAGAAACTCTCATAATATAGTGAAAATCCCTTGGCATAAGGTGGAAATCTCCAAAACGTCCCTGCAACTCAAGCCTGGTGAAAAGCCCGAAAACTAGAAAATTAGCGTTTTGGGCTAACACGGTCGTGTTAGCTCTCTGCTTTATTGTCTCCTTGTTGACACGCCCCAGGTGACTTGACACGGGGTGCCGTGTCAGGCCATTGTCTTGGGCATTACTTGTTCTTGTTTTTCCTTCCTTCTGACACGGTCAGTGTCAGGTGACACGGGTGGCCGTGTCAGACCTCCTGAACTAGGAAATATTTTTTTTTTCGAACGCCGAAACTTTCCACTTTCTCGCATTGAGTCCGTTGGTTCTTCTCCGTGGACCTGGAGGGCATAAACACGACAATCAAAGCGTAAAATCACGAAAACACAAAATAAATTTGACAATTAATAAAAATGCTTAAATAACTTACGGGAATGAAAATTAACTTTAAAGGTACCATAATGCGTACACATTGTCTCAAAATCCTTGATTTCTTGTCGGATAAGCAACTAAAACATAGTGAAAATGGTGACCGATCATGAATTAAATGATTTTGGACTTGTTTTTAAAATTTTAAAATACTTATGACTTTCCAAAAATTCTTAAATTTTTTGTCTAAGGTCCTTTGACCTTGTTTTACCTAGGATAAATCTCTTGACAATTTATTTGGTGATTTGAAGGGATTTGAGGTTTTTACTTTTGAAAAATGCATTTTAATTCATTTTTAATTTGATTTTTACTTGTTTAATTGTTTAAAAATATTGTTGAGTCATTTGATTGACTTTGTAATGTTTGACTTTCTGTTTGACCTTGATCATGGTTGATTTGAACTTCCATTTGATCAATACTCTTGGATTTAGGGGGTTTAATGAAATGTACATTTCATCCTCTAAAATGAATGAATAATATTGATTAGATGAAATTCCTTTTGTGATCAATTTGAGTTTCTATTTCCCCTCCCCTTTTCATCTTCATCCATATTCTTCCCCAATCCCTCATTGACCAATGAATTCTCTTCATGTCTAATGCTAGTTGGTTCATCAATAACTTTGTGTCAGATGAATCAACATGAGCCTGACTGAGATAGGTCCTTCCCACTTTAATTTTTGTGTGTGGTATGTTTTAGGAGCTTGGTTCTTTGTACCAAGTCTCTAACATGCATTAACACCAATATCTTTATTGCCCGGCCTCAGATAGTTGTGACTTCTATATAAGTCCAATTACAATTGCTTAACATAAAGCTAAATATGTCCCAAAAGGCATAGCATTCTTGTAAGTGTGATTGTAAGTCTCCCATTCTTCATGGCATTGTGTGAAGACTTGACCTTTTTTCCATTCATGAGAGCTAGTGGCATACTTGTTGATTTTTCCAAGTTGGAGCCTTTCTCATGGATGATGTCTTGGTTCATGTATTCATACTTGTGAATGAATGGTTAAGTGTTCTCCAAAGAACGACTTGAACAATTAAAATTCCTCACTAACATTTGACTAATTTCTTATTAATATTGCTTTATTTTCAAGTCATTTACTTAATGCATTTTAAATTTCAGTACCTTTATCATTCATTGCCATTTACATTTCATGCAATTTGTTTATGTTTCAGTCCTTTTCACTTTTCTCACTTGAGCCATATCTTGTGATTGTGTATATTGTGTGCTTGTGATTTTGTTCTGTTTGTGGTCTTAGGACCTTAAAATACCTAATAACAACAAAAAAACCTAAAAAATATCTTGGTGGACTGTTGGACTTGATATGAACTTTTGGACTTAGGATAGACAATCTTCCCTATGCTTTTAGGACTTGTCCAATTGCCACTATTTGAGACTGAGTTATCCTTGCCTGTGCTTTTCATCTGATACAAACCTTGTGTGCCTTTGGTTCATCTGTTACCTTGTCCATATGCTTGATTTTTATACTATTATTATTATTTATGTCAGATGATTTTTCTGAGATTTTGCTAAGGAATGTTTTCATCTAATACATTAGAAGACATTGAAGGCTGCTAGCTATTGGTGTGCTTGCTTGGATATTATGACTATCTTTGTTTGATGCATTGGTCTTCATATGATTTGCTTGGATGTTTGCTTATGTTGATTGCTTGCTCAAAAGTCCAAAGGAAATGGGTTTCTATATGACATTCATGTCTTGTGGATTGCATCCCAATGGTCAGATCTTTTCAACTCTTAACTTTTAATTTTTGCCTAGGGTAGTGCCTTCATCTCATCCCACTTCTTTAATTTCAAAATATCTCCCTCTTTTCCAAACCTTCTTTGCTTGTGATTTCAAACTTAGACATGTTTTAATAATTAGAAACTTTGGCCTTATGCCATTGAATTTTCAAAAAAATTCTTAATCAAACTTGTAAAATAAACTTAACCATATGACTTTAATTTCTAAAGACAAAAAGAACTAACAACCTAATTTAAATCTTTGGCCATTTTTGTGCCCTTTTATGCTGAAACCTTTGATAAAATCAATTCACCAACTTCTTTGAAATTTTTACCACGAACTACGGGGTTTTGATCCCTCATTTTTATGTTGGTACGTAGGCATAAGACCGAAGGTCTTGTCAAACACAAAAAATATTTTCTCATCCCCTCATTCCTTTTTTATCAAACATCATTTTTAACCAAAACACTTGCACACAAAAAATGGCTCCCTAGGAGTACCTAGGACACTTTGGGTGCTAATACCTTTCCTCTGTGTAATCAATCCCCTTACCTGTGATCTCTGATATTTTATTAGTTTTGATTTGAAAACTTCTTATATTTTGGGTTTTGTTCGTGCTTTTTCCCTTTTCCTTTGGAAACAATAAAAGCGCGGTGACGACTCTGGTTTTATTGACGTCGAGTTTATCCATAACTCGATGGTCATGAATTTTCTGCTACAATTATGTGTTTAACTTCTAATCCACGAAGTTAACTTCCTACATGTCTAACTACTGAGCATGCGCCACAACCATCATCTCTTTCTTTAACCTTAAGCTATTTTGATAGCATATTTGAGCGGTCTCCTGATCACGTTTGACAACCCCAACATGCCCGTTGGATATCATATACTTCATACACAAATACAACGTTAGCAGCGAGGATCTCAAAATATTGAAAGCATGTATCCCTATGATTATATTATACGAGGAATAGGCGTCTATAACGAGATACCTTACCTTGATCATCTATGCATTTTCCTAAGGCCAGAACACCATTTTTAGGGTGATATAGCCCTTTACTTGTACCTGTTCACCAGAAAAGCTAACTAGTGAACCTTGGAAAACTTGAAGATTGTCTGGATCTAGGCATACCCTCTCGAAGGCGACCCAGTAGAGAATATCTACAAAACTCCCTGGTCAATTAATACTCATTTGATTTCCTAGTCATCACACTGTACGGTTATAACCATGGGATCATTGTCATGAAGATGAATACCAGTGGCGTCATTCCTTGAGAAAATGATCTCGGACTCTAGAACTTCTTTCGAGCTAAATTGAGGATGGAAGATGAACCTTCCACTGTCATAATTAGGCAAACATATCACCTATGAGCATAACTGGTTTCTCCACCCCAACAAACCTTTTTGCCATTATGTTAAGGATATGGCGTATTGGTTTGTCTTCGCCTTCTCTACATGGTTCCTTGCCCTTCTTGGACCTCGAGCTTCCAAGGGGATCCTACACTTTAGATTTGGAGCCGCCTCAAATTTACTTCTTTATGTGAACTTCTTGAATGCCACTCGATCTCTTTCTTCAGCTGATAACAATCCTATGTGTGGTGACCCTTAACCTTATAATATTTACACCAATTGTTGGGCTCAGGCCCCATACCGTTAGACTTGTGGGCTAGAGGAAGCAGAGTATAATGGGTATGAAAGATTTTGTGCCATATCTGTTCTCGAAAAACATTCATGGGCATTAAGTTCTTAGTGGGTATCCTCCTACGCTTGAAAGTCATCTTGTCTCTAACAGGAAATGTGTAATGGCTTGTGAGTTGCTGTTGCGATGAGTCGGGATTTCCAGATGCCCACTCCTTGCATCTTTCACCTTTTTCTTGGTGTTTCTCTCCTCTCCCTTGATGTAACATTTGGCGCGTGCCACGACCTCCTCCATGGAAATGGGTGGTTTCTTGGAAATGGATTCATTGAAGTGTCTGACCTTTAATCAATTTTGGAAGGATCATACAAACTTCTCCTCGTTCAGGTGAGTGACCTTAATAGTCGCCTCGTAGAAACAGGTAAGGTACTCCCTTTAAGATTATGAAGGGCCCTATAGAATGTTGAACAACCTAGTTGTGGACATCCTCTTGTGTTTGTTTGCCAAAATGAGTGGACCAACTTCTTCACCAGGTCCGGATAACTAGTAACTAACACATGTGACAGGTTCATATATTACCTTAATGTGACATCCCTGAAGGTGTTGGAGAGGATTTTACACTTCAAAGAGTTTAAGGCTCAAATGATCCCCATCTACATGTTAATGGAGGCGACATGTTCTTGGAGACCGCTTCTTTCATCAAACTTTATGAGTGAGGGTGGCTTAAAGCTTTCTGGTACAACGGCTCCCCAAATCTCATCAGACAAAGGTTGGAATCCAGAACTTTCATCTCCCCAGTAATATCTGCCTCTTGCTGGTGCTGTTGGAGGTTCACAACATTCTCTTTTAAATTCTGATTGTGGGGATGAAAATCGTCCATAGCGACATACATCCCTATTATGGCCTCACAATCGATGTCGAAGTTGTTGCCAACCAAAGTAGTTGCTCGCCTGGTCACTATATTGGAGAATATGGTAGAGGTAAGATTGTGTTGGTTTTCTATTACGAGTGTGGCCCAGGTTAATTTTACCAGGGTCCGCAGTGGGTGCCAATTGTACTTACTAGAAAATGCAATGAGGGATAACCTTATTTATGTAGGGTTGTATGAGATTTTAAATTGTTTGAGTGTGTTGAGGGTCTCCTCACGTAAATTAGTGAGAGGCTAAGTTTTTTTAGAGAATTGGAGATCCTTTTCCCTTCAAAAAGCGAGTTATACATAAGAGACTCCTTGGGCTTGGATCAGAGAACAAGATGAGCAATTTCCCTTTTTTTGGATCAAATATGCAAGAGTAAGGAAATGAAATTCTTCCTACAATCATGGGGAAGTGGTTCTTCAATTTCACTTGATTGATTATGCGCAGGCCACATACCATATTAGTTGAAAAAGGAGAAAATTTGGTTTGATTAGGGTGACTAGATCCAGGTCCAATAGGGCGACTTATCAAGCATTTATGTCTTTTGGACTATTCCTTCTAAGTCATAGTAAAAGTATTCCAATCCAAAAATAATTATATTTATATTTTGAAATAAATTTTAAAATTTTATAAATAAAAAAATTCAAAAAAATAAATAATTGATTGAATAACTTTTTAAAGACAAAGTTCAATATAGAATTGAAAATTTCAAAAATCAAGGTAAACAAATAATTATATCTAATATGTTAAAAAATTAAATTCATATACACTTTTTAATAACAATTATTTTAAAGTTTTTAATTTTAATAACTTAATTATTATTATCTTGTTTATATTTTATTAAATATCTAATATATTTTATAAGAATATATAAAACAATTCTTTCGATCATATCATGATTTCTAATCTAACTTATATTTAATTTTAAATTGTAACTAAAATAATTATTTTATTTTATTTTATCTAAAATTAAATTGAAATATCATATAATAAAATAACTATATTCCGTCATTTATTTTGGCTACAAATAAACTCTAAAAGTGAAATGATTTTATATAGATGTCAAATCATATTTTAATATCAGTCTGTTACCTCTTGGCAGCACCCGTGGTTATGATGTATTCAGATGATGTAACTATTTGCCTATCCATTGCACTTCTTGTGATTTGCATAGTGCTACTATTTAATTCAGAAAAATCAAAATAGTGTTTATTACAACATATTTATATGACAATAAAATAACACTCTTTAGATTCTTAACTATAGAATCTTTTAGTAACCTTTACTTTTCTTTTATAGAGTTATTAACAAGAATTTTTTTTCACTTTTTAAATATATTTTTAGAGGCAACTTTTTTCTTATACCAATTTTTTTATATTTTAAAAATAAACAAGGCCATTTCAAACGAAACTACTTTCTTAATTTTAAAATAATAATTATTTTTTTAATTATATTATTTAATTATTATTCTTACATTATTTTTAATATATCAATATGACTAATTTAATAAAAGTAATATAAGACAATAACAATTACTACAAAAGAAACAAACATGAATCTACCTATTTCCATTTCTAACCATTTTCTTCATCCATAGCTATGTAGTGCACACAACTTCAAAGTGGGAAAACAACAAATAAGGAATCATGGGATGGTAATCTCGTGACTCCAAAGGACATCAAAGTAATTACACATTATTTCCATAGAAGTAGCGGGAAGAAACTAACATGGTTTCTCTCTCTACACATATATTTCTCTCTCTTCCCACTATGTGTAGTGGAACCTCAACTAAACTCGTAGAAATATTGGATAACACCACCATGCATTTCCACAAACTTTTCATTCATTCTCTCTCCGCGTATTCGTTATTCCAATAATACCCTTTTTATCATTCGTCGGCAGTTTATTTTGTTGTCTTCCTAGGAACAAAGCTACAAATAAACAACACCATAGAAAGAAAAAAAAACATGTTCAAAGGGACCCTATTTTTTTCAACCTTTGCAAAGTGTCAAGCCACACTTGTTTTGTTTGTATTTTATGTGAAAACAACAATAACAAAAGGAGGTGCTTGTAGTTGTTGTTTGTTGTTGGTGGGTGCGTAGGATAAGCTTCAAAATTGGGTTAACGTTAAGGGAGAATAGAAACAAGAAATGACAAGGTTTTTAAGATTATTGTGCTTTTATTAAGATAATAGTAATAACAACCCATTTAGTTGTATAGGTTACATTAAAAATATAAATGGTTTTTTTTGTGACCCTTTAGCTTCATTAATCTTTGTATTAATTTGGGTTGAATACCCATTTGAGAATTCTCATAAAGTTGCTTAAAGTTGCATGCTTTTGCAATTGGGGAAGCTTTCATGGAGGTCAATTTTGGATTTTGTTTGTTCTTGTTGGTTTTGTTGGCTCCTTTGACTTGTGCTGGCAGAGCCGCCATGAGCACCACCGCCGGTGGCGGTGGTGGTGGTGATGGTGGTGGTGATGGTTCAATTCAGAAGCTTGAAGTTCAGAAGCACTTGAAGAATTTGAACAGGCCACCGGTTAAGTCCATCAAGGTAGAGATTTTTTTTTTTTTTACTTTCTCACTGCCATGCCACTCTTTTTTTCTTAGCTTTTTGTTTCCTTTTTACTCTGCCACTTTTTTCATTGATTGCATAACGGTTTTTTTCTTCTTTCTAATTGGGATTTGTAAAAGATAAAACTTTTTGGGTTTTAAAGAAACTTTAATCCTTGGGAGTTGGGAGGTTTCTTTAGTCTTTTTCACTAGAATAATGAACAATCATGTATTGTTCTCAATTTAGAACATAATCTTAGTATGCTTTTTAGTATTGTCACTCTTTTGTGGTTTTTGCAAAGAGTTATAATTGTAATTGTAGTTGTAACTTTTGTGTTTTTACAATTTGGATTTGTGAAAGCAGAGTCCTGATGGAGATATTATTGATTGTGTTCATGTTTCACATCAACCAGCTTTTGATCATCCTGACCTCAAAAGTCACAAGATTCAGGTGAATTCACAATTCTCAACTTGATAAGCTTAGCTTAGCTTTCATTTGTTATATCTTGTTAATTTGAATTTCAAGCAATTGTGGTTTGTGACACAGATGAGGCCGAATTTCCATCCGGAAGGGAACAATTTTGGAGAAAGCAAAGTCTCTTCAAATTCAAAGCCTATAACTCAACTTTGGCACAAAAGTGGGAGGTGTTCCGAAGGAACAATTCCTATAAGAAGGACCAAAAAGGATGACATATTACGGGCTAGTTCTGTCCAAAATTTTGGAAAGAAGAAGCACAAAAGTACCCCTCAGCCGAAACCAGCAAAGCCGCTACCCGACCTCTTCACTCAGAGCGGTCACCAGGTACTTCCACTTCCATGGTTACTTATAATGCACCTATAAGCTACAACAAGTTCATGTTATATGATCGGGGCTGTCTTAAGTTTTTAGAGGTTCAGTGTAGGTTAGTCATGGTTCAGCAATGAAAAATATTTTACGAGACTCTACTAGGCATAGTTTAATCATGGCAAATAGTGGGCCATGTGCGGTAGCCTGTCTTGCACGTCCTCAAAGATGACCCTACATATGATCTATGTAACAAACCTCGCACACACATAGCATGTAAATGCTTTTGTGGTTTTTCCTTTCTCCTGATTTATTGTATTGTTTTATTCCTTTTGATTTTTATTTTCTTGGAGCAATTAGCATGCCATAGCATATGTGGAAGGGGGAAATTTCTATGGAGCGAAGGCAACCATCAACGTTTGGGACCCGAAAATTCAACAACCTAATGAATTCAGCCTGTCTCAAATTTGGATTTTGGCCGGCTCTTTCAATCAAGATCTCAACAGCATTGAAGCAGGCTGGCAGGTACATGATTATTATTTAAATTTTGTATCTTTTGTCATCTTCTTCTGTCTAACTTCCGTTAAAGTTGAATCCATCGGAAGTATCCGAATTTCAACCCAAACCGAAACAATCATTGACCAGACTTTACTTCTTGCTTAAGACAAAAACGGAAAAATAATTTTCAAATATATCATTTATGTTCTAATTTCATATCTGTCTTTTCTGTTCTTGCAACAATTAGGTCAGCCCTGATTTGTATGGTGACAATAACACTAGACTCTTCACTTATTGGACAGTGAGTTCCCAATTCAATCATCTCATTTGTACTTTCTTATAATTAATACTAGCTCCGGTCACTATTATAAATAAATATTCTCTTTCCAAATTTATTGAATAATCGATGTATCTGGTCTATATAGAGGCCATTTGCATCCATCAGTGTATTATAATAAAAAAACGAATCTTTGCTTATAATAGCTTATAATAGCGACCAGAGGGAGTATAATGTATAGGTTCTCAGTCATTTCATGAAGCTGTTTCATTACTGTAACAGAGTGATGCATATCAAGCAACTGGTTGTTATAATCTTCTTTGCTCTGGATTTATTCAAATTAACAATGATATAGCCCTTGGTGCAAGTATATCCCCACTTTCTAACTATGGTTCTTCCCAATATGATATAAGTCTCCTTGTGTGGAAGGTACATCTCTTTTATCTTTTTATAATCTTATCTTTTGTTATTGGACATAATTGAAAGAAAATAGGCCCCACATTTGGCAAACACTTCAATTATTTTAGTATTATTGTTTTGTACAAGCACACCATTTAGTTTTAAATTAAGAGAATCTCTGACACATCACACATAGTTCATTATATCCGAAAGTTGATGTGTGTGAGATGTATGAAATGCATAAATGTGTCTTTTTTTGTGTTTGTGTGCACCATTTCACTGAAATCACAGGTTCGACAGAGAGATAATAACCACTAAAAACTCGCACATACAACTGTGAGGTGTAGAGTTTGAAACTTGGTGTTACTGTCCAACCTAGCAATATCGGCTTTTTGCCAGATGAGTTAGGATTTTTGTACCTTTACATGACGAGGATTATTAGTTTCTTAAAAGTAACATGATATCATGTTTTTCATGAATTTAATATGCACAATGCCATCTAATATTGTCAATTTGAAAAATAAAAACTATTGTGTAGGACCCAAAAGAGGGAAACTGGTGGATGCAATTTGGGAATGACCATGTTCTTGGATACTGGCCAGCTCCTTTATTCTCTTACCTAACTGAGAGTGCTTCCATGATTGAATGGGGAGGTGAAGTAGTGAACTCTGAGTCTGATGGACAACACACCTCAACACAAATGGGAAGTGGACATTTCCCCGATGAAGGTTTCGGCAAAGCTAGTTATTTCAAGAACATTCAAGTTGTTGATGGCGACAACAAGTTAAGAGCTCCAAAAGATCTTGGAACTTACACTGAAAAAGAAAACTGCTATAATGTCAAAACCGGTAATGCCGGGGATTGGGGTACCTACTTCTATTATGGTGGTCCAGGTCGAAATCCTAATTGCCAGTGATCTTTTATGTTAAAATCATGGTTTTAAATTGCGGTCAGGTTTCTGCTACTATACAAATTTTTATACTCCGCAAAAATGCATGTGGTTTTAATAGAGTTGCGGAAACCTGATAATTTTTTATATTACTATTTTTAATTTTATATTTCGACCGCAATTTAAAACCATGTTTAACCTGGTGTTGTTTTGAATTGGTCAGTGTAGCTAGTAACTTGTGGTATCCTTAGATGATATTGGTGTAGAAGGTCAAAAATCTCATTTGAGGTCTCCAAAAATTGTTGGAGAAAAGGGGTGATGGGTTTGTTAGATTGACAAGAAAAATGTTTGTTCATTGTTTTCCATGTTTATATAAATATGTATATTGTCTGCTCCTTTCTCTGGAGCTGTGAATGTGAAAAGAATATTCTCTAATAAGAGCATTAATTTATGATTTTGGTCTTGTGAGTTTCGACACTTTTTAATTACTAGTTGAAGAAACTAAAGGTGGAAACAAAAATTGAGATGCATGCACATGGGGAAAAAACAGGATTGGACCTAGGCCTAATTTAGTCCCATCAAAACTTATGGTATTAATTAAAGTATGGTGATTGGTGGGGGGTAATGTGGTTCACGAGCAAACCACTTATTGGGTGGACGTAGGGATCAGAAGATAGCACTTGCACATATGGTAAATTTTTAATAAATAAAGTGGAAACAAAGAGCGTAAGAGGTTAATGAAAGCTCTTTGCTAGATATATATCAACACAAATATTTGGATAGATTACATTCTCACGAAAGTAAGAGAATAACCATTCATAAATTCAAGATCTAGGTTGAAAGGTCTCTATAGATATCTCAACTTTAGTTGAAAAAGAGAGACAATTATTCACATATACAAAGTTTTTCACTCAACTTCGTATACTAGACTATCCTTATTATATATTTTTAACAAGTACAATTGGCGTTCATTGCGTTGCCTGATAAAACAAACTTGGACCACCTTTACATCAGACGGTTAAGCTTTTATCCACCACTTCAACCCCCTTCAAGTATGGTGAATAGTCGAGTAACAATTTCGATCAGCAACAACTTTGACGACGAATAAGATACCATAATGGAGATGGATGCTGCTATGTATAATTTGTGTTGCCATAATCCGATCTTGGAAGACAATGTCCTTCACTTCCAGCAGCGCCAATAGGAGTTTGGGGAGTCCCCTACAAGAAAGTTTCAAGCCACCATCACTTGCAAAGATTGATGGATGAAGTAACCCCATGATCATGTCGCCTTCATTAATACGTAGATGAAGATCATTCAAGTCTCAGATTCTCTGAAATGCAAACTTCTTTCCAGCACATTTAAGGATGTAAGTTAAGATGGTACAATGGCCTACCACGACTCTTAGTCACCAATTACCATGACCTAGTAAAGAAATTGATCCCCCAAAGTTTAGCATGCAGACGCCGGAGGATGTCGAGCACCGACCTGTTCAACATTCGCTAAGACCTTTCACAACACCCCAACCAGGAGATGTTCGTAGGACCCCTCTTGAACAGACTTAGGGTCAGACATTTTAATAAATCTCTCGCCTAGAGGTTTGTTATATTCTTGGAGGAAGTAGTGATGCGCATAAAATGCTACATAAAGAGTGAGGATATCAACTTAGAGAAAAGGCATGAGATATTAAGGAACAAACATCTGGAAGTCCTGATGCCTCATAGCAGTCGCGCATGAGCCATTATACCTCACCTGTTAGGGATTAGGTGAGATTCAAGCGAAGTGGCAAGCCTACAGAGAACTTCTTGCCCCTGAACAATTGCCTTGAACATCTATAGCACAAGGTGCTCAACACATATCATATTCTCTTTCTACTAGCCCCCAAGTTGGACATCATGAAGCCTGAACCCAACAAGTGGTGTAAGTTTCATATGGTCAAGTGCCACTTAAGGGAGAGATGCTTCTGAAAGCCCTAGATCCAAGAAAGGCAAGGAACCAAGAAGGGGAGGTGAAGATAGGCCTATGCATCACACCCTTAACACTCTAACATGCATGATGAATACAAGCTTAAACTGAGTAGTAATGGATAGAGTAACTCAATCAACTTATCTATTGTAACTAAATCAATCTTTAAAATATTTCAAACAACTAAAGGTGATCGTATGAATAATGGAGTTTCGTGAAGATTCAGGAGGCACTGTATTATCCAAGGACCAAAATGTTCACCTCACGCTTCTAAGAGGTTCTACCCTATAATCATGGAGGATTTAAAACTCAAGAAAAAATGCAATCTAGAGAAAACCTAAAAAATAATGAATGGTAATGCAACACTCATTTTCAAAGTATTGAACATATCATAACTTATTTTATATGGGTACAACATGGATAACGTTACAACATTCCTAAAGTGAGAAATAATAGGGAGAAATGACTTCACAACATGGTTGACGGCAAGCTAAGATGCATATAAAGCATAGGCGTATTGAGATGCATGATTCTGACCGTAGACCCAAATGCATAGTGAAACCTTATAGAGGTATAATAGGACACTAATAGTCTAGATACTATGATCATCTATAAGGACTCAATGTGGTAAGGATCTACGAGTCGTACAAGGATACATGACGGACATGACATCTCTATAGTGTGAGGATATGATGATTTATTCCAATAACCTTAATAGGAGATGTGAAGTACCTCCAGAGTCTCCTTTGGACTTGAAACATATGCACTTACCCAAGCAATCAAGGTTAAGGGTGAACGTGATTTGGACTCCTATCAATTCTGAGAAAAAGGTGTTATAGTATGGAAGTAACATTTGAATAATCTGATGCGTTTCAGCAAGAATCAGAGAAACTTAGGAATTAAATAGAGGACTCATCTAGTTGTATATGATAGAAGATGCAAAAATTGAATCAGGGAGTACCTCAAAGAATATTTATATGCTCCACAAGTTGGGTTGGCGATGTTATAGGATTCGGAACCGACATGGTTATATAGAGAAGTTACCGAGCATTGTAATTGATAATGATCATAGTGATCTATATATGAATATGCAAATACGGTAACCAACATCTTGTGAGCAAGATGCGCTGACCATAGCAAGGAAGAAAATATTGGTTGACCATGGGAATTAATTATGACTCCAAGGATGAGTTTGGGAAAGGTAGTAACAGTTGGAGTACGAGATTGGCAACAAATAATATCAACCCAACCTTTATAAAAAAGATCAAGGCATTGGTTGAACCCTCAACGAGATAGGGGGAGTCTTGAGACCATAGAAGTATGAGACTGTATGGTCGACCCAAGGTTATGAGGATGCACATGTAAAGCTACTTCAACGAATGAATTATACGTATGAAAGCTATACAAGGAAAACTCCAGAGTAAGAACATTCGACTTCAAACACTTTGAAACTGGATGTTACAGAGCAAAGAACTAGTTCAAGTTGGTCAAGAATGCTTAGAAGTAATAAAAAGAAAATATTATGGCCCAAGTTTTGAATTTCCCCACTAAATCGGTAAGAAAGTTCATGATAGAATAATTGTACTCTATTAAGGAAATTGAGAAGTCAGCTGGATAGGCATGACCAATCAATAATGGTTCAAGAAAGGATTGTCAGGAAGGATTGACCCGAGAATTCGATTCTACCACAAAATCAAGATTGATTATACCCTTTTTTCCCTTAAGACAATTTCAAAAACATTTTAGATCCCATAAACGAATCGAAGATTTTAAAAAGCGTAGAAGCAAAATACAATAATAAGAGAGTTTGGAAGCATCTCAATGATTAAACCAAGTGAAATAATACAAGATACTACTAAGGGTTTGCTTGCTTCAAATGCAAGTCAATCACAAGACAACTAAAACTTCTTTAAACAAAACAATTTAAAAACTCTTCACATAGATGTTCTATCAAGCCATAATTGGATTCATGATACTTCTATAAGATTGATACACCACATACCTAAGCTTATAAATGAAATATCTATAAGCAAAGTCTATCTTATGTGGCATATAATCAATGCAATATATGCAATAACATTATTAATGGATGCTAGTAAAATAAAGGAGTTCAGGGAAGAAGAAAAATACATAAAGATATATAGTGGTTTGACATTCGTCATCGCTTTGCGTACTCCACTCTTCAATGGTGTTAATTGACAACTAGAAAATAATCACGATCTTCCACTATTTTGATAAGTTAGATACAAGCATTTTGGTTACAGCGAACTATCACACAATAATTCCCTTTGTTGATGCATACACTCAAAATGCTAAAAAAGAAACAAGATCCTGATCCAATAACCTCAATATCCACAATAACATGCTCCAAGTATTTGTGTGTAGCGATCCCCCCGATCGTACCAATTTCTTGTCTGAGCGATTACCATTAACTGAACGTATATTGGACAACTCCCAACTTTATCTGCAAACAATCTTTCTTCAACGCCATCAAAGAAGGAGAACTTCCAACTCCGCCCTACAGACCGTTGATACCTGATTTCTCCAAAGTCTTCTTTGGAGTATATTGAAAAAACCCTTTATTGATCAATAACAAAGAAGACCAAACTGCATTCAAGAAATGATACATGCATCTATTACAAACAACAAACTTCATACAAAAAACATTAGATACCCTAATGTTCCACTAGTCTTCTTTAATCATTCAATCTTTAGAGATTAAGGTCCTCAACAATGGAATAGACTAAGGATAAAGATGATGAACAATGCCAGAATATCTCACAAATTAATCTAAAAACATAAGGTGTTAGTCAAGGAATTAGATGAATGTGAATGAAGAACACACACAAGGTTTTCTCATATTTATAGGTAAATGAGTCTTGGTTCTTAATTATTATCATGATCTTGATTAATCATGATGAACACAGAAGATTAATCAACCCACTCTCTCTAATTCACAAGCAATAACAACAAAATTTCATAATAACAATGTACAACAAAGTAAGTGAATATGACATGGATTACACTCAGGAGGTTATCCTAAAGAAGAAGAGAAAGATTTATGGTGATAAGACAAAATCACATTTTTGTCTCTATGGGTCTCACCCATATGTTTCACACACATGTTACTTTCACAAAAGAAACACCTATTTAAATCAAGGATGGAAAATGGGTCTTGTGAAGCTTTGATTCGAATCAAGAAGAAATTTTGATTCGAATCAATTTGAGCAAAACCCAAATATGGCTTCAGAAGGTTGATTCGAATCAATTTTACACTTGATTCAGATCACTTAAGGTTGTGATTCAAATCATGTTTATTTTGTGATTAAGATTAAATGGTCTAGAGGGAATTCCTAATTTTCGCATAACTTCTGATTCGAATCATGTTTTACACTTGATTCAAATCAAGAAATTTAAAAATCCATATTTAAGATCTCTAACTTGTAATTCAAGTCACACTTGATGAAACGGAAAAGTAGCAACTTGTTAGGCTAAAAAAGAAACAATATCATGGATCAAAAACACTCTTATTTAATTGAGCAATGAGGGTTCTTAGTGGTACAACAAAAAATAGTCGAAGCGATTAAAATACAATGAAATACGAATAACGTACAAGCACACGAATATTAAATGATAGGAGAATTACAAATACAAAAATAAATTAAAGAAACTATATTGAAATTGACAAAAACATCAAAACACATAAGTGATATCATATGATATCGCAACTACACTTTTAGTCTCCCCCCTTTTGAGGTTTGGAAAATTTGAGATATTATTATTTATCATTTATTTATAACATTATTTGGAATTTGATGGATGAAATGAATCCGGTGAACTAGTGTACAATACTTCGCTTGAGTTTTAGAACCTGTAAAGCTCCCCTTACATTAAACACTTAATGCGCATGAATATTTGATAATATCTCGATACCTTCTCCCCCTTTGGCAAATATCAAAAAGAGAGAAACGATAGAGAGGAAGCACACACAAACAAATGAATCCAAGATAAAGCAAAAGCCAAAAACAAATGTCATACTCAGTGAACTAAATAAACATCATACAAATCACATACGAAATTAACTATCGCAAATACGTAATTTAGCAAAATATCAAGAATAAGATAGCATAAAGTGAGTAATTAAGATATCCTACATACATGACTAAAAATTGTCATAAGATACATAATCCCAAAATAGTAGTCAAATGTAACAAAATAACTAGACAATAAAAACAACATAGATATCCATATATCTTATGCTATGCATGGAAATAAAAAAAAAGTAAAAATCATGGAAAGGTAACTGCATCGTCAGAAGGTGGTGCATCAGCTGTAAAATCAGAATCTGAATTAATATCAGGAGAACCAATGTTAAGAATGACGTTGGATCTACCGAGCGTGATGCTGGAACATGTGTATGAGGTAGCAGGGCCATTTTTCTAGCGTGTGTGGGATTTGTGACTATTCTGGTCTCGACGTATAATTACGATTGTATGCTCATGAAGCATGGGCTCGAGTTCTCATGAGATATAGTAGGACGACCAATGATCCATACGCCATGTTTGACAATTGAGTACTACCTATGCACTCCATTACCTACGAGCTATAAGGGATGGTTACACTCCTAAATCATTTTCAAACGTAGGAGACCATGCACGACTTAACTCTTGTGAGTGATGGTAGGATATACCAGATCCAAATGTTATGCTTATCGGAGAGCTCTTAGTGTTCAAGACCATCTGACTTATATATGAGTTATACAAATGTCGATACTTCACTGGGTTTGATATAGTCTTAGTTAGTCACAATACTTAAATGTTCGAGTTGGAATTTATGTAAAATCACTACATCTCTATTGACTTGGTATATGATTATCCTATTTTCAGTTGGTGGCTCGCGATGCATATGTATATTATTTTAATATGCAAATCAAGTATGTGAGATTAAATATATGACCCTCATTGAGATGATCACAAGGTATTTAGCGAGTAGTCTTTCGTGCAGGATGGGTGTGAGATACCCTGATGAAATTTTCAAATAAACCTTGTTGTAATAATTACCATTCTTTTAATATTTCAACGTTATTTTTAAGCTCTTTGTTAACATATTATTTTGTCATTAAGAAGAATTATTTACGTGATTTATAATATTGTGAGTATGTCTCTAAATGATCATATAAATAATTTTTCATATGACAATTAATGTGTATATGTCTTTAATTGTCATTTAATATGCTCTAAATTTTTAAATACATTATCCTATTATTATTGTAAATAAATTTAATTTTTTTATCCATTTGACAATTAATGTATCTAGTTCAAGTATATTTTAGATACTTTAACGATCAAATATATTTAAAAAAGTCAAATTTATTTATAATAGTGATCCGATGATATATTTAAATATAATAAATACTCGTACTATGTTAAAAAAAATTTTAATGCTGTAGTTTCTAATCAATCTTCTTAAAATGTTACTCCATATCTGATTATTATTCAATAATTACTTGTTTAATATGCTAATACATGCCAATATTCTTTTAGTTGTTTCAACTTCAATGCTTAGTCTGTCAATATATGCTAAATGTTTCTATCTACCATATGCTTATATGCTATTTTGAATGCTTATTTTTAATGATTTTCCACTACTCAATGATCGATAATTTTGTGTGCCCTTTTGTAAAACCACAGATATTTCATGGTTTGTCATTTAATACTCAAAATTTTGATAGGTGGTTTTAGAAAATTAACGAGCCCCTTTAGACAGGTTTAAAGTAGGGTCTCCCTAAAGAACATAGGTATAAATAACACAATTTTTTAACAAAGTAAATGACATTATTCTTCATATAGATATAGCTATATTATAGCAAAATAACAAACATTTATGAAATTGAAACAGGCCATAAGTGGCTTAACAATTAATTGAAAAAACATAGATGAACATAACATAGAAATCCACATAGGTAGATTCCTACTTATTAGTACAAAACATGTAATATATATTCCCAATGGCATATGTAGTAGCAGAAAATGGTCAGCATGACCCTCCAATTCTCACTTCCAAGTCACAATTAACCAATCCTACAAAAGATGCAGAAACAAAACATTAATAGTAAAAGATAGTAAAATCATTAAGTAGGGTTTAGGGTTTAAAATTCAGTTACTTCTAGCGTAATTTTTTTATCCGAATGCTAGAAATTAACACACAACAACCGTGAGAACTAGTTCAAACCCTAGTGTAAACGTCCAGTTTAATGATATCGGTTTTTTTTATCAGATGAGCTAGGATTTACGGATTTTCCAGTCATATTTATTACGATGGATTAACATAGAGAAAAATATATTTGTGAAGCATTTAGTTTATGATTTTTTACTTGGAACAATCTGCGTCCGGGGAGATACTGATTGGAATGTTTATTCCACAGTTTCCTGGAAGAGACTTAGCCAATTGTGAGTTGATTTTGAAACTCTTGGAAGTAGATTTGATGCAGTTGCAAGCAGCTGTTTTATCCTCTGATGTTGATACAGAAGACGCAAGAGATTTAGCTCCAGTGCAACATTCACTTGGTGGTTGTCCACTTCCACTAACCAAGTAGCTCACACAAGGTTTCAAGTCCTTAATCACATCACTGCATGAGATTGCAGCCTCCGAGTCTGACGTAACGACGAGAAGCACGAGAACAGCAAATGCAATTGAAAGAGATTTCATGGTTATTGAAAGAAAATATGAAGTGTTTGAGTTTTGCATTGGTTGTTAATTGTTATCATAATTTATAGGACTAGGAGTTTGAAAGGAAGCTAAAACTTGCAAGTAAAAATAGTTTTTTTTTTTAAATTAATTTGGTGAATGTTTGTATTGCAAGAAAGAAAAAGTATATTAATATTTGATATTTCTCTTGGATTTTCTCAAAATTCAAGGTTAGGTGGAAGTAGTGAAGAAGAGGTTAATCATTTCAACAAGTAAAATATGATTGTGCAAGTTCATTGCAGCAAATTAGTCTCTAACCATGTGCATTTTTCAACTTTTTATGATTCTTAATTATAACTTTTCTTCTATCTTTGATAGTTGTTCTACCTTAGGAACAAAATAATGTGCATTCTAACTTTTCTTCCATAAAACCAGTCACTTTTGTTATTTTTTTTCTTTTTGCATACTACTAACCTATTAATAAAATTGGAATAACTTAGCTATGCCAACATTTACAATCGCTATGTTTGCTCAATAGAAATGTTGTCAAACCTTGAAGAGACTTGGTTATAGGACCCATTACTATCACCATCATATTGACCTGTTTGTGTCTTAACTTGGATCCTTGACCCGACACTCAGCAAAATCACGCTCCACATCATGTGCATTGCTAAGTAACGATTGTTTAAACGCATGAACACGAGAATGAATGCTGTGAAGTAGACCTGCAATGCCATCATTAAATATTAGTATGAGTTCCTATGATGGTGGTAGGCATAATCCATGGGTGTGCATTACTTTCCTGACGTGGTTGTAAACGAACGTTACTCAAAGGTTTTTTCATTCCGATTCAATGAGCGGCAGGATTCACTTCATCAATGTGCGATGAAGTAGTCATGTGTTATAAATTCATAAACATTAAAGGTTGATGATAAAAAATAGTTTTAAAATAATAAGAAAAAAGGAATAGAGTAAATGCTAATAAATGTAAGGGAAATAGTTCCACATTGGATGCTTTAATCACATTCATTCTTCAAATCTTTCAAGTTGCCGCAAAGGGAAAAGGTAATATGATGGCATGAAAAATCATCTTGGACAAAAAAAGGAACATAAAAAGTTCAAACATTTTGGCGGTCCTAAAGATCCAAAAAGCGGCTGCTTTGTGTGTGGAAAACCCGAACACTATGCTCGAGATTGCAGGCAAAATAAGTCAAAAAATTAGATCAATGTTGTTCGTGCAAATGATGACATAATTGCTACGGTGAGCGAAATAATGTCAATCAAAGACAGTGCAAGGATGATGGTATGACACATGTGCTACAGTGCATGTCTCTTATGACAAGGCTGCTTTTAAAACCTATTCCGAGGCCAATGATAGAAAGGAAGTACAAATGGGAAATGAAGTACGATCTAAAGTTGTTGTAACCAGATTCGTCGAACTAAACTTCACTTCCTGAAAGAAAGTCACTCTTGTTAATGTGGTTCATGTCCCAGATATGAATAGGAATCTTGTTAGTGGGAATTTGTTGGGTGAACCGGTGATTAAACATGTATATGAATTAAACGTATAGAAAGAAATTACTGCACAGTTCTGAGGATTTCTCTCTAGAAAAAAATCCATAAACACCTTAGAATCGAGGATGAATCAAAGGAAAGAGAGAAATCAGAATCCGCTGGTCTTTCCAAAGCCAATGTTGTGATCAATAAAGGAAAAAGGAAAGATGATGGCATGGAAACTCATCTTGGACCAAAAAAGGAACATAAAAAGTTCAAACATTCAGACAGTCCTAAAGGTCCGAAAAGCAGCTGCTTTGTGCGTGGAAAACACAGACACTATGCTCGAGATTGCACACAAAATAAGTCAAAAGATTAGATCAATGTTATTCATACAAATGATGACATAATCCCTACAGTGAGAGAAATAATGTCAATCAAAGGCAAAGTGCAAGGATGGTGGTATGACAGATGTGCTACAATGCATGTCTCTTATGACAGGGTTGCTTTTAAAACCTACTCTGAGGCCAATGATAGACAGGAAGTACAAATGGGAAATGAAGTATGATCTAAAGTTGTTGGAACCGGATATGTCGAACTAAACTTCACTTCCTGAAAGAAAGTCACTCTTATTAATGTGCTTCATGCCCCATATATGAATAGGAATCTTGTTAGTGGGGATTTGTTGGGTAAACCGGAAATTAAACCTGTATATGAATCGAACAAATTTATTTTGACCCATAATGGTGTATTTATAGGAAAAGGATATCCCGCTGAGGAAATGATCAAACTATTTACTACCGACAATATTATAAATGAAATTTTTAATTTTGCTTACATGATTGAGTCGGTTTCTTTATGGCCTAATCGATTAGCACATACCAATATTAGTTTTATGAAGAGACTAATTAAATCTGATTTGATCTCATGTAATATAAATGATTTCGAAAAATGTGATTTATGCATTAAATCAAAGATGATTAAGAAACCTTTCAAAAGTGTTGAAAAACATATAAATCTCCTTGATCTTGTACATTCAGATTTGTGCAAATTTAATGGCATGTTAATCTGTGGGGGAAGCAGATATTTCATTACATTTATTGATGATTCTTCTAGGTTCACATATGTATATCTTTTAAGGCATAAAGATGATGCTTTCAATGTCTTTAAAATTTACAAAGCTGAAGTAGAAAATCAATAAAATAAAAAAAATCAAAGTTCTTAGGAGTGATAGGGGTGGTGAATATTTTTCTACTGAATTTGATACATTTTGTAAAGAACATGACATTATACATGAATACTCCGCACCTCGCACACCACAACAAAATGGTGTAGTCGAGAGGAAGAATCAAACATATCAAGAGATTATGAGTGCCATGTTAATAAATTCCAAATTACCATTTAATTTGTGGGGTGAGGCCTTACTAACCGCTTGCCACATAATTAACAGAATTCCTTTGAGAAAACTGGTGTTTCCCCATATGAGTTATGGAAAGGCAAAACACAAAATATCGGTTACTTCAGAGTGTAGGGGTGTGTAGCCTACTATAAAAATATGGATCCTAAGAGAACCAAATTAGGTCCTCGTGGGATAAAATATGCCTTTATAGGTTATGCACTAAATAGTAAAGCATATAGACTTCTAAACTTAGAGTCTAATGTAATCGTTGAATCCCGAGATGTAGAATTCTTTGAAAACCTTATTACTAAGGATAAAGAGTTTGAGTCTCCCTCAAACAAAGAATCTTGTGAGGAAGATTCTTCTTGGAGTACCGAGATACAACTCGAAAGTACCTCTCAGATCATTGAAACACAACCCGAGCCTAGGATGAGCAAAAGAGTCCGGAAAACAAAGGATCTAGGACCAAACGAAATAGATTCTCAACTTATTTCCTTTTATCTAGTTGAAGGAAACTGTGAGAGTTATGTAAGAAATATTCCTATTATTCTTCAAGTAGAAGATGATCCTGAAACTTACAAGGAAGTCGTGGCTTCGAGAGACTCTTCCTTTTGGAAGGATGCTATCCAAGATGAAATTGATTCAATCACGTCAAATCACACTTGGAAACATGTTGACTTACCAAAGGGATCAAGACCCATTGGATACAAGTGAGTGTTTAAAAAGAAGTATCATAGTGATGGTATATTAAACACATATAAGACAACATTAGTAGCAAAGAGATTTGGACAAAAAAGGGTGTTGAATACTTTGACACATATGCACAGGTAGCAAGAACAACAAAAATTAGAATATTGTTCGCCTTAGCCTCTTTGAATGACCTTATAGTTCATCAAACGGATGTTAAAAAAAATCTTAAATGGAGATCTCGATGAGAAAATCTACATGGAACAACCAGAAGACTACGTGCTTCCTGGAAATGAACAAAAGGTGTGTAAACTTGTCAAATCTCTATATGGACTAAAACAAGCACCAAAACAATGGCATCAAAAACTTGATTATGTCATACTTTCAAATGGATATACTCGTAACTCGTGTGACAAGTGTTTATACACAAAGGTACAAAAAAGTATTGTAATATTCCTTTGTCTATACGTTGATGACATGTTGATAATTAGAAACAACATGGATGGAATTTTAGATACAAAAAAGTTTCTAACTTCCATATTCAAGACGAAAGATCTTGGATTAGTTGAAACAATTTTAAGGATCAAAGTAAGGAGAAATAGTGGGGGTTACGAACTTAGTCAAACACATTATATTGAAAATATGTTTGATAAGTTCAAACACCTAAATTTTAAGGAAGTAACCACTCCTTTTGATCATGCTGTCAAAATTCAAAAGAACAATGGAAGAGAAATTACTCAATTGGAGTATGAAAGTGCAATAGGGTGTCTTATGTAGTACTTAATGCAATGTACCAGACCAGACATATCATTTGTAGTTAGTAAAATGATTAGATTCACTAGTAATCCAAATAAGGAACATTGGAAGGCAATCACAAGGATTTTTGGCTATCTACAAAAGACCAAAAATATTGGTCTTCACTATGGCAGGTTTCTCGCCATACTAGAAGGATATACCGATGCAAGTTGGATATCCAATATTATAGATCATAAATCCACAACTGGGTGGATATTTACACTAGCTGGAGGCACAATTTCTTGGAAAAGCAAGAAACAAACATGCATTACTCTTTCAACCATGGAATCAGAATTTATGGCTCTTTCTTTTGCTGGTCAAGAAGCGGAATGGTTGAGGGACCTTCTGTTATAAGTTCCATTGGCAAAAGACAATGTTTAAAAGGCGTTAATACACTGTGATAGCCATGCCACTTTATCTAGAGCATTCAACAAATTGTATAATGGAAAGTCTAGATACATAGGACTTAGACATTCCTTTGTGAGAAAATTGATTAAAGATGAAATCATTCCACACACATATATACGAACGAGCTATACTTTGGTTGATCCATTTACTAAGCTACTGTCCAGAGACTTAGTAAAAACAACATCGAGAGGCATGGGTTTGAAACTCCTTGAGTAAGAGTTCCGACAACGGCGGAAACCTAATCTTACGTTAACAGTACATTAACCTCAAGATTCAACGGGTAACAACAAGTCATTGATTTAGATGTTTGTCGAACATTTTGTGATAATGTTGACTTTTAAATGAGGGTTGAGTTTTTATTAAAACTCTTAGTGAAGTTCAATACCGAGGATATGTGTCTCATGGAAAAGGATACAATATGAACTTCACCTATGTGAATTTCGAGATGGTGCCATCTCAAAGTGAGAGTTGGAGTTTCTCTCACGAAAAATTCATGAAACAGGAAAGCATATGGCCATAAATAAGTGTCAAGCGAGAAATGTAGGTGAATAACCCTTAAAGAATGCGTGTAAGGTAACAGCGGTCTATTCACATGGATTAATGGTTTAAAAGCATTGTTACCAAACATTTCAAGTAGACTTTGCGTTGTATTTACTAAGGTTAAGTTTTAAATAGAAAGATACTTAACTGTACTAACATTCTTTATTTCCTTTTCTGGAATTAGTCATGTCATTATTGGAACAAGTGTGAGATTGTTATAAATTCATGAAGATTAAATGTTCATGTATGTATGTTCAAAAATGATAATAAAAGTGGAATGAAATAAATGCTAATAAATATAAGGGAAATAGTTCCACATTGGATGCTTTACTCACATTCAAACCTTTATAAAGAGTTAATAACGTTAACTGAATAAAAGGACAAAAGAGAATAAAGTGCCACATGGACAAATGTGGTGGTTCCAAGCATTATGCAACTTGCCTCATCCATACACCTCTCGTCGTGGCGACACCGGGTCCGACTCCGAGACCGGGTACGAGGGCATGGGAGTAGAGGTGCTAGTGATGGATTGTAGGCGGCACTTGAGCACTTAGGTACGATGCATCAGAGCAATCAGAAGCAACCCTTCATGAAATGTTGTCGCGGAATGAAGATAGACAATGATTGAAAACAATACAACTTTCAGTTAAAAGGTGTTGTTTCATCAAGGGTCGCAACCTTGTGAAACAACACATGCATGACCTATAAATACATTACTCAGAATTCAGAAAATCATCACAATAAAACCGAATATCCTCTTGCACAAATTCCAAACACTCTTATCTATAAATTGAGTTTTTGCTGGTCTTGCACAAATTCGTATAGGATTGAATTATCATGGGTATTCCTGCTTTAAACTCTAAGACATAAAGAGAGTACTTGAAATACTTTTAAGGAAAATGATTCCATTCACGATTCAGTCCTGAATCCATTCAACTTTATCGAAATTTCTAACAAATTGTTGTGTTCGAAGCTTAGATAGAGGAAGATGGTGAATATGAGATGATGGAATGCAAGGGATCGAATGTATTTGCGGTTTCTTCGACTCTGTCCCTAGTAGTTCATACCATGAAGATGGATGGGTGTATGCAGGGAGCAACAATTCTGTTGTTGATCGACAACAATGCAACACACAATTGTATTTCCCATATTGTGGTTGAGTCATTGGGCTTACCTGTGGTTCCTTTTACTCCTTTGGATGTTAAATTGAGTGATGGATACATGGCCTTGACAATGGGCAGAAGTAATAAGGTGCAAATGTTGTTGGGTGAGATTCAAGTGGTTTTAGATGCCATGTGTTAAAGATTGACAATGTGGACCTTATTATGGAGTTGTGTGGTTGGAAACACTAGGAAAGGTAACTATAAACTGGAAGGAAATGTCGATGGTGTTCAAACATGGTGACAAAGTGGTGAAGTTAGTGGATAAAACCTTGGAAGACGGGACAACCTCATTTTAAAGTATAATGTCATGTTGTTAGCCTACCATCATGGAAGTGGAAGGTGATGTTGCAAATGTAATTTCTCAATCTTATAACAAGGAGTTGTTAGTGTGATTAGACCAACTATATTGTTTTTCATGATATTAAGGGTCTCCCTCCAATTCACAACACTAACCACTCTATTAAGCTTTTGCCAGGATCTGGGTTGGTTAATGTGTCATCATACCGGTATCCTCGTCATCAAAAGGATAAAATTGAATGAAAAATCAATTAATGCAAGGATATTTGGGATTAACTAGTGACTACAGAAAATTCATTGAAAATTATGGCAAAATTGCAAAATCATTAACTGAACTGACAAAGAAGGACAAATTTCATTGGAATGCAAAATGAAGTGGTCTTTGCCTAAATTTGAATTTTATTTTGAGATTAAATGCGATGCGTCTGGTAAAAGGGTGGGGGAAGTACTTATGCAAATGAAACACTTGATTGCATACTTTATTAGTAAGGCTTTCCCACCCATTAAGCTATCGAAATCCGCTTATGATAAATAGCTTATGGAATTGGTCTTAACTTTCCAACATTGGAGACATTATTTGTTGGACAAAAGATTTTTGGTGTACTCAAATCAGGAAATCCTGAAGCATCTATTGCAACAAAAAAACACCACTATGAATCGACAAGAATGGATGGAAAAGTTACTTGGTTTTGAATTTGAGGTGGTTTACAAGGTAGGCGCGAAGAACAAGGTTGTTGTTTCCATGTCTAGACAACATGGAGAATCAGAATCTGCAACTATGGGTTTGTATCTTTATTAACCACAAGTTGGAGAATTACACCAAGAGGTGTTAAGACCCAATGTTACAACACATTATAGAAGCTATCAAGAATGACCTTGTTGCGAAACCATGTTTTTCTATGAAAGGAGATGTATTATTCTATAAGAACATACTAGTTATTCCATCCAAATCTACCATCATTAATGAAATACCCAGAAGATTGGAAGTAGACAAGGAGGAAGTAGTCTAGAGAATGGCTAGTGTAGTGGGAGGGAATGAACATTAGAGATTCCACGTCGGAAGACGAGCTGCTACTGAAAAGTCAATTTCTTGACATCAGCCTTGAGGACAAGGTTGTTCCTGTAGTGGATGATGATAAAAATGGGGGCGGTACTATTAACATGGAAGAGGATGTGTTGGCTAATAAGAATGATGTTCTGACCAAGGTGTGACATGTGTATGAGACGAGGGTTAAGAGAGCAATCATTTTGAAAGTGTGGTACGTGTAAAAAGTAAAAAAATGATACTTAAAAAGGAACGGAGAGAGTATTGTGAAAATTATTTACGATTATCTTGTCATTTTTTAGTCACCATTATGGTTAGGCAATGAGAGATGTTCTCTCACTTTGGAGCTTTGTTTTAGACTTTTATTTCCATTTCCATCATTTATCTATATAATAAATCTCTCTCATCCATTTTCATTCAATCTATATAATTTGTTACAATAAAAAAGTTACATGCATTCTATGTGTTGTTTTACGGATTTGAAGATCAGATGCAAAATATATTACTAGATCAAGTTGTGAACTATGTCACTCTCTTTAAGACATTTCACGGTATTCTATGTGTTGTTAAGGTAGGTAATTGGTCCATAATTACACCCTTAGATGGCACAAAGACCAGTCGATGACGGTGTTAAAACCACCCATAATTTCTGGCAAGAACCGGTCATTGATGGCGTAGATAAGCCACTCAAAAAATAGAAAAAATATTTAAGAAGAAGCGGAGATGAGAGATAGAAGAGAGATTTCGGGTTCGTAAATACGGAGTGAAAATTATGAGGTAATAAATGACAAGATTAAAAACAGCAACTGCTAAATGACATACATATTTTGCCCTAAAATTAAAACTAAAGTTGTAATAATTACTTGATGTGAGAAATTATCACTTTTATATAGTATAATTCTCCGGCTAATACAAAACTTAGATGATAAAAAATAGCTTGAATCCTGAAAATGGAGTTCTAAAGGACTATTTATAGGCTACAATTCGGGTTGGATGTTGTAAGATCATGTCTAAAGTGGTGGAGAGAAATTTGGCAAGTGGAGAAACTACTTCTGAAAGAGGGAGAATTTTCTGGACTGAGGTGCCATGACGGGCGTCATGACCATGACGTTCCGTCTGTCAGGTGTCGCATCTCAAAAAATACGATTCCTCGCGATGGTCGCGGAAAAAATTTATGTTCGAACAGAGTCGCCACCGAACTTTATTTATCCCAACAAAGGGATAGGAAAATATCGATAACACCTTTAAGAAATAGAATAATGGTCATCGCAACCATATTCGGGTTCGGGAGTGGATTACGTAAGGGGAAGGTATTAGCACCCCTTACGTCCGTTGTACTCAACGGGAACCTTTTAGTTCTAATGTGCGTTTCGAGTGTTAATTTATGTTTGTTTGTTATCTTTGGGTTATAAAATGTTGAAAATAGAAATGGATGAGAACCTCAGAAAGGAGAAAGGGGAGGTTTTTTATTAGTGTGCTTGCGAAGATACAACAATCTCCTGCCTACGTATCCTTATGGTATAATAAGGAAATCAGAGCATTCGTAGTTCGGGGAACTACGGTTGGTTGGAGTCTTTTAGTGAACAGTTGTTTAGATCGCATCCTAAAGGCTAAACGTTGACTTGTCTACTCTCGGCGAAGGCTTAAGCACTAGTTTGTTATGCGCATTAGAAAGGATTAAATAGTGTCCTTTCTGAAAAGAGTTTTGGTCACACTGGGGTGACAAATTGAATTGATATGTTAGATGTTTTGATTGGTTGAGATGTTTTTGGTTGGATGACGATTACTCGGATATTCGAGTAAGACAACTCGTATCCTAACAGTCGGGAAAAGGAATATAAGACTCTAGACCGCTTTCTTTTTCATCCTTAACTATAGAAAGGATTTGATAATAATTAATGTATTTTGAACGGATGACGAATACTCGGATAATCGAGTAAGACAACTTGTACCTAATAATCGGGAAAGAGAATAGAAGACCCTAGACCACTTTCTGTTTCATCTGAATATTTATGAAAATAAGGTTGTATATGGTTGATGTATTTCTAAAATGAACGACAAGTACTTGAATAACTGAGTAAGACAACTCATATCCAAGCATTTGAGAAGAGGAGTTGAAAGCTCAAAACTATCTCCCTTTTCGTATAGTTTTGACTGATTTATTAATTTGCGGAAAAATGACAATTGTTTGACTAATTGAGTAAGAGAACTCGTATTCAACCAATTGAGGAGTGAAGTTGAAAACTCAAAGTCGACTCCCTTTTCATTTAGCTTAATGTAAAAATAATTTGATTTAGCCGGGTTTGGAAGTTTGTAGAGGAACGACAATTATTTGACTAATCAAGTAAGAGAACTTGTATTCAAATAATCGAGGAGAAAAATTGAAGACTCAAAGTCATCTCCCTTTTCGTTTCTTATTATAAAAGAATTTGATTTATTTGTTCTTAAGTGAATTAGAAATGACGACCATTAGACTAACCGAGTAAGAAAACTCGTATTCAAATAATCAAGGAGAGGAGTTGAAAACTCAAAACTATCTCCCTTTTCATTTTCAAATGAAGTGTTGTTTAGATGTGACTAAGTATTTTAATTTAACTTTCGATGTCGGATCGAGGTTTTAAAATTTGCATTCTTGTGAATGAATTGAATTTATTTGGTGAATAATCCATTTAATCGATTAATTAAAACCGAATAGGTTTCATTGTAAGAAGGCTCAAGAGTAAGCCATGTGAGGTTGATGGCGATGCTTTTTCAAGCGATCGACTTACAAAGACATTTAAAATGGGCTCGACTTTGAATCGAGAAGTTCTATTTGTTTTAAAAATTGGTTTGAATTGACGGCATGAGAATTATAATCTTTTTGTATTTTTTAAGTCTTTATCATTTTTAGGTTCATTTTAAGATGAGATGAAGAATGTACAATGATATAGCATAAAGCGAGTAAAGTAAATATAAAATAAATAAATGTTAGAAGCGGAATTTAAAAGAGTTAGATGTTAATTGCAGAAATTAAAAATTAGAGTTAATCGTTAAATGTTAGGTGTTAATTGAAATCAACATGGAATAACAAGAGAATTGCAATGAAATATTAAATCTAAAACAAATAACTAAAGTTTAAACAACTAACAAAAGTATCCTTAAATTAAAACTCGAAACAATATTAAACAATCGAAAATCTCAATTCTAAACTATTATCCAAAATATTAATTTTAAAATATTAACAAAGATTAAAGTCTAAAATCATTCTAAATTAAATTAAAATTCTAAAACAATTCTAAATCACCTTATAATTCTAATTAATCTACAATCATTTCTAAAAAATATAAATCTAATTAAATCCTAAAATATTAACAAAGATTAAATTCTAAAATCATTCTAAATTAAATTAAAATTCTAAAACAATTTTAAATCACCTAATAATTCTAATTAATCTACAATTATTTCTAAAAAAAGAAATCTAATTAAATTCTAAAATATTAATAAAGATTAAATTCTAAAATCATTCTAAATTAAATTAAAATTCTAAAATAATTCTAAATCACCTTATAATTCTAATTAATCTACAATTATTTCTAAAAAAAAGAAATCTAATTAAATTCTAAAATATTAATCAAGATTAAATTCTAAAATCATTCTAAATTAAATTAAAATTCTAAAACAATTCTAATTCACCTTATAATTCTAATTAATCTACAATTATTTCTAAAAAAAGAAATCTAATTAAATTCTAAAATTATTCTAAATTAAATTAAAATTCTAAAATAATTCTAAATCACCTTATAATTCTAATTAATCTACAATTATTTCTAAAAAAAAGAAATCTAATTAAATTCTAAAATATTAACAAAGATTAAATTCTAAAATCATTCTAAATTAAATTAAAATTCTAAAACAATTCTTATTCACCTTATAATTCTAATTAATCTATAATTATTTCTAAAAAAAGAAATCCAATTAAATTCTAAAATATTTTCTAATTAACATTCTAAACAATCAATATGGGCCTAAAAAGGACAAACCAATCGTATGGAGGTATGGATAGTGAAGATAAAAACACAACAAACAAATAAAGAAAATGGGCCCAAATTGCACACAGCCCATGAAGGGGTCCGGTCAACATTGTTGACCCTGGGGGTTCATTATTGGGACGGTGACAGGTGTCCAGGGTTGGTGACACTTGTCACCAATACTTATCACATTCCCCTTGGCTACGTTAAAACAGAAACAGAAGAAACGAAACATCACTTTCCAGGTTTCATTCTCTCTCTACACTTGCTAACCCTAAAAACACCAGAGAAGAAGGTGGCAGGCGGCCGTCCACGGTGGCGCCGCCCCTCTACTCCGGCGAACAAACAAAAATTCCACCTTCCCCATTAAAATACTCTCCTGAGTTTGAATCTGAACTCAGATTCTTCACCACTATCCCTAATCGTCCGGATCGGGGACGTCTAACTAAAACCCTAAGACCAAAATCGAATCAACAATAGTGAAGGTCTCCCCCAATTAAACATGGATTCCTCTCAAGTCTGCAAGGTGAGTACAAAGGTGAAGCGGAGGAAAGAAAATAAGAGATAAAGGAGAGAGGAGTATACTACCTCGGAATTAGTCTGAAGGGCGCACCTCCGGCGAGCTTAGGTAAACAACTTCTTCCTTCTTTCTGTTTTCGTTTTATAGGGTTTTTTAGAAGAATACTATGTTGTTCTTGCTGTTGTCGTCTGCTGTTGTGTTCTTATGTGGTGCTGTTGTGTTCTGGGTTTGCAAAAAAAAATCCCTCGATTGTTCTTGCTGTTGTGCTTTGCTATTAACCTTTTTTAAGAGCTTTTTGAAAGTAACTTGCTGTGTGTTTGGGTTTGAAGAATCTAATTTCTCTGTATGTTTTTGCTGTTGGTTCTTTAGGATTTTTTCTGAAAAATTAACGTGTGGTTCTGTTTTGGTTTTTTTTTGAGAAAACTATTTTGCTCTCTTGTTCTTGATGTCCAAAACACTCTGTTATCTTCTCTATGTTTATGAAGAATTTTAAGTCTTAGAAAAACTTCCCCCTTTTTCGAATTTCTCATCCCAGATTATGTGGGATTTCATCTCTGTTAATTTGTTCTGTTTTAAGCTAATGTCAAAAGTGCTTTTATGATGTTTAGTTTAACCTTATGGATAAAGTTTTAATCTGAGTAATTTTTTTTAGTTGTTTTTCAGTTCTCTAAGTGCTTTTGAAAAGTGCTTTTAAAATAAGCTATTTTTTCTCTTTGCAGGTCACAGGTTTGAAGAGACTTTGATGGAATGGAAAAGTGGTCGTAAGAAAGCACACTTGGAGGCGCGCCCAAGTCCAATGAGTTTATTACTTGGTCTTGGTCATTAGAATTAGGAACCTGTTTTGCAGCAAATTCCACTTAGTTAAAATGTAACTATTTAGTTTAGTTTTTTTAAAGACAAAATGTGTATTTGGTTTTATGTGTAACTTATTGAATTAAATCTATAGCCATTAATAACTATGTATTCAACCTTTTAAGCTTTCAAAACTTAACTCAATATTTATTCATGCTAATCAATTTCAACTTTAAAAAAAAATACACTTCTAACTTAAGTATAATGACTTAATCTAAAAAACAACATAATTCTAACTTAGGTACAAAGAAACTAAGTATAGTGATTTAATTTAAAAACCACACAATTCTAATCTTAAACACAAAAATCTAAATATGGAACTTTTAATTTAAAAACAACACATATTCTAATTTAAACACAAAAATCTAAATATGGGACTTTAAATTTTTAAAAAAGAACAACACATTCTAATTTAAACCCAAAAATCTAAATATGGAACTTTTAATTTAAAAACAATTCATATTCTAATTTAAACACAAAAATCTAAATATGGGACTTTTAATTTAAAAAACAACACAATTCTATTTTAAATACAAAAATCTAAATATGGAACTTTTAATTTAAAAACGACACATACATGTTTCTAAAAAATGCAAATTTAATTTGGGAACCCATGAAGAACTTAGAACTTGGTATAAATATTTGGGGTGTGTAAATGGACTAGTAAATAGTGATCATAAAAATAATAACATGGCTCTTAATACTTACTAATAAAAAAAAATAGGTTTTGGATTAGTAAGGTAAAAAGATTCAAACCACATTTTAGATTATGAACACACTTACGCAAATGGATCTTTGAAACAAATAGATCTCATGGGTAAACCACAAATGGCCGGACAAAATTGGGGTATGAAAGTTGCCCCTATTTAATTACCTCAAACCGGAAAGTAAGAATGACAGTAGTCTTCGTGCATTCGCGGCGAGAGATAATTAAATACAAGAAGACCTAAATTTTGTCCTAGGAAATGCAAGGAAGAAAAATATATATATAAAAATGCGGTGAGAAATGGCAAAAGACATTATCCCACAGTAAAATGGAATTATCAAGACTTTCTGTGAGTCATCAGAACAGTATCTTGGATATCTCAGTCGAGACATGTGGAATGACATCCCTAGCTAAAACTCAAGATTTTTTCAAGATGCTAGAGAAGTATATAAGAAAATCTGGCATGAGACTCTTCATATCGATGAAGCAGCATCTCAACAGTAAAAGTGAGATTCTCTGTATCGAGTCGAAACAACATCTTATATGATAGAATTAAAATATTCCAGCAAGGGAAAAATACTTTAATTGAATCTAAGACTCTCTGAGGATATTAGAGCAGTATCTCTAAAAGAAATCTGAAATGAGACTCTTCATATTGATGAAGCAGCATCTCAAACAGTAAAAATGAGACTCTCTGTATCGAGTCGAAACAGCATCTTATATGATAGAATTAAAATATTCTAGCAAGGAAAAATACTTTAATTGAATCTAAGACTCTTCGAGGATATTAGAGCAGTATCTCTAAAAAAATTCTGGTATGAGACTCTTCATATTGATGAAGCAGTATCTCAAACAATAAAAGTGAGATTCTCTGTATCGAGTCGAAACAGCATCTTATATGGTAGAATTAAAATATTCCAGCAAGGGAAAAATACTTTAATTGAATCTAAGACTTTCCGAGGATACTTAGAGCAGTATCTCTAAAAAATCTGAAATGAGACTCTTCATATTGATGAAGCAGTATCTCGAACAGTAAAAATGAGATTCTCTGTATCAGGTTGAAACAGCATCTTATATGATAGAATTAAGATATTCCGAACAAGGGAATGATACCTTAATTGAATCTAAGACTTTCCGAGGATACTTAGAGCAGTATCTCTAAAAATTCTGAAATGAGACTCTTCATATTGATGAAGCAGTATCTCGAACAGTAAAAATGAGATTCTCTGTATCGGGTCGAAACAACATCTTATATGATAGAATTAAAATATTCCGAACAAGGGAATGATACCTTAATTGAATCTAAGACTTTCCGAGGATACTTAGAGCAGTATCTCTAAAATTTTGAATGAGACTCTTCATATTGATGAAGCAGTATCTCGAACAGATAAATGAGATTCTCCAAATAAATGAAGCAGTATCTCGAACAGATAAATGAGATTCTTCAGATAAATGAAGCAGTATCTCGAACAGATGAAGGAGATTCTTCAAATAAATGAAGCAGTATCTCGAATATTCTTCTGTTGGGGGATTTTTTTTGAAAAGACTCCTTTGAAGGGAGATTTACTAGAAATGCTCTGCAGGGGAAAAGCTCATAAGAGACTTTTTAGGGTAACCTCTGCTTGGGGAGCAATGACTGTAAAGAAAAGTGCTGGGAATATCATTATTAAGAAAGTTAAAAAGTGATTTGCTGAGAAATAACCCTACGAGCCTATGTAGGGTAATGACTTCATTTGGAAATGAGGAATGTCCGAGACATATACGAATGACCTTGGATCCTGTTATTTTATATTTGATTCTTGCATAATGTCCCACTTTGGGTGGGAATTCCATGCATGTGGTGATGCATGGGATGTATGCAAGTATGAAATTTTGCTGGGGATATTTGGTTGTGCATGTAGGAATGCGAATGATTTTTATTTTGCTGAAATTCCCAATTTGTGGGAGTGTTATGCATGAGTATGCTGATGATTGATATGACTGTGTTTTTGGCAGGGAATTATGCATGAAATGATGCCAGTGACGCATGTAGGAATGCAACTGGGTAATTGAATATGCCCCGGTTAAGACATTTCGCTTTGAGGTATGATACCAACAGTATGGATTTTTTATCATTGGGGCGATCAATGGAGACCAAATTTTAATGCCCCTGCTAGGTGGTTTTGGGAATATATTTGGGTTGTTCCGAGTCATTGAAAGGTTCAGACTTTTCAACACGCGATACTCCGTTCATGATTTATCAATGTTTCTGTTGGAAATGTGATGGAGCGTTGCCCCGGTCTGGCTATACCGTGAGTACATTTATGAGAGGTATGAATCAATACTTGAAAGGAACATAACCGTCTGCAAGTAGTCCTGCACCTTTATGAAAGACAAGAGTGAATCTTGGGGACTAAAGGATTTGTCCGCTTACTGTTTCAAAAGCAATTTTACCACTTTATTAAAACATGCGTTTTATTTTCTCCAATAGTTTTAAAAAGTGATGTTTATCAAAAACAAAAGGTTCTTTGCAAACAAACAGATAAAATAAAAAATGATTTGGGCACACTTTGTTGAGAAAAATTCTCTTTTATTGATTTGACCCTTAAATGGGTGATTGTACATAAAGACGCAATTCCTTAATGAGGTAATTGTTGTGCATAGAAAACAAAATGGCAATGAGAATTGAGTTCTTATTGAGTTTTCATACTGCTATGATCCTTATGTCTTCGATAGCCCGAGCACTTTGCTTTTGAAAAGGGAGGTAGATCGATTCTTTGTCTTCGAGGGTATGTCAGATGTCTGTAAGTACAACTCTTTGCCTTGGAATTAATCCCTAACTTTTTCCTGGACCGCCCTTTTGGGTTTTCGATCCACCGGGATACCCATTTTTGCCTGAGTCGCCCTTTCGGGTTTTCAACTCAGCGGGTCAGACTCTTTTCTTTTTATCCCTAATTTTTGCCTGGATCGCCTTTTCGGGTTTTCGATCCACCGGGATAGCCATTTTTTTTTGCTTAAATCGCCCTTTCAGGTTTTCGATTTAGCGGCTTTTATTATTCCATTTTTTTAGGCGAAGTACTTTTTAACAGCATCAGCGTTGGTGGGAAGCGACAACTCATCACCGTCCATAGTTGCTAGAATTAGAGCACCTCCGGAAAAGGCTCTAACCACCACAAATGGACCCTCATAATTTGGTGTCCATTTCCCTCTGGAGTATTTGTGAATAGGCAAGATTTTCTTCAGTACTAAAGCTCCTTCTTGAAACACTTTGGGACGAACTTTCTTGTCAAATGCCTTTTTAAGACGCCTCTGATAGAGTTGACCGTGACCTAACGCTTTCAAGTGTTTCTCCTCAATAAGGTTGAGCTCGTCATACCTTGATTGAACCCATTCCACCTCGTCTAGCTTAGCCTCCATCAGGACTCTCATCGAGGGGATATCTATTTCTATAGGGAGAACTGCTTCCATACCGTATACCAAGGAATAAGGAGTTGCCCCTGTTGAAGTTCGTATCGACGTGCGATAGCCATGTAACGCAAAAGGTAACATCTCCTGCCAATCCTTGTACGTAACAACCATCTTTTGGATGATTTTCTTGATATTTTTATTTGCAGCCTCAATAACCCCATTCATCTTAGGTCGATAGGGTGATGAGTTGTGGTGCTCAATCTTGAATGTTGCGCATAACTCATTCATGGTCTTGTTGTTGAGATTGGACCCATTATCAGTGATGATTTTGTTGGGAATACCATATCGACATATGATGTTATTTTTCAAGAAACGGGCGACTACTTGTTTTGTGACATTCGCATAAGACGCGACTTCCACCCATTTGGTAAAATAATCTATGGCCACCAAAATAAATCTGTGTCCATTTGACGCTTTGGGTTCTATCATTCCAATCATGTCGATGCCCCACATAGAGAAAGGCCAAGGTGATGCTATGACATTCAACGGGGTAGGCGGTACATGTATTTTGTCAGCATAGATTTGGTACTTGTGGCATGCTCTGGTGTAATGGTAACAATCAGCTTCTATCGTCAACCAGTAGTAACCTGCCCTTAGAATTTTCTTGGCGATGGCATGCCCATTGGCGTGCGTACCGAAAGAACCTTCGTTTATGTCCCTCATAAGCTGATTTGCTTCGTGTTTGTCCACACACCTTAACAAAACCATGTTGTAAATACCTCTCCATTCAAGAGGAATTTTGATGCCAATCTCCGGAGGATCCTTTTGTCAAGGCTGGAAGCCTCTGCCGGATACTCCCTCTTCTCCAGATACTGTTTGATATCAAAGAACCAGGGTTTACCGTCTGGCTCTTCTGCTATTGTTAGGCAATGAGCAGGTTCGTCAAAATGCCTAATCTCAATATGAGTCTGATGGTTGGGCCATATCAATTTCTACATGGAGGCCAGAGTTGCTAAGGCATCTGCCATCTGATTCTCTTCTTGAGGAATATGAGAGAAAGTGATTTTGTCAAACTTTGGGAGTAACTTCAGCACATAATCCCGGTACGGAATTAGGTTAGCATGTCTTGTTTCCCAATCGCCTCTGATCTGATGTATGACTAGAGCGGAGTCCCCAAATACTTCTAGTATCTTGATCTTCAACTCAATAGCTTCTTCCAACCCTAGTATGCAAGCTTCATACTCGGCCATGTTATAGGTGCAGGTAAAACAGAGCTTTGCGGTGAATGGTAGATGGAAATTCTTGGGAGACATCAGCACTGCCCCAATTCCATGGCCTATTGCATTTGAGGCATCATCAAACATGAGCGTCCAGCCTGCTCTTGGCTCGAGGCTTTCCTCTAGTTCGGAGTCTTCAACATCCTTAACAGCCATGATGTCCTCATTTGGAAAGTCAAATTTCAAAGATTGGTAATCCTCCAGTGGTTGGTGAGCAAGATGGTCTGCTAGTATGCTTCCCTTGATCGCTTTTTGTGTAACATATTGGATATCATATTCTGACAACAACATCTGCCATCGAGCAATCCTACCAGTGAGAGCTGGTTTCTCGAATATGTACTTGATGGGATCCATTTTAGATACCAGCCAAGTTGTGTGAGTTAGCATGTACTACCTGAGACGCTTAGCAGCCCATGTGAGTGCACAACAATTCTTCTCGAGTAATGAATATCTGGTCTCACAATCATTAAATTTCTTGCTCAGATGATAGATGGCATGCTCTTTTCTACCAGTCTCATCTTGTTGTCCTAACACACAACCCATGGATTCATCGAGCACGGTTAGATACATGATGAGAGGTCTTCCTTCGGCAGGTGGCATTAGAATCGGTGGCTCTTGCAAGTATTCTTTGATTTTGTCAAAGGCTATCTGACAATCCTCATTCCACTCCACGCCTTGATTCTTCCTTAGAAGCTTGAATATTGGTTTGCATGTTGCAGTAAGGTGAGAGATAAACCTGGCGATGTAATTTAGTCTCCCTAAGAAACCACAAACCTCCTTCTCAGTCTTTGGTGCAGGCATGTTCTGAATGGCTCGAACCTTGTCAGGATCTACTTCAATTCCCTTTTGGCTTACAATAAAGCCTAAGAGCTTTCCAGATCGAACCCCAAATGTGCATTTATTAGGATTAAGTCTTAATCTAAACTTCCTCAAACGTGTGAATAGTTTCTCCAGGTTGGTGATATGCTCTTCTTCTGTCTGGGATTTGGCAATCATGTCATCGACATACACCTCAATCTCTTCATGAATCATGTCGTGAAAGAGAGTCACCATGGCACGTTGATATGTTTCCCCAGCGTTTTTTAAACCAAACGGCATTACTTTGTAACAAAAGGTGCCGCAAGGAGTAATGAACGTGGTTTTCTCCATGTCTTCGGGATCCATTTTAATTTTGTTGTATCCTGAAAAACCATCCATGAAGGAAAACACAGAGAACTAAGCTGTGTTATCTACCAGTACATCAATGTGAGGTAATGGGAAATCGTCTTTGGGACTAGCTCTGTTTAAGTCTCGATAGTCTACGCATATGCGGACTTTTCCATCTTTCTTCGGCACCGGTACAATGTTAGCAACCCATTGTGGGTATTTAGCGACTTCTAGGAAACCAGCGTCAAACTGCTTTCTCACCTCTTCTCTGATCTTGAGAGCCATATCTGGTCGAGTTCTTCTTAGTTTTTGTTTGACAGCAGGACATTCTTCTTTAAGAGGAAGCTTGTGGGTCACGATGTCAGTGTCTAACCCGGGCATGTCTTGGTATGACCAAGCAAACACGTCGTCATATTCGTGGAGAAGCTCTATCAGTCTTGTCTTAACTATATCTTGAAGCGCTGCGCCTACCCTTACTTCTCTCTTATATTCTTCCGTTCCCAGATTGATAACTTCAACGTCTTCCTGGTGTGGTTGAATAACCTTTTCTTCTTGTCTGAGTAATCTGGCCAACTCTTCAGGGAGTTCGCAATCTTCCCCCACTTCGTCTTCAACTTGGTAGATTGGACAATCAAAGTCATATTGGACCATAGCAGTGTCGTTATCAATGGTCTCGGTGGTGTTTCTGCATGTTATGATTTACGCAGTTTATTTAGAAAGTGCGTGCATAAAAATTGATTGCCATTTTCGTAACTAGATCAAAACGAAAGAAAAGGAACAAAAATTTGAATGCAAAACGTCATTTCATTAATGATAAAAACTCTTGAAAAAGATAAAGGAGGCCCTACAACACGCCACTGTGCCTTGGGCAGAGCACAGGGTTTTGTCTAAAAATGATAAAATTACTTTTGAAATATTTGGGGAACTTCCACAGCCTTCCAGTTGGTTAGTTCTTCATTAGGTGCGGCTTGATGCATCCAGATGGACACCCCCTCCTTGCGGTCTTCTTCACTGATCATTGCCACCTACTTGCCAAAGATGTGGCCATCGCCGGTGAATGTTTTCTCCACAGAAGGAATCTTCTCTTTGTCAGATTGGTTACCGACTTTGTGTGATGATGGGTCATACCCTAAGCCAAACTTGTCTCGTTTCTCTTTCAATTCCACCACTTTGCCCCAACCTTGTGCATCTTCACTTTCCATAACAGCTTTAGCTCCTTGCCATGAGGCCATGGATGGTCTGGATTTCGGGACCTCCAAGGTCTGTTGAATGGCCATCATGTTTACTACTTCCAAGGATTGGAAGGGTGTCTCAGTGATTTCACCATCCACCTCGATATATCGGAAAGATGTCAAGTGACTAACCAAGATATCTTCTTCTCCTCCAACCACGATCATCTTGTCATTTGTGATGAATTTTAGTTTTTGATGCAGAGTGCAGGTGACAGCACCTGCAGAGTGAATCCAGGGTCTCCCGAGTAAGCAACTGTAACCAAGATGTATATCCATGACCTGGAATGTGATATTAAAAATAGTTGGACCTATCTGGGTTGGTAAGTCAACCTCTCCTATCACTGCTCGCCTTGAGCCATCAAATGCTTTTACGATTAGGGTGTTGGGCTTCATACTTATTCCTTCCACTGGAAACTTTATCAAAGTCGTCTTTGGCATGACGTTCAATGAGGAACCTATGTCTACCAACACCCTTGATAGTATAGTATCCATGCATTTCAAAGAGATGTGGAGAGCCTTGTTATGGTTCTTTCCTTCAATCGGTAGTTCGTCATCATTAAAACCCAAGAAATTTCCAGTAGTCACACAAGCTATCACGTCATCAAACTGTTCTATTGTATGTCCTTGGTGATATGAGCGGCGCTCAGTACCTTCAACAGCGAATTCCTGTGTGCTTCTGAGTTAAGTAGGAGAGATAACATGGATATTTTTGAAGGTGTTTGGTTTAGCTGGTCCACCATCTTGTAATCACTTTTCTTGGTTATTCTCAAAAACTCCTCAGCCTCCTCACGAGTGACACCAGCTTTAGGAGACAGGTGCATGTCTTGCATCCCCTGATTAGGGATAGGGATCTGGACAACAGCCTCCTTCCCTTTAGCTCTCTCAGAAGTATCGGTAGTTCTTAGTGTGAATACCCGGCCACTACGCGTCATTCCTGCTGGCCCCATAATTGAATTGACATTTGGTTCGTTAATCATTAAAGGTTTATCTTCCTGCCCATGCTTAAAAGCTCTGGGATGATATATCCATGAGACTGCCTTCTCATCTTTATATTCAAATGGTACTGGGAACTCTATCATCAACGGGCTTATAGGTATTTCTACTTTGACCTCATCGTAGGGGATATCTACCACGGCTATCTCTTCCTGACGCTTGCTCTTGACACGGTAAGTTATCTGTAACTCGCCTCGATCCAACATTTGTTGTTAAACCATCTCTTTCAGGATCAGACCACTCTTCAGCAATTGTGCTCCTATCATGGTGATAGGGGTTTGAATCTCTTCAACCTTACGGATCAGTTTGCCTTCATCACTCTCCTCAATGGCACTGGCGGAAGCATCCTCATGCGTCGGCATAGGGTTGGTATTCACGTTCGGGCGTCTTGGAGTGAAAGAAACGGCCTTGGCTTCGATCAAGTCTTGTACTCGATTCTGGAATGCGAAACAGTTTTCCAAAGTATGACCAGGTGCTCCCATGTGAAATTCACAATAGGCATTAGCGTCGTATCCAGGTGGATACGGAAAAATAGCTGGTTTTAACTCCCTCAATGTTAGAAGGCCCTCCTTCTGCAGATATGGGAATATCTAACTATAAGGTACTGGTAGAGGATCAAGTTATCTTCTTGGAGGTCTTGGCTTGAACTATCTTGGTGGTGCGGTATTTTGCTGATGATGATGTTGTTGATGTTGTGGTTATTACATTTGTTGTTGCTGCATTGGCTGTTGATAGGGTATGGGTACCACGGCAGCGACTTGGCCATATGAAGCATGTTCCTTTATAGTTTCTGGATATAGCGTTTGTTTCGCCTTCTCTTTTCTTCGGGAAACCTCCAGAATATTTCTTTGGTGCGCTAGGTGCTATCACTGCTCCAAGAATCTTTCCATCTCTCAACCCCTTCTCTATGCGGTCTCCAATTGTAACTAGATGTGCGAAGTCAGATGCGGCACTACTCACTAATCAATCAAAGAATGGGTCCTTCAAGGTGTCCACAAATATCCTGGTCATTTCCTTCTCAGACAATGGTGGCTCTACCTGAGCAGCCAACTCTCTCCACCGCTGGGTGTATTCTTTGAATGATTCACTCTCCTTCATAGCCATCCCTTGTAACTGCATTCGGTCGGGTGCCATATCTAAGTTATATTTGTACTGACAGAGAAATACGTCAGCCAAATCCTCCCAACTTTGAATTCTCCCCTGTTCTAAACTCATATACCATCTCAGAGATGCCCCACTCAAATTGTCTTGAAAACAGTGTACAAGTAGTTTGTCATTTTCAGTATGAGCAGCCATTTTCTTGAAGTACATCACCAGGTGACTTCTTGGACAAGTCTGTCCTTTATATTTCTCGAAATCAGGAGTTTTAAATTTAGCCGGGATGACTAAATTCGATACCAAACGCATGTTCATGGCAGAAGCACCGAAGATGTTGTTTTCCTTCTATGGCTTTGATTTTCTTTTCCAGGGCACGAAGCCTATCTGCAGCGGGATCTGAAAGTATCTTAGGCTTTGGTTGATCAGGCATATAAAATACATCATACTGGTCATCTCCAATTTCGGATCCATGATGAGTAGACGTATCAGAAGGTTCTGCACGATCTCCATCTCCTTTGCCTCCTACTGGTATCTGAACCAATCTCTTCTTGGTGGGGACGTAACTTTCGTCTTGGGGATTCGAACCTGGTGCGCCATCATTCCTTCTTTCCCTAGCTTCTTCCTCCTCGCTCCTTTCTCTCTGAGCGATTGCAAGCATTATCTCCAACAGTTGATCCATCTTCTCCTGGATCGTATTGATGTTTGTCCTCATGGTAACCTGGTTGGCCTCCACTTGTTCTAATGTCATCTTGTATTTGCTTCGCGTCTCGTACCGGTGTCGATTAGTCAGTGTGGCTGGATAAAGGGTAAAAAGGTTGGGTAAGTTTTTTTTTTATTTTCATGAAGTGTAATGCATAATGAAGATGCGAATGTTATGCATATTTTATTTCCAGGGAGTCATTCGAGTTTCATTAGTTGTTAGTAATTCGAAGAAACAAAAAATACTTATAATAGCAATAATTGAGTAATTTTTAAACGTCATTCATTCCAATACATAACATAGAGGTCCAAAAAGGTCATAGTTCAAAAGTACATTTGTTAAAGGAACAAAATACAAGACATAGGCAAATTAAACAGCTGGCTTTCTGGCCTGAAGCTCTTCTAATTCCTCATTGAATCTCTTCAACAACCTTTTGCAGAGCAGAACGAAATTGATTATGGCTGGAGGAGTGCTATCTTCTTTCAACTCTTCGACTGCGTCTCTCAACCTCCATGGCAATTCTTTAGCTGCCCAACTACAGAATCCTACTAGCCCATCGAGTTTTGCACGAAACTTGTCCCTATCCCCTTGTAAGAAGTCTATGGTCTTCTTAAAGGATTCATAATCTTCAATCACATTGTCATACCCCAAAATTTGCCGGTTAATATTACAAGGCATTTCTAAGGCACTCCCACTTATTTTTCAAGGCATTGATCTTAAAAGAACCAAGATCCAGTTCACAGGTGGCCAAACCGAGGAAATGGCCCAAACTGTCATGCTCGCTAGGCGAGCAAATCCTTCGCCTAGCGAACCCTTCACTATGCCACTCGCCTAGCGAAGCTTGCGAATATCAGAAAATTCTGGGCTTCATTCTGAGCCCATTAGGTCACAACAAGAGCATTATAAATAGCCAAGCTTCAGTCAGAAAAAGGAGAACGAACGACAGACGAAGACGGACAGAAACCCTGGCATAGAAACCCTGGAGACTAACTCAGAGAATTCCGAGTAAAGAAACCCTGAAGGCCGCTCATCCGCACCGAAGTTACCTCCGCCCAACTCCATCCGATACCAAGAGTGGTCAGTCCCTTCAACATCGCAGCTCAGTTGCAAACAGGTTTGCGCATCACTACTGTTTTATGCTTTTAATCGATAATCTCTACATACATAAGGCATCATGATTAAATTTTCAGATATGTAATTTGATTTCACATGTGAATTTAAGTATTCCTGAATATCCTGAATGTTTGTCCATGCTATTCCTGTAATTAAATTCCATAAAGTTCAGGGTTCCGGAGATCATGCTGCTATCAAACTCAAAACCCGTAGTCGCTCGCTAGCACATCGCTAAGCGAGCCTGTAGCGAGCACTCGCTAAGCCTTCGCTAGGCGAAGCAGGAGCGAACAGGACAGTGGCTGTTTTATTTCTTTTCTGTTCTGCCTTATGTTTATCTAATCAAGATTTATTATAATTCTACATTATTTGGCCTGACTTTATGACTGTTGTGTTTATTTTGTGGTGCAATTTTCAATTGTACTTTATCTCGATGTTCTAACCCGTGTGCTGAATTGTGTAAAGGCTTACATATTCCCGAGGAAACGGCCGGCTAGGTATTCCACTTTATGTGTGGGATACCCTTATGGAGATGGATTCTGAATGACTTAATTTTAATGTGGAGATTCATCCTAAATTACCTAGCTGATTTTAATGTATTGATTTCATCGATTTTAATGTGGACCTAATTACTTAATCGATTACGGCTATCTAATTAATTGTAAAACTTTGCCTTTAAATATGCGATCTTGGACCTCTCTTTGTTACCCTACGATATTACGGTATTATGGTCATGTCCCGCGAATGTGGGGATGCACTTAGCAAAGACCCTTCGGTTAAATCATCATAGTCCCTCGAATGTTGCCTTTGTCCCTCGATGACCCTTCGTTGTAGCCTGCGGTTAAATGATGATTGTCCCTTCGAACGCTAAGGTATCCTTACAAATGTTGCCTTCAATGACCAATCGATGACCCTACGATGACCCTTTTACATCCAAAGGATAAAACTACTTACTTCTCAATAGTAAGGACAGTTTTACCCTCATAAGGATAGGAAATGCCCATAAAGACCTTGGGTAGGTATAACTCTTAATTGCTAGCTCACAACCTACAACATTTTTCACACCCCACACCTTTCAAAACATCTTGAGAAAATCACCACTTGGTATACATTCATACTAGAATCATTACCGAGTTATATTTTTCTAAATAGCTTTCAAAATTAAACGAGATAAATACTTTGTATACATTCGTACAAGAATCATTACAAAGTTAAACTCTCTTTTCAAAACATTTTCTAAACAGCTCTCACACACTTTTTCAGACAAGAAAAACATAAGTGATCAAGCAATTAAGAGCCCATGGATAACCATGGATACAAAGGGTGCTAACACCTTCCCTTTGTATAATGTACCTCCCGAACCCAAAATCTAAATTAAGGTCTTTCCTGTTCTTTTCCGCCTTTCCTTATTGGATGAAAGAAAAGTCGGTGGCGACTCTTGCTATCCGCGACATTTGCTTTACAAAGCAAAAACACAAAAAGTCAGTTCACCGTATGACAGAACTGGCGACTCTGCTGGGGATACTAAAGAGAGGTTACCTTAAAAAACAAGATCACTTATTGTCTGATTTACTTTTAAGGGATTGCTTGGGTATTTTATGCTTGAGTGAAAGATCCTACACCCGGATCTAGTGTACCTTAGGTAAGTAGCAATAGATCATCGCGACTATCCGGCGTATACTGGAATGGTTAAAATGATGGCTACGATTAATGTGACACTTTGGATGTCCTGATGTTCCTCATGTTTACTTGAGGAAAAATTTGGCATTCACGTGGTGTCATCAAAACATTAATCAGACCTTTAGAACCCTAATTGACTCATCCTAGCCATTAGAAAGTAGTGAGATAACTGGATTCGGTTCCGACTGAGGTTGGTTGAGACTCGATACTACACTCTTTGAGATTGGACTTTAAGGAAATTTTGGTCAACCACTTGGTGTTGCACTGAAGTGGACTTAAGGAAAGGTCGATGATTGGAGATCCTTCTAGAACCCGGTTACTATTCTAGGACAGGTTGAACCAACCAAACTTCAGTGGGGAGGGTACTTACCTATGGAACTCATGCAAGCCTTAAAACTTAGGAATGATTGTTGTGTGACTTGTTTGTGCTTGTTGTTTACTTAACATCATAACATCATAACATCGTGGCATTGTATTAACCATTTCGAGGACTTAAGGATTTAACTTTGCCCTGTTTTGAAAAAAAAGTTTCCTTTTTTGGTAGTTTACGCAAAGTTAAATTCCAAAAGTCCTTGAAAACATTTCATACATTGCATAGCATAACATTGCATAACAGGTATTCTAAGGGATCAGTGTTCTCACGGTTTTCCTGCGAACAGAAAAATGGACCTCGAACAAACTGTCAAAGATCTCCATGCTCAGAATGCTCAACTCCAGGAGATGATCTTGAACTTATCCAAGGGGCAGGAGGAACTGAAGGCTCTCTTGCTCGAGAAGAAGAAAGACCAGAAACCTGTGAGTCACGTTAACCCGGGAAGAAGGCAGTTTACGAAGATCAATATGACTTTAGCACAAGCACTGCAGGGTATGCTAAAAGCAAATTTAATTACCCTCAGAGATCCTCCTGCAAAACCCAACACTACTTCTTCTAGTTATAATCCCAATGCCAGGTGTGCATATCACTCCGATAGCCCCGGGCATGATACAAACGATTGTTGGTTGTTGAAAAATAAGATTCAGGATATGATCGACGCTGGAGAATTTGAATTTGATCCTCCGGGGACTCCTAATGTCATCCCTGCTCCTCTGCCTAATCATGACGAGACTGTTAATGCTGTAGAAGATGCTGATAGCGATTGCGACCCAGATAGCTGGATTTTCCCAACAATTGGTGACAGACTCAATAATTGGAAAGCTGAAGACACTATCCCGATTTCCTTTAGTCAGGAGTAATTGTTATTGCTATTTTAGCATTTTAAAGCATTGTGTCTATGCCCGGGGCACAATAGCTAATTTTTCAAGGGTTTTGTCATTTTCATAAGCATATTCACATTCAATAAATCAATGGACCTTTTTGCATTCAAATATTGCGCTCCTTATCTTTCTTGTCATTTTTCAAACAAGCTATGCTTTCTTGCACACACTCACGTAACAATTTGCAGACCCATATCCACTCTGGATCCTGGTGATAATAATTCTACTACTGTTCATTATGACTTTGAAAATCCGATCTACCAAGCCGAGGATGGAAGTGAGGAAGATTGTGAAGTACCTGGAAAGCTTGCCAGACTACTGCAAGAAGAAAAGAATATTCAGCCGCATGGGGCATCGATCGAAATCATAAATCTCGACCGCGTCGCCCGATTTAGCTCCCATTTGACCACTACTTGCAAATCCGTCTCCAAATTACTGAGACAAAATCAAGAAGTATCTCCAAGAACCTTCAATTCTGATGCCACCAGTTGAAGGAGGACCTCTAATCATGTACTTGACCGTGTTAGAAAATTCAATGGGGTGTGTGCTGGGGCAACATGACGAGTCTGGTCGAAAAGAGCATGCAATATACTACCTTAGCAAAAGGTACCGGCTGTGAAACAAGATACTCACAGCTCGAGAAAGCTTGTTGTGCTTTGGCTTGGGCTGCTCGCCGACTAAGACAGTATATGTTGAATCATACCACTTTATTGATTTCTAAGATGGATCTTAACAAATATACATTTGGAAAACCTGCTCTCTCCGGAAGAACAATGAGATGATTACTGAACTCTGCACGCAGTTCAAAATAAAACACCATAACTCTTCTCCGTACCGGCCAAAGATGAATGGCGCCGTAGAAGCTGCTAATAAGAATATCAAGAAGATCATACAAAAGATGACAGTAACATGCAAAGACTGGCATGGGATGTTACCCTTTGCTCTTCACGGTTATCGCACTTCAGTACGCACTTCGACGGGGGCAACTCCCTTCTCTTTAGTCTACGGAATGGAAGCCGTTTTACCAGTGGAAGTTCAGATTCCCTCTCTAAGAATCATGAAAGATGCAGGTGAATGGATTCAGACTCGACTCGATCAGATAAATTTGATTGATGAAAAGAGACTCGCGGCTGTTTGTCATAGGCAGATATATCAGAAGAGCATGACCCAGGCATTTAACAAAAAGGTCAAAAGACAGGTGTATCAAATTGGCGACTTGGTAATAAAGCGTATCATTCTACCACAAGGTGATTCCAGAGGCAAATGGACCCCCACATACGAAGGGCCATTTGTAGTTAAGAAGGTATTCTCTGGTGGAGCCATGATACTTGCTACGATGGATGGCGAAGACTTCCCACATCCCGTGAACGCAGACATAGTTAAAAAAAATACTACGCATGTACACCCGTCAAGTCGAAAACCTGAAAAGGCGGCTTGGGCAAAAAAGGGCATCCTGGTGGACTGAAAACCTGAAAAGGCGGTCCAGGCAAAAATTAGGGATTAAAGCGTATGACTATGTCCCGTTCTCGGTTAGCTTCACCCAAGTTCAAGGGACTGAACAAGCCAATCACTTCTATCCGACAGCAGGAGATGAGAGGCTTGAAGACATAATGACAGTAGTGGAATTAAAATCGATGGGACTTTTTCTGCATAGCTTTCTCTTTGTTTTCTTGACAATCTCCTCTTACTAGGATTTCTGTCTCCTTGTACACAAATTGCCTATTTATAGGCCCTCTTTCAAAATCAATACAATTTCATTTCCAAAAAGATGTTTTGTTTTACTTTCTCTGTTTTGCTTGCATAAACGTCCATTGATTTAATTTGAATTAATATATGCATTTGATTATGATCAATGTTTACCGAAAATACAGGCATAAAATAGCAACCACAGTTACTAAAAGACTTCAGGATCGAGAAAAGGTCGAACCATGCTTTCAAACGAATCCGTTACTAATTCTATTCCCCAGCAAAGCCAGTTATTCCCCAGAAGAAATTGGCGTTACTAGACAAATTGGTCATCTCTTCCACCCCCAGCCAGGCTTCTGTTGAACATTTCTCCCATCAGACAGAAATCAAATACCCCCAGCTGAGAAAGGGTCATCAATACAAACATCTCCAACCGGGATATGGGGATTTATTTTCCCCTGGAAAAATTTTCAGACGCATAATTCATTCATTACATCATTTCACAGCATACGCATGCATACATTATTCGCATTTAGTTTCAGAAGCATAAAACATCTCATGCATCATGACATAGCATGAAGCTAACTTTATTTTTCAGGTTAATTATCCTCTTGATACAGTCAAAACAAAGATCCATTCAGACGGACACCCTTATCGGTTACATTCGAGATTCAACTACATCTTTCAGATATACTCCATGTCAACATTCATTCTGACATCCTCCTAACGATGGCATCTATAAGCCCATCCCAGACATTTATTGCAAATACAACATATACAAATATCATCGGATATAGCCTAACGGACGGCTCATTCTGATTCAGCCTAACGTATGGTTTCAACAACTATTCAGAAACAGCCTAACGGACGGCTCATTCTGCTCAAATACGGTCTAATGTACGACCCAGTTAGACCTTCAAGTCCTCAGATGCTACCTCGCGTACGGTACATTTCTGAAGTGTAGTCTAGCGTACGACTACCCCCTTCATCATCAGAAACAGCCTAACGGACGGCTCGTTCTGCTGCTCAGAGACGGTCTAGCGTACGACCCATTTGGATGTTCATCCCCTCATATGCTGCCTAGCGTACGGTACATTCTGAAGCATGGTCTAGCGTACGACTCCCCTTCATCATCAGAAACAGCCTAACGGACGGCTCGTTCTGCTGCTCAAATACGGTCTAGCATACGACCCATTCGGATGTTCATCTCCTCAGATGCTACCTCGCGTACGGTACATTTCTGAAGTGTAGTCTGGCATAGGACTACCCCTTTCATCACCAGATTCAGCCTAACGGACGGCTCATTCTGCTCAGAGACGGTCTAGCGTACGACCCATTTGGATGTTCATTCCCTCAGATGCTACCTAGCGGACGGTACATTTCTGAAGTGTAGTCTGGCATAGGACTACCCCTTTCATCATCAGATTCAGCCTAACGGACGGCTCATTCTGCTCAGAAACGGTCTAATGTACGACCCAGTTAGACCTTCAAGTCCTCAGATGCTACCTAGCGTACGGTACATTTCTGAAGCGTAGTCTAGCGTACGACTACCCCTTTCATCATCAGATTCAGCCTAACGGACGGCCCTTTCTGCTACTCAGATACGATCTAGCGTACGATCCGGTCTGACCTTTATTTCTCTAGATACAGCCTAACGGACGGCCCCTTCTGCTACTCAGACACGATCTAGCGTACGATCCGGTCTAATCTTCCATCCCCAGTGAAGTCACCCGCTTAATGGATAACTCATTCTGCTATTCAGATGCGATCTAGTGTATGGCCCATTCTGATCCTTTATCCCCAGCAGCGTATAACGCACTCTGACTCCCCAGCGAAGTCGACAGCCTAATGGATGACTCACTATACGGTCTAGCGTATGACCCGGTATGACACCCATGTCTTCAGATATCGTCTAATGCACGACGCACTCTGAAAGCTCTCATCATCAAACTTCCTGGATGGCATCTTTAAGCCCATCTCTATCAAGACTAACCTTTGATTAACAAGAGCAAATTTTTGGGGCATTCTAGTGTTCAATAATCTTCCACCTCCAGACAACGAATGGCGTACACACCATTCTAACTCTCTCGGTTCAAGAATATTGAACAGGGGCAGCTGTCATACCCCAAAATTTGCCGGTTAATATTACAAGGCATTTCTAAGGCACTCCCACTTATTTTTCAAGGCATTGATCTTAAAAGAACCAAGACCCAGTTCACAGGTGGCCAAACCGAGGAAATGGCCCAAACTGTCATGCTCGCTAGGCGAGCAAATCCTTCGCCTAGCGAACCCTTCGCTATGCCACTCGCCTAGCGAAGCTTGCGAATATCAGAAAATTCTGGGCTTCATTCTGAGCCCATTAGGTCACAACAAGAGCATTATAAATAGCCAAGCTTCAGTCAGAAAAAGGAGAACGAACGACAGACGAAGACGGACAGAAACCCTGGCATAGAAACCCTGGAGACTAACTCAGAGAATTCCGAGTAAAGAAACCCTGAAGGCCGCTCATCCGCACCGAAGTTACCTCCGCCCAACTCCATCCGATACCAAGAGTGGTCAGTCCCTTCAACATCGCAGCTCAGTTGCAAACAGGTTTGCGCATCACTACTGTTTTATGCTTTTAATCGGTAATCTCTACATACATAAGGCATCATGATTAAATTTTCGGATATGTAATTTGATTTCACATGTGAATTTAAGTATGCCTGAATATCCTGAATTTTTGTCCATGTTATTCCTGTAATTAAATGCCATAAAGTTCAGGGTTTCGGAGATCATGCTGCTATCAAACTCAAAACCCGTAGCCGCTCGCTAGCACATCGCTAAGCGAGCCTGTAGCGAGCACTCGCTAAGCCTTCGCTAGGCGAAGCAGGAGCGAACGGGACAGTGGCTGTTTTGTTTCTTTTCTGTTCTGCCTTATGTTTATCTAATCAAGATTTATTATAATTCTGCATTATTTGGCCTGACTTTATGACTGTTGTGTTTATTTTGTGGTGCAATTTTCAATTGTACTTTATCTCGATGTTCTAACCCGTGTGCTGAATTGTGTAAAGGCTTACATATTCCCGAGGAAACGGCCGGCTAGGTATTCCACTTTATGTGTGGGATACCCTTATGGAGATGGATTCTGAATGACTTAATTTTAATGTGGAGATTCATCCTAAATTACCTAGCTGATTTTAATGTATTGATTTCATCGATTTTAATGTGGACCTAATTACTTAATCGATTACGGCTATCTAATTAATTGTAAAACTTTGCCTTTAAATATGCGATCTTGGACCTCTCTTTGTTACCCTACGATATTACGGTATTATGGTCATGTCCCGCGAATGTGGGGATGCACTTAGCAAAGACCCTTCGGTTAAATCATCATAGTCCCTCGAATGTTGCCTTTGTCCCTCGATGACCCTTCGTTGTAGCCTGCGGTTAAATGATGATTGTCCCTTCGAACGCTAAGGTATCCTTACAAATGTTGCCTTCAATGACCAATCGATGACCCTACGATGACCCTTTTACATCCAAAGGATAAAACTACTTACTTCTCAATAGTAAGGACAGTTTTACCCTCATAAGGATAGGAAATGCCCATAAAGACCTTGGGTAGGTATAACTCTTAATTGCTAGCTCACAACCTACAACATTTTTCACACCCCACACCTTTCAAAACATCTTGAGAAAATCACCACTTGGTATACATTCATACTAGAATCATTACCGAGTTATATTTTTCTAAATAGCTTTCAAAATTAAACGAGATAAATACTTTGTATACATTCGTACAAGAATCATTACAAAGTTAAACTCTCTTTTCAAAACATTTTCTAAACAGCTCTCACACACTTTTTCAGACAAGAAAAACATAAGTGATCAAGCAATTAAGAGCCCATGGATAACCATGGATACAAAGGGTGCTAACACCTTCCCTTTGTATAATGTACCTCCCGAACCCAAAATCTAAATTAAGGTCTTTCCTGTTCTTTTCCGCCTTTCCTTATTGGATGAAAGAAAAGTCGGTGGCGACTCTTGCTATCCGCGACATTTGCTTTACAAAGCAAAAACACAAAAAGTCAGTTCACCGTATGACACACATAGTCTCGCTCTTTCAACCATATGGAGCTATCTTGGCGTAATGACTCTAGCTGGTTCTTCCAATAGCATACAGACTCCCCGACATCTCTTACTTCTCGACACTTCTCTTCCCATATCATGGGTGACACCCTAGAAGCTTCAGTGGCTATTTTCTTGAGTCGGCGCTCCTGATCTACTTCAGCTTTTGCATGACGAACAAAATTGGTGAGTTCTTTTATCTGAGCCCCAAGTGTATCCCTTATGGTCTTGTTCTCCTTTGTGGCTAGATGCCACCAACGCTCATTGTCTTGACATTCTTTCTGAGCTTGTCGTAGTTAACCCTTAAGAGCATCCAAACAATGATCAGCTTGTTCTAATCCTACTTTGATCTTCTTTCTCTTATGTTCCTCCTTGTTGAACTTTTCCACATGTGCTTAAAGTTGTGCCTCTTTTCTCTCAAGCTCCCACTTCATATTATTTTTCTCATTGATGGTTTGTTGGAGTTTTATCTGCAACTCTTCATTCTCTTTTTCTAGCTTTGCCATGGTGGTCTTGAGTTCCTCCATTTCTTCAATAGGGACATGGGTGAGCTTAGGTTCAGGAAGAGGTATAGGTGTCCGAATGACAAATGACATTTTAATTATTTGCACCCTTTCCTTTACCCACTGAAAATATGCTTCTTTTGTAATCCCATTTTCTCTCCCTAACTCAGCTTTTCCTTTTCGATTGACATTTTTCCAAGCTTCTTTGATTCGCTGGAATAAGCTAGGATTCTCAGCCCCAAAGTCAAGTAACAAGAAAGCTTCCAAAGAATTTGCCTCTGGAGGGCCTTCCATTGGGTAACCGAGTTGTCTGAGAGATAGAACTGGATTAGCATTCACACATCCTTGAGTTCCAATAAGCGGTAGATTTGGGAAATCTCCACAACTGAATACAATGTCTACGTTGATATATTCTTTGGAGTACCAAGAGAGATCTTCAGATCGAAGTGATCCCAATCTCTGAGGCCAACTAACATCTGTCTGTTCAACCCAAGTACCTGTCTTTGGAAGATGTTCTAGAAACCACTGATACAATAAAGGAGCACAACAAGCAATCAATCCCTTCTTCTTAGTATACCTATGACTTATGTGATAATAGACATCGGCTAACAAAGTGGGTACTGGGTTCCCAGTAAGGAAAACACAAATGGCAGTCATGTCTACGAAACCATCCATATCCGGGAACATGACGATGCCATAGATAGCCAATGCAATAGCAGAGTAACAAGCATCCCAACTTTCTGCCTTCAACAGGGTATGAGCTCTTTCCAAAAGAAAACTTAGTGAAAACCCGTTGGTATTCCCTTTGGTCTCTAAGTTGTCTTTTGCTTCCTTTTCATCCATGTGAAGCGCACTAGCAATGACCTCAAGGGGCAAAGATTCATCTATCCCTTCAAATAGTGACTTGTCCTTCATAGGAATCCTAACAAGACGCTCAAATTCTTCCAACGTTGGTGCTAGCTGGAAGTCTTGGAATGTGAAGCATCTTAAAGGTAAGTCATAAAATTGGGCTAAAATGATCAAGGCTGTATGGTCCACTTGTTGATTGAGGATGCTGAGCAAATTGCCATAATTCTTTCCAAAGTTGATTATGTATACAGGGTGCATCTGAGAGACCAGGCTACGTAAGCTCCTTAGATCGGGATCTTTGAACTTGAAGGAGTAAATGTTTCTTTTGCTTGATTGCATGTTTCTTGAATTCCTACAACTCATGATACTCAGATTCCTTGGAGATAAAATAATATGAATGTTATGCTATGAATGATATTATACGTGTCACATGTAGGTTGATATATAGGTCATGCGAGTGGGTACTCTTTGTTTCTAAACAAAACCCTTTTGGTAGAATGCTAAAGGTAAGAAGTTCCCAAAGTCATCAATCAATATCTAGGAAAGTTATTGTCAAGATGAAAACTCATCTGCAAATAACATCCCCAAACAAAGTTTCATCTGGGTGAGGCCTTCGTATGGTCCCAAAGAGGAAAACTCCTAGTGGGCCCATACTGTAACACCCCGATAAAATATGATAATTATTTAATTTAAGTTTAATAGTATATTATGATGATAATATGAATGAGAGGGTATTATTTTTCAAAATAAAAGATAAACCATTCATATATATTATTATTGGTATATTTATTAATTTAATTAAATAATTGGATTATTATTATTGGAATAATAAAGTTGGAATTGGAACGATTTTTGGAATCAGTGAAGAGTCCCATTTAGTAAAAAGGTTTTTACACGTGAAAACAGAGAAGCGACTAAAAAAAGTGGAAAAAGGGCAAAAAGGAAGAGCAAGAGAAAAAGGGTTGAAGAAGGGAAAAGCTTGAAGTTAAAGGATTTGCCGGATTAACTCAGGTAAGGGGGGAAATCCTTATTATTATGGGTTAGTATGATTGGGTCAATGGGTAGGAACATGTTTTAGGTTGAAATCCTTAATTGGCTTGAATTGGAATTATTAGGTTTTGATAAATACCCTTGAGTTGTGATGAATAAATTACGTTAAAACTGTGAATGAATCTATATTTGGATGAGTCGTAATTTTCTGGACGTGTAGCTTTTTACGGAATCGAAGTCGGAGGTCCGGAAGTCCTCCAACGGCGAAAAATGCGGGTAATTCTGCATTCTGTTCGTTGTTAGCGCAGGAACAGCTTTCTGTCTTGCGTTAACCGGTTAACCCAGGGCGTTAACCGGTTAACACTGTTATGATAATTAAAAAAATTAATTTTTGTCTTGCGTTAACAGGTTAACCCAGGGCGTTAACAGGTTAACACTGTTATAATTTGCCAAAAAGCGTATTCTGTCTTGCGTTAACAGGTTAACCAAATGCGTTAACAGGTTAACACTGTTGAAATACTGTTAGAATTGCATTCTGTCTTGCGTTAACAGGTTAACCCAGGGCGTTAACCGGTTAACACTGTTGAAAAACTGTTAAATTTGTATTCTGTCTTGCGTTAACAGGTTAACCCAGGGCGTTAACCGGTTAACACTGTTGAAATACTGTAAAATTTGTATTCTGTCTTGCGTTAACAGGTTAACCAATTGCGTTAACAGGTTAACACTGTTTGAAAAGTGAAAAATTGATATTTAAATATTGTGTACGTTTTGGAATGGAATTATGTGTACATATTGTATGGGCTTGGCTAGGAAATGTGCCATACGCGTATGGGCATGAGGCATACGTGTATGGGCAGAAGTTTGATTTTTCTGAGTTGTTGTTGTGCAGTTTTGGTCGTTTCAGCTGAGTGATGTAATTTAGCTGATGTATGATATAGTAGGGATCATTTCCCGTTGTTTTGAGCAGTATAGGTATTAGTAGAGTGTGCTAATACTGTGATTTATTAATTGGCATGACATGATATGATTCTGTGATAAATATGCTGATGATGTATGATGGTATGCATAATGCTGTGAATATATCTATTATGTATGCAATTGTGGATGGACTGTTTATGGCTTAGAGTTTGAGGATATGTCCATTGTGGATTGTTGTTGATGTTTGCATGCTAGGTGATTTAGCGTGCATAGCATAGCCTTTATGGTGGTAGCTAATTCCCATGGTGAGGAATTAGTGAGGGAGTCACTAGGTCTCAAATGAGTGGGACTAGTGAGCTTGGTAGCCGTATCTGGGTTTGATCGGTGAGGTTGAACTATGTGTTCACGAATAGTCTGTACCGCATGCATGGAGTCTCATTTCATAATGTATGTATGGCGTATAATATGAATGGATGTATTCCAATATTATACGTGTGTTTTGTGTTTGTGTTGAGTATGATTATGAGTTGATGTTGCCGTTGCTGAATGTGTGATATGATTAGGGTGATGAATGTGTTAATTTACTTAGCATTACATGATATTTTATAATGCTTATTATATCGATTGAGGAACTCACCCTTACAACTATGTTTCAGGTAACGAGCAGTGATTGAGTAGAAGCTAGTGCTTGGAGTCTAGTGTAGTTCCTTAGTGGGTCATGCTCTGGTATATGTAACATCGGGACGGGATGTTTTACTTTGTTTTCATTTTTGGTTGTTGAACAATTTTACATGAAAAGTGTTACATGGTTTGCATGTTGTTAGATTTCTATCCGCTGCGAATTGTGCAATGTTTTATTTTGATTAATAAATGAGCATGACAAGTTATTTTGGTGAATGGTGTGAAGTGTCAAGTGTGACACCCTGAAATTGCATATCTACTCTGATTCATATTTTGTTGTTTTAATTAATTATTGGGGTATTTCAGAAGCGTGTTACACATACTACACAACTCTCGAGTCCAAGGTTCTAATAAGGTTCTCAGAGTCATAGATCGAGGTTGGGAATACCACTGTAAGGTAGTAATACGCCCAAGGGATCTCATCTGATTGGGGCTTTCGTATTAACCTAATAAGTCTGAGACTTTTCAGGTAAATACTACATAACCACCGGATATAATGGGTTAAAAGGTCCCTAGAGTCATTGATCCAACTTGAGAATACTATCGTCGTGACGAAAACTCGTCGGGCAATAATATTTCAAGAGAATCTCCTCTAGGCGGGGTCTTTATTTCTTCCCAACAAGGAAGACTCCTTGTGGACGCCCACTATGCAACCACCAACTTAATCTTATGGTTTTTCTCAGACTCGGGTGGAGAGTCTATCTCACAAGGTATCACCAACCATAGAACCCCAAATAAGAGATAATCAATAAATCACAATAATTATGACAACATAATAATAACAGAATAAATAATAAACACATAAACAAAATTAACACACAATACATCAATTGAACTAAATTAGGCTTCACTCTCTTTTGCTTGGAGCTAGTCCCTAGAAGAGTCGCCATCTGTCGCATCTCGAAAAATATGATTCCTCGCGATGGTCGCGGGAAAAATTTATGTTCGAACAGAGTCGCCACCGAACTTTATTTATCCCAACAAAGGGATAGGAAAATATCGATAAAACCTTTAGGAAATAGAATAATGGTCATCGAAACCATATTCGGGTTCGGGAGTGGATTACGTAAGGGGAAGGTATTAGCACCCCTTACGTCCGTTGTACTTAACAGGAACCTTTTAGTTCTAATGTGTGTTTCGAGTGTTAATTTATGTTTGTTTGTTATCTTTGGGTTATAAAATGTTGAAAATAGAAATAGATGAGAACCTCAGAAAGGAGAAAGGGGAGGTTTTTTATTAGTGTGCTTGCGAAGATACAACAATCTCCTGCCTACGTATCCTTATGGTATAATAAGGAAATCAGAGCATTCGTAGTTCGGGGAACTACGGTTGGTTGGTGTCTTTTAGTGAACAATTGTTTAGATCGCATCCTAAAGGCTAAACGTTGGCTTGTCTACTCTCGGCGGAGGCTTAAGCACTAGTTTGTTATGCGCATTAGAAAGGATTAAATAGTGTTCTTTCTGAAAAGAGTTTTGGTCACACTGGGGTGAAAAATTGAATTGATATGTTAGATGTTTTGATTGGTTGAGATGTTTTTGGTTGGATGACGATTACTCGGATATTCGAGTAAGACAACTCGTATCCTAACAGTCGGGAAAAGGAATAGAAGACTCTAGACCGCTTTCTTTTTCATCCTTAATTATAGAAAGGATTTGATAATAATTAATGTATTTTGAACGAATGACGAATACTCGGGTAATCGAGTAAGACAACTTGTATCCTAATAATCGGGAAAGAGAATAGAAGACCCTAGACCGCTTTCTGTTTCATATGAATATTTATGAAAATAAGGTTGTATATGGTTGATGTACTTTTAAAATGAACGACAAGTACTTGAATAACTGAGTAAGACAACTCATATCCAAGCATTTGAGAAGAGGAGTTGAAAGCTCAAAACCATCTCCCTTTTCGTATAGTTTTGACTGATTTATTAATTTGCGGAAAAATGACAATTGTTTGACTAACTGAGTAAGAGAACTCGTATTCAACCAATTGAGGAGTGAAGTTGAAAACTCAAAGTCGACTCCCTTTTCATTTAGCTTAATGTGAAAATAATTTGATTTAGTCGGGTTTGGAAGTTTGTAGAGGAACGACAATTATTTGACTAACCAAGTAAGAGAACTTGTATTCAAATAAACGAGGAGAAAAATTGAAGACTCAAAGTCATCTCCCTTTTCGTTTCTTGTTATAAAAGAATTTGATTTATTTGTTCTTAAGTGAATTAGAAATGACGACCATTTGACTAACCGGGTAAGAAAACTCGTACTCAAATAATCGAGGAGAGGAGTTGAAAACTCAAAACCATCCCCCTTTTCATTTTCAAATGAAGTGTTGTTTAGATGTGACTAAGTATTTTAATTTAACTTTCGATGTCGGATCGAGGTTTTAAAATTTGCATTCTTGTGAATGAATTGAATTTATTTGGTGAATAATCCATTTAATCGATTAATTAAAACCGAATAGGTCTCATTGTAAGAAGGCCCAAGAGTAAGCCATGTGAGGTTGATGGCGATGCTTTTTCAAGCGATCGACTTACAAAGGCATTTAAAATGGGCTCGACTTTGAATCGAGAAGTTCTATTTGTTTTAAAAATTGGTTTGAATTGATGGCATGGGAATTATAATCTTTTTGTATTTTTTAAGTCTTTATCATTTTTATGTTCATTTTAAGATGAGATGAAGAATGTACAATGATATAGCATAAAGCGAAATAAAGTAAATATAAAAAAAGAAATGTTAGAAGTGAAATTTAAAAGAGTTAGATGTTAATTGCGGAAATTAAAAATTAGAGTTAATCGTTAAATGTTAGGTGTTAATTAAAATCAACATGGAATAACAAGAGAATTGCAATGAAATATTAAATCCAAAACAAATAACTAAAGTTTAAACAACTAACAAAAGTATCCTTAAATTAAAACTCAAAACAATATTAAACGGTCGAAAATCTCAATTCTAAACTATTATCCAAAATATTAATTTTAAAATATTAACAAAGATTAAAGTCTAAAATCATTCTAAATTAAATTAAAATTCTAAAACAATTCTAAATCACCTTATAATTCTAATTAATCTACAATCATTTCTAAAAAAAAGAAATCTAATTAAATCCTAAAATATTAATAAAGATTAAATTCTAAAATCATTCTAAATTAAATTAAAATTCTAAAACAATTCTAAATCACCTTATAATTCTAATTAATCTACAATTGTTTCTAAAAAAAGAAATCTAATTAAATTCTAAAATATTAATAAAGATTAAATTCTAAAATCATTTAAAATTAAATTAAAATTCTAAAATAATTCTAAATCACCTTATAATTCTAATTAATCTACAATTATTTCTAAAATAAAAGAAATCTAATTAAATTCTAAAATATTAATAAAGATTAAATTCTAAAATCATTCTAAATTAAATTAAAATTCTAAAACAATTCTAATTCACCTTATAATTCTAATTAATCTACAATTATTTCTAAAAAAAGAAATCTAATTAAATTCTAAAATATTTTCTAATTAACATTCTAAACAATCAATATGGGCATAAAAAGGACAAACCAATCGTATGGGGGTATGGATAGTGAAGATAAAAACACAACAAACAAATAAAGAAAATGGGCCCAAATTGCACACAGCCCATGAAGGGGGTCCGCTCAACATTGTTGACCCTGGGGGTTCATTATTGGGACGGTGACAAGTGTCCATGGTTGGTGACACTTATCACCAATACTTATCACATTCCCCTTGGCTACGTTAAAACAGAAACAGAAGAAACGAAACATCATTTTCCAGGTTTCATTCTCTCTCTACACTTGCTAACCCTAAAAACACTCTGCAATTATACACTCTCTCTCTCTCTCTCTCTCTCTCTCTCTCTCTCTCTCTCTCTCTCTCTTTGACCTATCTGCCGGAGAAGAAGGTGGCAGGAGGCCGTCCACGGTGGCGCCGCCCCTCTACTTCGGCGAACAAACAAAAATTCCACCTTCCCCATTAAAATACTCTCCTGAGTTTGAATCTGAACTCAGATTCTTCACCACTATCCCTAATCGTCTGGATCGGGGACGTCTAACTAAAACCCTAAGACCAAAATCGAACCAACAATAGTGAAGGTCTCCCCTAATTAAACATGGATTTCTCTCAAGTCTGCAAGGTGAGTACAAAGGTGAAACGGAGGAAAGAAAATAAGAGATAAAGGAGAGAGGAGTATACTACCTCGGAATTAGTCTGAAGGGCGCACCTCCGGCGAGCTTAGGTAAACAACTTCTTCCTTCTTTCTGTTTTCGTTTTATAGGGTTTTTTAGAAGAATACTATGTTGTTCTTGCTGTTGTCGTCTGCTGTTGTGTTCTTATGTGGTGCTGTTGTGTTCTGGGTTTGCAAAAAAAAAATCCCTCGATTGTTCTTGCTGTTGTGCTTTGCTATTAACCTTTTTTAAGAGCTTTTTGAAAGTAACTTGCTGTGTGTTTGGGTTTGAAGAATCGAATTGCTCTGTATGTTTTTGCTGTTGGTTCTTTAGGATTTTTTCTGAAAAATTAACATGTGGTTCTGGTTTGATTTTTTTTTGAGAAAAATATTTTGCTCTCTTGTTCTTGATGTCCAAAACACTCTGTTATCTTCTCTATGTTTATGAAGAATTTTAAGTCTTAGAAAAACTTCCCCCTTTTTCGAATTTCTCATCCCAGATTATGTGGGATTTCATCTCTGTTAATTTGTTCTGTTTTAAGCTAATGTCAAAAGTGCTTTTTAGATGTTTAGTTTAACCTTATGGATAAAGTTTTAAGCTGAGTAATTTTTTTTAGTTGTTTTTCAGTTCTCTAAGTGCTTTTAAAATAAGCTATTTTTTCTCTTTGCAGGTCACAGGTTTGAAGAGACTTTGATGGAATGGAAAAGTGGCTGTAAGAAAGCACACTTGGAGGTGCGCCCAAGTCCAATGGGTTTATTACTTGGTCTTGGTCATTAGAATTAGGAACCTGTTTTGCAGCAAATTCCACTTAGTTAAAATATAACCATTTAGTTTAGTTTTTTTAAAGACAAAATGTGTATTTGGACTTATGTGTAACTTATTGAATTAAATCTATAGCCATTAATAACGATGTATTCAACCTTTTAAGCTTTCAAAACTTAACTCAATATTTATTCATGCTAATCAATTTCAACTTTTAAAAACAATACACTTCTAACTTAAGTATAATGACTTAATCTAAAAAACAACATAATTCTAACTTAGGTACAAAGAAACTAAGTATAGTGATTTAATTTAAAAATCACACAATTCTAATCTTAAACACAAAAATCTAAATATGGAACTTTTAATTTAAAAACAACACATATTCTAATTTAAACACAAAAATCTAAATATGAGACTTTTAATTTTTAAAAAAGAACAACACATATTCTAATTTAAACACCAAAATCTAAATATGGAACTTTTAATTTAAAAATAACACATATTCTAATTTAAACACAAAAATCTAAATATGAGACTTTTAATTTAAAAAACAAAACAATTCTATTTTAAATACAAAAATCTAAATATGGAACTTTTAATTTAAAAACGACACATACATGTTTCTAAAAAATGAAAATTTAATTTGGGAACCCATGAAAAACTTAGAACTTGGTATAAATATTTGGGATGTGTAAATGGACTAGTAAATAGTGATCATAGAAATAATAACATGGCTCTTAATACTTACTAATAAAAAAAATAGGTTTTGGATTAGTAATGTAAAAAGATTCAAACCATATTTTAGATTATGAACACACTTACGCAAATGGATCTTTGGAACAAATAGATCTCATGGGTAAACCACAAATGGCCGGACAAAATTGGGGTATGACATCAAGCACGTGACAGTCGTTTCCTTCTTGACGAGCTGTCCATCATCTAGCTCGGATAAAACTTCTCCATTTTGTTGACTTTTGGATGACGGGATGACCTTCAGATGGGTGACGACCGTCGGGGTTATAGTTATACAGCAGAAACCTTGCTTTTTCTTCCCGTTTTTGCCATTTTTTTCATTTTGTCGGGCAGAAGCTTCCAACCACTAAGTACATGAAATAGACATACACTGACGGCATAATACTACAAAAAGACATAACTAAAACGCATGAAAATCGAGTCAAATGATATGATATGTTTCTGAGTCATCACTTGTGCAATTTTATGTCAATGATATTATATTCGATGCTACTAATTAATCCTTGTGCAAAGACTTTTCTGATATGATGTAGAATGAATTTGAAATTTCTATGATAGGAGAGCTTCAATACATTTATAGGTGACAAATTCATCTAAGAAAGACTTCCTAAACAAATCGACTTAAGGAAAATTGAAACTAAAAAAGAAATCTAAAGCTTGACATCAACAAAGATGAAGAAGGAAAACAAAGACTTTCGCTTAATGGAGAGGTCTCAAAGTTGATACTACAAACTTGGGGGAGAAGTGTGGTCTTATGTACTACTTAAATATGCCTTTATGTGCTTATTTTTTCCCGTCCTTATCAGGTAACTCATGTCTTTTATATGAGATATTATTGGGTTCTATGTGTTGTTTATTTCTCTTGTTTCCTGTCTTATCGATAATGACAAAGGAGAAGAAGTATACTCTTATGGGGAGTAAAGTATACTCACATCATCTGTAAGGGGGAGTTAACCACTCCAAATCTTTTATCTATATTTTTCTGTTTTACTATTTCCATGAGAGATGCATTACGATTCTAAAAAAATGGGAGAATGTGATTTTATATGTTGTACAAGTAATGTCGTCAAGTGGTTTTGATGATGACAACTCTTCAAATGGTTCATGATATTGAAATCTTATCAGAGAAAGAGATATTTCAAGTAATATTAGACAAATGTTGTAAGTTCCATATAAAAGTGCTAGACAGAGTCTAATCAAGAAAATTGACTTAAAAATATGAAGTTGTGGTCTTGAAGATGCGAGAGTGTGAAAATTCACCTAGTCTTGCACTTAGCATTCTATCTAGTTTTTGATAAGTGAATTGTAAACGAAACAATTCGGACAAATTTTTTCAAACGTCTCATATTTTTTATAAAACTTCTTGAAATCAATTCGGACAAGCGCTTAAAAGACTAAGAAGCTTGATTAATCAATTAGTAGGTTAAAACACACATGTTAATCAATTAAGTCTTTCTTCTAGTTAATTAGAACATAGTGAAACACATCGTAATCGATTAAGAAGGCTCGTTGAAATTCAAAGTTTACTTTTTTGATTCAGTTAATCGATTAACACATGCTTTTAATCAATTAAAAGTTTGAAAAGACCCATAAATTGTTTTCTTTTTTAGAAATTTGTTTCCTAAATAAATGAAATTTCTTAAGATCTCTTTATAATAGTTTTTAAGATTGTAAGTTAAACCTATAAAAATTTTGGACTATTGAATTGAACCCATTGTTGCACTTGCATCATGAGCATCACAACAAAGGATAATATTACAAAAATCAACATAATATTTATTTTTTATACAAAATTAATAAATAAAGAACAATATTGCAAATTCATACATAATTTCTATTTTTCATACAAAATTAAGGTGTGTAGCTTCTGAGTTTTAAGGTTATCAATCGACAAAGATGCTTTGAGGAGCAACCACTCAAATAGTTTTGAGTAATAGGATAATTGTTCTTGTCTTTTTTTTCAGTTGTGAACAACCAACAATGAGAGGCTGCGCATTGTCCTTAACCACCAACATCATCAACTCCATTCCTTTTCTTCACATTCATGCTTCTCAACCTTCATTTTCATTCCCATCTCAATCTCTCACCATTCACAACCCAACACTAAAACCATTACCCTCAACTTCACTTTCTATCCATTATCATCATCCAGTTCATGCCCAACAACACCAGAGCCAACTACATCATGATAATGATGAAGAAGAAGAAGAAAGCTTTCAAATTCTAACATCTGTGAAAACCGATTACAATGATATCATGATTGTGGATACCCCTAATTCTAGAATGCTTCTCCTTGATTCATCTCGTACCCACTCTCCCTCCATCTCTTTCTGTTTGTGTTTTTGTGTATTTTCTATCTTCAAGTCTTAATTGCTTAATAAAGTTTCAAACTTTATCTCATAGTTGAACTTGGAGTGAAAAGTATTCAAATGGGGTCTTACATTTTTTGTTGTTGTTGCAGATAATGTTCATAGCATTCTTTACAAGGAGCGAAAATGGACAAATTCGTACTGGGTATGTTACTTTTACAGTTTTGTTTTGATTTTATCTATGTGTTAATTGTAAAAACATATGTGTTTGTTACATTTTTAAAAACAATTCATTAACTTGCTTGAGTATATAGGAGTTTATGGTTTGAGAAAATTTGTTGGCATAACTGAATAAGCCTAAATAGCTGCTTTTCCGGTTTCATTCGGTACCGGTATTTTCGCATTGATACTTACATGATAGGTCTATTATTCATCTCAAGGTTTTCTGAACCTTTTGCATTTAACAGGACGAATTTGCCAGCTTGCCAGCCATTGTTCCAGAAGGCCCTATTGCTATCTTAGGTTTGGTAATTTCTTAATCTTAAGATAGTGTTCATTGTCTTGATGAATTTATAAGGAAATGTTGTAAGTAATAATAACATACAGCTTTTTAAAACTTCAGGGTGGTGGAACTGCTGCTCATCTGATGCTTGAATTGTGGCCTTCGCTGCGACTTGAAGGATGGGAGATTGACGACATTGTAACATATTCTTCTGTTTGAAACATTATAGTTTTTGTTTATCAATGCTTTCAATTATATTCCATGTTTTGTTATCTGACTATGACGTTTACACTTTGATTAGATCCATAACGCGGATGTTCTCACCCGAATTTTCTTTTCTTGGATAACCGAATATTTAGTTGATCGATAAAGCAAGAGATTACTTTGGTTTATCTGATCTGGAGAAGACAACAGAAGATGGTGGCATTCTAAGTGTTCATATTGGCGATGTCTTCGTTCCCTCAGAGGATTTGCACGGAAGATACGCGGGTAAGTCATTCCCATTGCATATTGTTTCATTTCCATCCATTCGTGAAGCGATTAAAGTGTTATGAACCAAAGAAAAAGGAACAAAAAACTGCAAGAATAGATCAAAATAAAAGAACAGTTTCATTGTAAATGAATAGAAAATGGAGAATATATTTCTTTTTGATGTTTTTGAATCTCTTCTTTCGCACAAAGCTATCCAATTGCAGAATTAGTCCCTCTATTGTGATTTTCCCCCATAAACCTATTTGGATCGACTTATTCAAGCTTATGATTTATGAAAATAGCTTACAATATGTTCATAAATTGTTTTCAGCTTACTTTCATAAATTCTCCAAGATAGTTTATGAAAACAGCTTATATATGAACAATTTTCAGGAATTGTTGTTGACTTGTTCTCTGATGGAAAAGTTTTGCCTCAACTGCAAGAGGTATGTAGTATTTTTCAACCTTACAGATTTGCAAGCTCTAGGTTTTTATGAAGTTTTTCTTAACAAATGATAAATTATGTTTCATAGTTGTTTGTTTGTCTGGTAGGTTAGTACATGGTTGGAATTACGGGATCGATTGATGGCCAATGGTCGTTTGATGGTGAACTGTGGTGGCATTGACGCGAGTTCAAGTGTCGCATTTGCAAGTAGTGATCCTGGAAATTTATCAAATGATGAAGCATGGTTATTAAATGCAGCAATGAAAGCGTTATCCAAAGCATTTCCTGGAGAAGTAAGCTTCTCTTTCTGGTTCTTCATCATTTCACATATTATATTATGTGACTTTTTAAATGTCATATTCGAGGAAGTTCAATCTGTGTTTGCATTTTTTCAGCTAAGTTGGAAGAGAATGCCGAAGGAAACCGGTGAGAATTTTATGGCACTTACAGGAGCCTTGCCTGATCTGAAATCTTGGTCTGCTAATGTCCCGTCTCCTTTGAGCACAGGAGTGGTGGATTGGAGACCTTGTGGAATGGTTTCTAGAATTTGATCTTTACCACTTCATGGTTAATGTGGAAATATGTTTTTGTAGGGAATGAACAGAGCAGAATAATAAGGAGCAGAGTAGAATGAAACAAAATGGATTGAATCGGAATGAATCATCTCAAAATTTAAAGATGGAATAAGATAAATTATTCATTCCGTCCAAATCGAAGGGGAAGAAATATGATGATAAATGATGGAATGGATGCCCTGTTCCATTCCATCTAATTTTAAATGATTCAAATAATAGAATACCATTTCATTTTATCTTATAGTTTCATCTGATTCTATCAATCCAAACAAATTCTTAGAGTATGAATTAACTGCAATACGCAACTATAGGAACAATTTAGCCTTTAAAATTATAAGCCTTGAAATTTTTTATTTTTGAAATTAACGAAAATTGCAAATGATGTCTTAAATTCAAAACCAATAATCGAATTAATCTTTTTAGGTCGGTCGATTTAGCTTTAGATAATTCTTTTGATCAGTAAATATCAATGCTTATATTATGTTAGTATTGAAAATTTGAATTATGATTTACATTCTCATTTTTATCACTATCTCCCATCGTGGAGTTTGACTATAAAACATGTAGGTAAAGTTTCACGAGAACACATTACATTAGGTGTAGGAAAACAATGCATTAGGTGTAGGAAAACAATGCGTTTCATGGTTTTTATTGAAGCAGGGTTTTTATTGAAACATGATGTGTTAAACTAGAGGTGTCATCTCTTTGATTTGACACTTATAAAAGATTTTTTTCATCTCATTGTTGGGTATGAAATTAGGAGAGTTGAAATTCTAGTGAGTGAGAGAAACTTAAAGAGTTAAAGAGTCAAAGAGAGATATTTTCATGAAACATTATTCTAAGAATAGGAAGATCTCTAAAGATATCTAACGGGATTGAAAAATACTTACAAATACATTGGGTTTCTATGAATCAAATGTTGAGTGGATGAGAGATTGAGAAACAATTGAGTATAAAATAGGAGATGTTCTTATGAATTTGGAAGACTATTTTCTTGTAATAACTCTTAAATTATAATGGATAAGAGATATGCGCTCTCTCTAAAAGTATGTTGTTTTTATAGAACCGAGTAAACAACTTTTGTTTACTTTTCTTTCTGTCTTCTTTTTGTTATTGTAATTTGCTTATACCATTTGACAAATTTAACTTTTGCTTGAGGCAATTTGATTGATGTTTTTCTTTTTCTCACATACCAAAGGTCTTGGTGTGTTTGATACATACTTAATTTCGCAACAGGTGGTGGTCCTCACCGTGGGAAAAAAAAAATTACAAGTGACCATCATAAGGTCTAAATGAGATGTCGAGAATTTTTTTAGAGACAACAATTTTGGATTGTAGAAAATAAAGATGCAAGAAATCTTAACTCAACAAAAGTGTGCATAAGCATTAGATGCAATGATGCCTACAAGCCTTTCACAAGCAAAAAAGACCGAGATAGCGGGTAAGACAAAAAAATTCCACTATCTTGTGCCTAAAAGATAAAGTTTTAAGAGAAGTCGTTAGGAGAAGAACACGATTGAGATGTGGGCCAAACATGAATAATTGCATATGACAAAGTCCCTAACTAAAAAATCATGTCAGAAACAACTACTTTATTCATTTTAAATGGTGAAGAACAAATCCATCACAATTTCACATGATCATTGATGACTTACAAAATATTGAGGTGAAGATTGATGATGAGAACAATGTTATATCTTTGTTAAACTCATTACTCAGATCCTTTGAACATTTCAAGGATGTCGTTCATTTATGGTAAGGAGGGTATTATCACCTTGGGTGAAGTCCATTTGGATATAAGGAACATGAACTTATCAAAGATTGAAGATTTGATGGTTGAAGATATTGTCGAAGGCTTGAAAATATCAAGAGGAATTAGTGAGAATAAAGAAAAAACAAAAGAAAAATAAATTTGGGTCAAAGTTCAGGTCTAAGTTTTTTGATAAGTCAAAGCTAAAATGTTTCACTTGTCATAAAAGAGGACTTCAAAAAGTATTGTGTCGGGAGGGAGATCAACGATGATTCACTTTAGATTATAGTTATCTCATAGACAAATAATTATAAGAGTGTTGATATACTAGTGGTGATGAATTTGGAGATAGAGAATATTTGAGTTATGTGTAAGACCCTAATTTTGACCCTTAGATCTGTCACGCTATCTCATCATATACATTGGCATTAGGATCACACCTTGACATCCTCCTTACCCCTCATTCATTGGGTTTGCATTAGGAGAGATCACCAAGCACATTTGATTGTATCATACTTCATCTTTTATTATTTACTAACCAAAATACCAAAAATATGTCAATGTATAGTTTGTTACTTTTGTATGTAGTGTGTATGCTCACCTATGCTCCATCAAGCTCATATCTAGGGTTTAAGACCCTCAGTGCAAGGAGTGTAATCAAGAAATGGTTCACATTAGATCTAAGTATCATATATGGAATCCCATGATCTTCACATGTTATTTTGATCAAGAAATCATTAAGAGTTTGGAGTTTGTTTGCCTTAGAAACCCTAATTCATCTAGGTATCTGTTGTGACTTCTTCAACAAGTTTCTTTAATAATTGATCAAGTATTTCAAGGGATACTTCTCATTATATCATCTTATGCATATATGATCCTCCATGAGTCCCAAAATTCAAGAGAATGCCAAGCTAGCAAGATGGTTCATGGTGGTTAACTAGAAAAAGTCAACTGGTCAAAACTGGGGTTCTCAACACCCTATCTCCTACAATTTTTGTCATATGAAAATGATTCCAAGCGCAAATTTACTCAAAATGAAATTCCAAACAACATTCATGATTAATTCTAGAGCTATTTTTTCTTGGAAAGTCATTTTTTATGGTGAAAGATTATAGGTCATTTTGTTTGAACCCTAGTTTGGAGGTCAACTTCCCAAGACCATAACTTGCTCATTTTTTATGAGATGAAAGCCATTAAAATTGCATAATCAAATTCAATATGTCTACTTCAACTTTTATGTTTGGAGGAAGTTCAAATTCAACTTGCAAGTGAATGTGCCAAGAGGAAACAATATAGGTCACTTTGGACCATTACCATTGAACAAGTGATTTTCCTCAACTTCTAAAATGCATAACTCCTTCATGCCAAATCCAAATGAGGTCAAATTTGTGACCAAATTTAAGAGGCATGAAAGAGCTATAACTTTGATAAAGGAACTTTTCTCATTTTAAGTCCATAGAAAAGTTATTCAATATGGAAGAAGTGAACATTTGACTTGGGACTTAGAAAATTTTCAAATATGTTTGATTTCCCAAACTTCCACCTCAAAAATTGATCATGACCTAAGCTTCAAATGAAAAGGTGTTCAACATGAAAGTTGTTCCCCTTGATCTCACCTTTCTAAAATGTCCAAGATCATCTCATTTGGCCAAAGTATGAAGGACTTGCGCATGGGTGTAAGTTGAAGGACCATTTGGATATTTTCCACTTCCACTTTTCATACATAATTGCATGGCCTTCCAACATGAATTCAGCATGACTTTCACTCAATTTTGGATCAGATTACATCACTTGATGGACTTAGCACACACCCATGCAAAAGAAATTTTCAAAATTTGCCAAAATTGGAAGTGTGTGAAAATCAATCTCATGACCTATAAATAAGACCCTCATTGCTCAGAATTAAGGACCTCATATGCCCAAGCTTTGAACCTGCAACCCCAAAACCCTCACCATTGAAGGATAAGCTTGAAGATTTTCTTTGAAAATTGAGTTTCAATTCTCCATCTATTTTGAGATTGAAACTCCAAGAGTCCATACCTTTCCTTGATCTATTTCACTTCCAACAAGCATCTGAAGCAAGGCCAAGCATAATTGAAAGCAAGATCGTGCCAATCTGAAGCTCCATTGAAGGTGAATTTTCATAATTCCCATCTCTCCAATTCTCCCTCATTTCTTCACCATTCTGGTTGATTTTTGGTTGTCTGAAGTCCTATCAATGTAGGCAAGAAGATTGAGTTTCTTTGAGATCAAATCAAAGCAACTCAATTCATGATCCTCAAAATTCAAATCCCTATATCTTTTCATATACTTGGAATTGGAGAAAATTGAGGTCAGATTCGTGCTCCTGAGCATTTTTCCTTCAAATTAGTGTATTCACTTTTTATTTTCCATTGAGTTGAGCTTGGACCAGACCGATGGTGCTCGTCGGAGAAGATGGCCGGAGCTAGGGCTCCGGTGGTACGCTGAAACAATCTAGGCCATTTGATTTGATTCTCACGTTTTAATCTCATCCATCCAATTTGATTACCACGCGTGTGGCACAGTTGACTGAGACATTGGTGGAAAGCGCGCGCTTGGCCATCAGATCTGCTACCTCAATTAATGAGGGAGATCTGATGGCCCTTGTTTTTTTTATTTATATTTTATTTTCTGATTTTTCATTTAATCCTTTTATTTTAATTAATTCATACCAATTTCATTTTTAATCCAAAAAATATGAGATTTTCACCAAATATTTTCAAATATTTTCCTTTTCATTTTCTGAATTAAAATTATTTTTTTGGATTTATTTTGATATTTTTCATGATTTAATTATTTTTGTGCATATTTTTAATTATTTAAAAATACTTCTGACTTTTCAAAAATTATGAAATTTTTTGTCTAAGGTCCTTTGACCTTGTTTGACCTAGGATAAATCTCTTGGCTACTTATTTGGTGTTTTGAAGAGGTCCTTTAAATGCATTTTTATTTGATTTTTAATTGATTAATTGTGTAGAAATTATGTTGAACTATTTTTATTGACTTGTGAAGTTTGACTATGTGTTTGGGCCTTGGTCAAGGTTGATTTGACTTTTGTTGAATTAAAATCATTTGATTTAGGGGATTGATGAAATATACATTTCATCTCCCAAAATGAATGAATGATTTTAATTTTTGATAAAATTCCTCCCATGACCAATTTGTGTTTCTTTCATCTCCCATCCCTCTTCATCTTCAATCCCATTCTATCCCATCCCTTTCATTGACCAATGAAGTCTCAATATCCTAAGACTAATTGGTTCATCAATAACTTTGTATTAGATGAACCAATACAAGTATGGATGAGATTAGGTCCATCCTTGGATCATTTTCTTTTTGAGTGTGGTATGTTTTAAGAGTATGGTTCATTATACCATATCTCTAACATGCATTAACACCAAGATTTTTGTTGCCCGACCTCAGATAGTTGTGACTTCTACATAAGTCCAATTACGATTGCTTAACATAATGCTAAATGTTGACCCAAAGGCATAATATTCTAGTAAGTGAGATTGTAAGTCTCCCCTCTTTCATGGTATTGTGTTGAAACTTGGCCATTTTTCCTTCCTTTGGAAGATGTCTTGGTTCAAGGATCCATGCCTGTGAATAGAGGGTTGAGTGTTCTCCAAAAAATGAATTAATCAATTGAAAATCAAAACACCACTAACATCTAATCAACTAACATTTGACTAACTACTATTATTATTGCTTTTAATTTTAATTCATTTACTTATGTCATTTAAATTCAAGTCATTTACCATTTCATTTGCCATTTACATATTATTTAACTTGTTTATGTTTATGCCATTTTCACTTTGCTCACTTGAGCCATATATTGTGATTGTATATATTTGTTTGTGTATCTTGTTTGTGTTTGTGGTCTTAGGACCTTAAAATACTTAATAAACAATAAAAACCCTAAAAAATGTTTGCGTGGACTGTTGAGTTGATCTGAGCTGTGGACTTAGAATTAGGCTACACCTGTGCAAAAAGGACTTGGCTAATGCCAACATTTCTGAGACTCAGTTATTGTGATTTGAGCTTTCATCTGATGTAAGTAATGGGTTCCACATGAATTCATCTACTACATGGTCTTGATGCAAATTTTACTTTCAACCCGTGTCTAATGCCTTATACTGAGCCAACCAAGGAGTATGTCATATGATACATTGGAAGATTAAGAAGAAGACTGTGAAGTTTCTTGGTTGGATGTGGCTATCTTTATTTGATGCCTTGCTCTTAATATTGATACTTGCTTATTGATATTGCTTGATTTAAAGTCCAAAGGAAATGTGGGTTTCTATATGACATTCTTGTCTATTGGATGGCATCCCATTGGTCAGATCTTTTCAACTCTCAACTTTTAATTTTTACTTAGGATTAGTATCTTCATCTCCTCCCATTTTCTTTAATTTCAAAATCTCTCCCCATTTTCAAAAATCTTTTTTGCTTGTGATTTCTAAACTTAGACTTTATTGCAAATTAGAAACTTTGGCCTTATGCCATTGCATTTTTAAACTCTTTTATTAAATCAAACTTGTAAATGAATCTAACCATATTGACTTAAAATTTCAAAAGACAAAAAGAACTAACACTCATTCAAACTCTTGGGCCTTTAGTGCCTCTTTTAAGCTTAAATTTTGATTAAAAGAAATCCACTCATTTTGAAATTGATACCACGAACTACAAGGTTTTGATCTCTCATTTTTATGTTGGTACGTAGACACAAGTCTAAAGGTCTTGTCAAACACAAAAATATAATTAATGAATTCTCTTCTCATCCCCACACTCTATTTATTGCAAACATCTTTTATATCAAAAACACATACACACATAAAAAGGGGCTCCCTAGAAGTACCTAGGACACTTTGGATGCTAACACCTTCCCTCTATGTAACCAACCCCCTTACCTGTAATCTCTAGCATTTTATTAGTTTTGATTTAAAAACTTCTTATCTTTGGGTTTTGTTCGTACTTTTCCCTTTTTCTTTGGAAACAATAAAAGCGCGGTGGCGACTTTGGTTTTATTGACGTTAAGTTTATCCATAGCTTAATGGTCATGAATTTACCACTACATTATGGATTCAAGATGATCTTATAAAATGAGCTCAAGGAAGGAATACTTTGACACTTTGTACATGAAATAAGGTAGACCCATCTGAATCGATAATAATAACATTTTTAAAATTCATGGTATTGATATGGTTAAACTTCAAATGTTTGATGACAATTGACTGTGAGTTTTTTTCTACACAATATGAGGTATGTTCTCAAACATAAGAAAAAATTGTTGTCTATAAGCATGTTCGATATTTAGGATATTTCGCTAAACTTGAAAGCGAAGTGTTGAAATTTCCACATAGTGCATCATTAGCCAATTAATATTCATGAAAAAACCAAACTATGGAATTTGAGATTATGACATGTTAATGAAAGATGTTTGGTTAAGCTAGAGAAGCAAGAATTGTTAGGAGGTGAGAAACTGAATAAACAACAATGCAAGTTGTGAAGGGATATAAGTTGTGAAGGAACACAAGTTGTGGAAGATAGATTAGGGAGGATCGAAATTTATCATACGCGAGGATATTACTTTTGACGAGACTCGTATGGGGATAAAGTGAAGATACATGGAAGTGAAATAATAATAAAATTAAGGGGGGAGAAAACTTAGTTTGAGATGGAGATTTCTACTAGTGAGACCAGAGATCAGGAGGAAGTTAAGGATCCAATCTCTAGTTCTAGTGAGGGAATACCTACCGTGGATAAAAATTATCAGTTGACACATGATATAGTAAAAAGGAAGATTGTACCACCTTAGAGATATGATTATGTTGATCTTATTTCTTACTCTTTATGAATGATTTCAATACTCAGAATCAAAGACCTTCAAAGAAGCATTCAAAGACAAAGATAGTTAGAGATGGTTGGAGGCATTTAATGATGAGATTCATTCACTAATGAAGAATCATATTTATGAGCTTATGAAACTATATAAGAAACAAATGGTGGTTGGATGAAAGTGGATCTTTAAAAATAAAGAATGTATTATAGGGATTTTATGACCATGTTTAAGGCAAGACTTGTAGCAAGAGTGTTTACTCAAGTGTGAATTTTTTTTTTATAGTGAAATCTTTTCACATGTGGTAAAATATTTTTCTACAATGGGACTTATGGAAATTGTGAATAAATATAATCTTGAGTTTGATCAAATGGACGTTAAAACAATTTTCTTACACGGGGATCTTGAAAAGAAAATCTATATCGAATAACTTAAAGGTTTTGTAGAAGACAAGTCTAAGGTATATTTGTTGAAGAATCTTTGTATGAGTTGAAACAAAGCTCAAGGCAATATTAATATATGTTTGATGAATTTCTTCTTAAAAATGATTTTGTGAGAGGTAGTTATGACAATTGTGTGTGTGTGTGTGTGTATATATATATATATATATATATATAATATATATATATATATATATATATATATATATATATATATATATATATATATATATATATATATATATATATATATATATATATATATATATATATATATATATATATATATATATATTATATATATATATATATATATATATATATATATATATATATATATATATATATATATATATTGGCGGAACTGAGGGGGGACGTGGGAAGGCCACGGTCACCCCTCAACTTTTTTTTTAATTCATATATATTAAATTACTAAAACATCCTTATTTTAAATTAAAATTATTTTTTATTTTTTATTTTTCATTCAAAGTTAGGTTAAAATACAGATAAGGTAAAAAGCTCATACCTTTCCTTTCTTTCTCATATGAGTTTTCTACCGGCACCGAAATCGGAATAGATTAAAGTGATCGACATCTAACAGGTAAAAAACTTTATTCATTCTTCTTTTATAAAAAGTAACAAATTAAAGTGATTGCTTGATTTGTGTTTTTGAGATTTTTAGGGTTCTTCTTTCTTGATGTGTTAAAATAATCTATATGAGGTTTATTAAGCCAATTCATAACACTGTAATTTACAATAGAGTTATATACTGTAATAAGGTTTATTTAATCATTGTTGCTGCTAATTTCTAATAGTGAAGTTACCGGTATTTGAAAACGGATTAAAGTTGATTAATTAAGTTTATTAATTTTTTTCTCTTTTAATTTTTATGTTCTCTAAATTGATTTTTGGATCTGATATGATATTATAGGAAGAGTAAAGATGAATAATAGGAAAATTGATTCTTTTTTCAAAAGGAAAGCATGTGAAATTGAAAGAGAAGAGAGAGATGAAGAAATTATAATCCCGACATCCGAATCTGAAACAGTTCTTGAGAATCCAACAATTGAAGAGTATCATGGTTTTGAAAATTCTTTGGAACGCGATCCTGGAAAGCGTCCTCCGATTTGGAAATATCCACCAAATCAAGTGGATGCAATACGAAGAGCTTATCTAAAATGGGGTCCATATCAAATTCATTTAGAAAACTATCTTTTGTCCGGTAACAAGGATCATCTGAGAAGATTTCAACATACTTGGTTTAACATATTTCCATCATGGTTAGAATATTCACCATCTGAAGATGCCGCATATTGCTTACCATGTTACCTTTTTAGCAAAAAACTAAGTGGACGTCCCGGATCACTTGTCTTTATTTCTATGGGTTTTAGAAATTGGAAGAAAGTTAGGAATGGAAAACATTGTTCCTTTCTTAAACACATAGGGAAGGATCCTTGCTCACCACACAACAATGCAATGAAAGCTTGTCAAGACTTGTTGAATCAAGAGGGTCATATTAAAAATGTTATTCAAGTGCAAAGTTCAAGTCAAAAAATGAATAATCGGTTACGACTCAAGACTTCAATTGACACTGTTCGTTGGTTAACACTACAAACTTGTGCTTTTAGCATCCTACAATGATGAAGTTGCAAAAGCTATGTTGGAAAATGCTCCACAAAATTGCAAATATACTTCACATCAAATTCAAAAAGAGCTCTTGCAAATTCTTTCTAGTAGGGTGAAAAAGAGTATTCGTGAGGAAATTGGTGATTCCAAATTTTGTATCGTTGTTGATGAAGCTCGTGATGAGTCAAAAAAGGAACAAATGGCTCTTGTATTAAGATTTGTTGATAAAGTTGGTTTAATACAAGAGAGATTTTTTGATGTGGCACAATTAGAAGAAATTGTTTATTTGTTAGAGATTGATGAGATTGTAACTGGTAAAGGTGCAAATCAAATTGATACATTGAAACTAACTGGAGATACTCGTTGGGGATCACATTACAATTCAATTTCTAGTTTGATAAACATGTATGAAGCAACTTGTTTAGTTTTAAAAAAATTTGCAAAAGATAGAGGGAGTTATGCTACACATGGGGATGGAGATAGTTGTTACAATTACTTGAAGGCATTTGATTTTATATTTATTTTGCACTTGATGAAAGAAATCATGGGAATAACAGATATGCTTTGTCAAGCCTTACAAAAAAAAATCAAGATGTAGTTAATGCTATGAACTCGGTTCGTTCAACAAAACATCTTATTCAAGGTTTGAGAGAAAATGATTGGGATATATTGTTTACTAAAGTGGTATCTTTTTGTGAAAAGCTTGGTATTGAGATTCCTGATCTTAATGATGTTCATTCAACAACAAGATTTGGACGCTCCCGTCTTGAAGATAATCAAGTCACAATTCAACATTACTTTAAAGTTGAAACCTTTTTCACTACCATTGACAAACAGTTACAAGAGTTGAATAGCAGATTCAGTGAGCAGGCAATGAATTTGTTAACTCTTTCTTGTTCTTTATCTCCTAAGGATGGATATAAAGCTTTTAGCATTGATACTATTTGTTCTTTAGTTGAAAAATATTATCCTATGAATTTTAGTGATCAAGAGAAGAATAATTTGCAATTTCAACTCCAACATTTTCTATTTGTTGCTCGTCAAGCATCAAAATTGAATAATTTATCAACTATTCAAGAACTATGTTCATGTTTGGTTGCATCTGGACAGGCTGAAACTTACTTCTTGATTGATAGACTACTTCGTCTTATCATGACTCTTCCCGTTTCTACGGCCACAACTGAGAGGTCTTTTTCAGCAATGAAAATTATTAAGACTAAGTTGAGAAACAAGATAGATGATGGGTTTCTTGGAGATAGCATGACAGTATATATTGAAAGGGAGATTAGTGCAAGCATTAGTTCGGAGTCAATTATTGACGATTTCAAGTCACTCGGAACGCGTAAAGCATTACTTTAAGTTAGTTTTAAGTCATGTAATTTAAATTTTTAGTAATTAAATTTGTATTTATTTTAACTTTAATGTTTTATTTAAAATACTATTTATATTTTATTTATAATCTTTATTTTACGTTAGCAGCCATCCCAAATTTTTTTATCTGACTCCACCACTATATATATATATATATATATATATATATATATATATATATATATATATATATATATATATATATATATATATATATATATATATATATATATATGACAAAGATTAAGAAAGTGATTCTCTACCTTCCTCTATATGTTGATGATATATTGATGGCAAGCTCTAAAGGAATACATATCATTGAGCTCAAGGAGACTTTGAATGGTAAATTTGAGATGAAAGATTTTGATGAAGTTAAGAGGATCCTAGGGATGGTTACTTGAAGAAAACATTGTAGCAGTTTAGAATGGAAGATGCTAAATCTATTTGGATCATCCCACAAAACTTTCAACTATGCAATGTCCTCAAACTAAAGAAAAAAAGACAATGGAGAGTATTCCATATAAAAGTGGGGTTGAAAATATCATGTATGATATGGAAAATTTTGGTCAAGTTCATTGAAAAGTTTTAAAGTGAATACCGAAATATTTGAATGGTTAATTAAAGGGTGATTTAAAAATTGCTCAAGAGAAAGACGCTTTCGAGAGTTCGTTAAAGAATGATTTGAAATATCCAACATATTCAACATGTAGCTACCATCATGTTCGACATGTTCCCACTAGAAAAATAAGTAAACCCTAATTTCAGAGATTAAATTAAGATCTTACAAATTTTAAAAGAAATTAACGATTTTATATTAAGTTAGGAAAAAATAAAATTATTATTAACTAAAATAAAATGAATGACCATTTATAACTAGGGGTGTTCAAAACCGAATCAACCCAATAAAAAACCACAAACCAAACCAAACCAAATCAAAACCGCAAAAAAACTATAATTGGTTCGGGTGTGCTTGGACTATTATATAACAAAATCGTGCGGTTTGGTTTGGTTTGCGGTTTGTATTTTACAAACCAAACTAAACCAAACCAAACTGCATTATGTTACAATTCAAACTTCACTTATCTCACATCCAACCCAAAACCAAAATCTATTATGCCTCAAACTTACAAATATTCTCTTACCCACAATTAGGATTTTAGTTTCAACCTTTTTAAATCTTTCCTAGTAGTATCACGCATTTTTCTCATCTTCTTTGCCATGTATGTCTCACCTCTTCTATTCTAATATCTCCTCTCTTATATTCTTTATTTTTCATCTTCTGTTTTTTATGTTATTGAATTATCTTCCAATTACGCTTTTATTGCACATTTCTTCTCTAATCTCGCATCTTTTATGTTCTTTTTTTTCATCTTCTCTAATCTATCCTCTCCTCCCTTTTTTCTTTTTTATTATAATATTTTTGATATTATTTTATGCTACTATTTTATGTTTTTTATTCCATTCTTGTTTAATCTTTTTTTTAAAATATTGAATGAGAATTTTTGTCTAAATATGATGAGTTTTGTTGTTATTTGGTAATGTATGAATGACTAAACACAAAGTTATATTGTTCTTTATAGGTGTGTGTATGGCTCAATAAAAATCTTGTAAAAAATCGAACCAACCCAAACCGTATTTGTTTGGTTTGGTTTGGTTCAATTTTATTTCTAAAAGTCAATCGAACCAAATCAAATTACATATTTTTTCTCATGCAACTCAGATGATTTTTAGCGTCAAAATCGACCAAACCGCACTGTGAACACCCTCATTCATAAATATTAAAATTCTTCCAATTAAACTATAGATTTAACTAGACAAATACCCGTGCACGAGTTAGTTATACATATCACTATGTTAAGTTGTTTTTTTATACTGTTTATTTAAGCGTTAGTGATCTAAGAATAAATGATATATTTAATTAATTAAAATATTTAACATAAAGTTACTATTATCGTTAAAATTAAATAATAGAAGTAATGTCACTTATGTTTTTTATTGAGCAATTTATTTTCAATGTAATAAAAGAAAATGATTAGATTGTAAATTCAAGGTGAATTTGATTCAAATACTTAATATAACCCACAATCATAGAACCTCTATCCTGAATTCTAAGATGTCCACACAATCACAAATGGTGAATTCAAGCCGGTAACGGTACATACTTCTCCTTCTAGAATGAGAAGAACAACTTAATATTTGAGCAAATTCAAAATTCATAACAACTTAAAATGTAGAAAAACTTCGTATTTCCAAATACATATATTTTTTGAAACGCAAATAAAGGATGACGATGACTTTTAAAAAGCATAAAACTTGAAACGTAAAGAAAGGATGAGAGTTAGGGCAATGAAAGAAGATGATGACTACTCTCTTAAGTTTTTATACTCTTTTATGTTCAATTTTAAATTTTATATTAAAATTAAATAATTAGTTTTAGTTATTTATAAATAACCTGACATAAAATAAAATGACACATTTTTTTATAAAAAAATTCACAGGGATGGTGGATCAAAACTGTTTAAAAATAAAATAGATGATTAATTTTGTGAGTAGAATAAAATAGAAAGATTAAAACTGTAATTTAACATTTATTGGTGAATCAAAACTGTTTAAAAATAAAATAGATAATTAATTTTGTGAGTAGAATAAAATAGAGAGATTAAAACTGTAATTTAACATTTATTTTATTAATAATCTTGAAAAAAAACCTGTAAGTAAACATGCAAAAAATTATATCTTATTGAAAATTTTGATTATGTTAATAGAAAATGCATGTTAAAAATTAAATTTTATCAAACATTTCAAAAATACATAAATTTGATAGACAAAATCGGCCATATAAATGCATAAATTTAATATAAAAAAATGTATTTGTAAATATTCGGTACAAGCTTAAAAAATATAGTAAAAGATAAAAGTTTTCTAACATATCCAAAAACAACCATTTAAATAGTGAAACTTGTGCGAAGATATTAGGGTAGAAACTACTACTGGGTGGTGTGATAAAATCAAATGGGTGGCAGGACAGATTCTCTTATCCCTTATAAACTTTGGGCTTGTATCATTTTATTAATGGATGATAAATTTTTACACAAACTTTTTTATATGAATAACAAATATCTTTCACATGTTGTTTTATAATTATCAACGGAAAATATTTGTCCAGTATTATTTTATGTATTTGAGCTAAATATATATATTCATAGTATTTTTATATTCATTATTAAAAAAAATACTTTTTTATATTTTATTTTAAATAATAGTGATAAATATATGTTTTGTATTTTGTTATTTATAAGTAACAATATTTGTATTTTATTTTGACAAACAAAACATATGAAATTTGCTTGTGTGAAGATATATACTTATTTTTAATATTTATAAATAAAAAATGTTTGTTATGTTTTTTATATAATATTAATAAATATTTATTCCATAACTTTTTTTATAATGTTTCATTTTTATATTGATAATATTAAAAAATAAAATTTTTAATTAATTTTGTAGTGGCAAACATTTATTATTATATATAATTTATTTAATTAGTATATTATATTTACTCTATAGTTTAATTAGTATATTATATATTATTTCTTGATTAAAGTGATTTATGGATAATATTTATCTAACGATTATAAAAAATTATTATTAACTAAAATAAAATGAATGACCATTTTTAACTACTAAAATTCTTCCAAATTAAACTATAGGTTTAATTTATATGCATTAATAATTTATAAATATTTTATGGTATAAGTTAAATATAACTGTTAATTTTTTTTAAATAGATGACTTTCACTTTAACTCTCTGGAAAATATCATATACACGTATGTATGATTGAAATTTTCTTTTGAATAACCATTTTTTTAAAATTATATATCAAAATATTATATTTTAAATTTATTTATCAAACTAATCATGTTTCTGACATAGGATAAGAGGGGTATTCACAAGTGTTGGCATACGTATTGGAATTTTACACAAAGACGATGGTGGCGACAATGCAGATCTGCCACTGTAAATGGCAGATGTATATATCCACGAGGAACATGCGTCATTGTATATCTACTCATTTATTTATTTTGATAATTATAATTTAAAAAGATTAAAATTAAAATTAAAATTAAAACTAATTCATAATATTATATTATAAATTTCAAATACAAAATTGAATAGAAAATTAATGATCCGTCCGATCGGAACGTCCCATGTTCCACATCTCGGTGCATTAGCTTGTCTTCGAGGTCTCCCACAATTCCGGTGGTAGTAAAAGAGGATTATTGATCTAGATATTAAGGGGAGATAGTCTGACACAATGAAAAAATGCGAAGAAATAAATAGGATCGCCCTAACAGCACGCGTATCCAAACCAAAATGGATACTAGTGAGATTATGTAGTTCATGTTGTCAATCCGGACACAATCGTACAAACTGTCTCAATATTAGACCAAGCACAACAACATAATTTTAAATGTAACCATTTTGCTTTATATTAAAAACAAATTTCATTTTTTAAATATCATAACATTCGGTTACAACAATTCAAAAATAACAACTAAACAATAATTTAAACAACAATTAAACAACAAAATAAACAAATACAATGACTAAACAACATAACTATGTGACTACAACCATCAGAACAATTTTATCATAATTGTGCATCATAATGCGAACATCTCTGTCAGTTTTAATATTGTTCAAGAAATGACTTTCTCCATTATTGTTGAACACGATAACAAGTCTTTGAATTCTTCTGATCTTTTCACCCTCTGCAATGTCGAATAAATTAAATCGATATTTATCTTGTGAATATTAGAACACATATGTGCATACTTTTTGAAGAAAAATGGAAGGAGATAGTTAGAAGATGTGTGAAAAATGATGGGAGGAGATGCTGTATTTATAGAGTTTGCAAATAAAGGAGTAGTCACATGTATTGACGCATGCACCTAGTGAATGCATGCATGCGCCACATGCAGTGGAAACAGGTACACGCATGCGCCATGATGAATGACGTCAATGTGTAACTAATGAAAGCATGCGCCAACAAAATTGACGCATCCTCTTGTCATCCAACTAAATGATGGTTAGTTTAGTAAAAAAAATTGAAAACGTGATTATTTTAGTATATAATTTAAAAAAGATGATTATTCTTATAAAAAAATCCATGGTTGGGATGCACGGTAGTAATGCATAGTAATTAAACTCTTAAACTATTAACTCTTCCCCTTAAGTTACATATCAAAATAATATTGGAGTAGTGAAGAGTATCTTGGCCATTATGTCGGTATGTGTTATATGTAAAATCTACAACTTGAGTTTAAAGTACATGGACTTCTTGAAACGCTAGAAAAAGATAAATTTTCATTTTCAAAAGTACTATTTTGACACCAAAAGTTCCACCTACACCATATTTCATTGTTTATAAATACGGTGAACACTAAAATATTATATTAATAAATATTATTACTTTTAAAAAAAAATTTAATTATTATTTTTTAATTTTGTTTTGGAATTAAGGGGTACTGATATAAAATAGTCTGATTAACCAACTTCATAATTTTATTAACCAATATTTTACATATCATTAACCAACTTTGTTTTACTACTAAAAATTATTTTTCATATCTGAGCGTTAATTAATCAACTTCATCATTTCATTAACAATTTTTTTACTTTTCATTAACTAACTTGATTTTACTGTTGAAAACTATTTTTAATATCTAATCGTTTATTAACCAACTTCATCATTTCATTATCCAATTTTATATATTTCATTAATCAACTTTGTTTTACTATAAAAAGTATTGTTCATGCACTATGCACGAAGACCGTCCATGGGGTACTATTCATGCACATGTGTACTGTTCACCTGACACTGTTCATGTATTTTTCACGTTACTGTTCATTGTTCACGGCACTGTTCACCGTATTTGTGAACAGGGAAATGGTGTCAAGACATCATTGTTGTTTCATTTTTTATAAGACAAATCTTTACAAAACATTCTTGAAATGCTACCGATTAAAAACTTCTAATACAATAAGAATGTCTTGAGATGGTTGGAAGAAGTTATAATTCAAAACACTACTACAAATAGTATATTTTATAATAAAATATTCACATCAACAAACAAACAATCGAGGTGTAAACTATAGGCGCACAACATTTTAACTTTTATTTTAAAAGATATTATCTATTATCTCGGTTGTGGTGGCAATCGAGGGGAAACGTATTTAGAAAATACGAATCCCAGCAACTGCATTTTAGCAACAACAAAATATTTTTGTTTATCACATATTACCTCGATTGAGCTGATCACCGAGAGGGAAACGTTTTCAGGGAACACACCTTCGAATCTCAGCAACTGCATGTTAGCATCTTTTATTTTATTTTTATTTTTGTTTATGACCTATTACCTCGGTTGAGCTGGAAACCTAGAGGAAAAGTATTTAGGGGACACGACTTCAAATTCCAACTGCATTTTAGCATATTTTAGTTTTTTATATTTTTGTTTATGACCTATTACCTCGGTTGTGGTGGCAACCGAGGGAAAAAGTATTCATAAACTCCTTTTTTGAATTCTAACAACGACATTTTAACATATTTTATTTATTTATTTATTTATTAAGTGTATATTGGCGGAAAAGCTATCGCCCACAAGAAGTGTGACCATTGTCTGAGGCATGCTGACCTTCATCACGCCCCAACTGAGCTTCTTCAGCCAATGATGTCACATTGGCCTTTATACCAGTGAAGAGTAGACATGTTAGGTCTATTTCCCCTGGCTCTAGACCAACTAAAATTATTGATAGTAGGAGTAGAATACATCACAAAATGGATAGAGGCGGAGGTTATCGCATAAATCACAATAGATAGAGTTTGGCGCTTCTACTTGAAGTAAATTATGTGTATGTTTGGGCTTCCCGGAGCCATTGTTTTCAACAACGGAACCCAACTTTCCAGAGTTATGGTCATCGACTTTTGCTGATATTTAAGAGTACAAACAAAGTTCATATATGTTGTACACCCACAAGCCAACGAGCAACCTGAATCGGACCACAAGGTCATTCGAAAGGGACCCAAAAAAAGCTTGATGATGCCAAAGGCTTATGGGTGGAACTGCTCAGCCAAATATTATGGTCATAGCACACCACCCCTCACTCTACTACCAAGGAAACTCCATTTACCATGGTGTATGGAGAAGACGACATGTCGTGCGTAGAGATTGACATGCCTTCATATAGACACTACCAATTTGATCAAGAGGTGAACAAGGAAGGATTAGAATGTAAGGAGGACTTGATCGATGAATTGAGAGAAGTCACCCATGTCCGAGAATTTTACGCCAAGCATAGAGCCGTCAGAAGTTACAACTCCAAAGTCAAGCCGAGGGAGATGTGAGAAAGAGATTTGGTCTTAAAGTAAGTAGTTCTATCGAAATAGTAGGGAAAACTACAACCCAACTCGGAGGGACCATATCACATGTTCCAAAAGCTCCCTCATGGGATGTACAAGTTGCAGGAACTAGATGGACAACTCCTACCCAGAACTTGGAACATTCTCCATTTTAAATATTATTACAATTAGATTGTTGCAATTTCTTAAGAGACATAATCATATACCTATGAATAATTTCTTGAATGCTTATGACTAGAAAAAGAATTTTCTTATATTTTGTATGATGAACTTCATGGAATAGACCATTGTTGCCTCTTAAGGAAATATGTTGTATGCTGGACTTCATGGCGAAGATCTTTGCCCCTCTTAAAGTAATATTTTGTATGTTGGACTTCATGATGAAGATCATTTCCGTCTCTTAAGGAATTAATTTGTATGGTAGACTTCACGATGAAGATCATTTCCGCCTCTTAAGAAAATATGTTGTATGTTGCACTTCATGGCAAAGATTCTTATCGCCTCTTAAGGAAATATGTTGTATGCTAGACTTCTTGGCATAGATTATTGCCGCATCTTAAGGAAATATTTTGTATGTTGGACTTCATAGTGAAGATCCTTGTCGCCTTTTAAGGCAATATTTTGTATGTTGGGCTTCCTGGTAAAGATATGATCAACCCTATTTTCTGAGTTATTACAAGTCCTAATACTTGGATATTGTTATTTGTTTTACCATTCAGTAGTTAATTTCATTTCATTTTGCTACTTTAAGAGTAGTTTGTAAAGAGCATAATATGTGATATCTTTTGTAGTTTTTATGTGTTTGTTTCTTGTGAAAGGGTGACTTTTGATGAGGACGGGCACAACATCCTGGGATATTAACTCATACCCAAAATAAAGTAGAAAGTTGGGAGCAAATGAGGAAAAGGAGAAACATCAATTGCATTCCTAGGGAACACGTGACAATAATTTGCATTGGAATGAGAGTTGGTTTGAAAGGATAAGAACAAGGCACTAGCAGACAAAAGTCAGAACATAGTACGACCACTAGTGTGACACACTGCACTAAGGACAACACTACCTGCTAGTCTGCGCCAACAGACTGCCACATTACACTTTGTCTCCCACTACTATCTATACTTGATTCCACTTCTGTACGAATGGGAAGAAATGGAGGGGTTTTTGCTAATTCTATTTTGGGCCTAATTTAATATGTATTTTCAAGCCCATGATCCAAGACAAGGTGCAAAACCCTAGCTGAAGCAACTATATAAGCAACTCATGGAGAACTTAAAAGAGTTCACCATTTGTTAGAAAAACCCGATTAGAAGAAACCAGTGAAGATAGTGAGTTGAGTGAAAATGGAGATTCTTCTTCTCATTATCTCAAGTGCCTATTACTGATATGTGGCGTGACAAAAGTTGTCTCTTGGTGATTAACCATTTTAAGAAGACGAAGACATTACTCTTAGGTTATTATTTCTTTTTCACTATGCGTTTGATAATGATTAGCTTAAGAACCAATATTATTGTATGTACTCAGCTCACTCTGAGTTAAACCTTTTATCCTTAGCAATTAGAAGTTAATATAATGAAGTCTTTATGTTAAATGATGTATTGTTAATGCTTTGTTTTATCATGTGTTAAACTATTATAAATGTTTTTCTTTGATTGATCAACTTCGAAATAAATATAAGCTTGATGTTGTGAGAGATCCAACATAAAGCATATTTCATGATAAAAGTGATTGAAAATAGTAGGATATAGATCTTCATTAGATTAGCTTCTTAGAGATAAGTAGCTACAATCATAAAGGACTTTCAGAATAAAATCAGACATGCTTTAGGGTTATAAGTGAGGCTTAGAGATTTGTCTTCTTGCCCTAAAGTATACGTTTTGATGATGTATATATACCCCCTTAGATCGCTTTTTGACCCTTCTTAGCAAGACACAACACATCATACTCACATAATTGACAAAGTTATATTAATGGATCATTTCCCAACATATTATCTATTATTGAACTTAATTACTTCCTTAACAATGTTTGACACTTGTTAATTATTAAACTGAAAAGGTGACATCCATAAACTATCTTTATCTTGCTCATGCTTATTTACAAAATATAGTTCCTTGCAAAATCAATCTGAGTTACTTTCCACTCCACGTGTTTTCGATATCTTTAATATTTTATCACTTGCTACTTAAAAAATATGTGTATACTTGTATGTGACATCACACATCTTCAAGCAACAAGATCCTTGTCACCCTTCAGGGTAATACAAATAAACTATCTAAACTCCCCTCTTGAGAGACTTAGAATTTCCATGGGCAACACTAAACATATAAATCTATCCCAAGAGACGTAACTGAAGTCTAGCCTAAGAGATTTAATCTTAATTCTTGTCTGACGACTTGATATAAGTCCCGCCCGAGAGGTCCAATGTCTCTCCTGAGGGACTTATAAAATCATCGTCCAAACTCAACATAACTTCTCATGAGGGACTGAGATTTCCCATCAAACAAACTATCTAAACTCACCATCTGAAAGACTAAGAGTTTCCTCGGGTGGGACCAAACATATAAATCTTGCCCAAGAGGCGCTACTAAAGTCTAATCTACGAGACTTATCCTTAAGTCTTTTCTGAGGGCTTAAAAGAAGTCCTTACTGAGAGGTACAACGTCTCGCCTGAGAAAATTATAATCTCATCGGCCAAAATTACCATAACTCCGTCTGAAGGATTTAAATTTCCCATCAAACGTACTATATAAATTCTCTTTCTGAGAGAATTGGATTTCCTCAAGCGGGTCCAAACATATAAATCTCACCCAAGAGGTGTGACAAAAATCTAGCTTAAGAGACTTAGTTTTAAGTCTTGTATGAGGGTTTTATAGAAATCACTCCTAAGAGGTCAAACACCTCTCCTGGGGGAATTATAGTCTCACAGGCCAGGCTCAACATAACTTTTCTTGAGGGACTAAGACTTCCTATCAAATAGGCTATCTAAACTCCCTACCTTAGAGACTACGAGTTTCCTCGAGTGGGACCAAACATATAAATCTTGCCCTAGAGACATGACTCAACTCTAGTCTAAGAGGCTTATTTTTAAGTCTTCTCTGAGTACTTTATAGAAGTCCCGCACGAGAGGTTTAAAGCCCCACCTGAGGGAATTACAGTATCTTCATCCAGGCTCAACATAACTTCGTCTGTAGGATTTATATTTCCCATCAAACATTCAATCTAAATTCCCCACCGGGAGACGTGGAGTTTCCTCTGGTGGGACCAAACATATAAATCTCGCACAAAATGTGGTATATAAGTCTATCCTAAGAGACTTAGTCTTAAGTCTTGTCTGAGGGCTTGTAGAATTCCCACCTAAGAGGTCCAAAATCTCTTCTAAGGGACTTATAGTCTCATCAGACAGGATCAACATAACATTTTCTGATGGAGTAAGATTTACCTTCAAATAGACTATCTAAAATTCCTGCCTGAGAGACTTAGAGTTTCGTCGGGCGGGACCAAACATATAAATCTTTTCCAAGGGGAATGACTCAAGTCTAGCCTAAGATACTTTGTATTAAGTCTTATCTTAGGGATTGATACAAGTCTCGTGCGAGAGGTCTGTTGCCTCGCTTGAGTAACTTATAGTCTTATTAGTCATGCTCAACATAACTTTTCCCGAGAGACTATGAGTTTAGTCAAACTGGTCCGCAATGCCATATCACTAAAAAACTTAGAGCCTTAGGATACTCCAATTTTATTTAGTCTAAAAGGACTCCGCCCTTTATCAAAGCTCTGTGCTTGAGGGACTGAGTAGTTTTATATTTGTAAAATGCCTAGCTAAGGTAGGAGGGATATAGTCCTCAAAAGGGGAAAACATATATGTCGCAACCTAGTGGGAATCACCTCGCCCTAAGTGTCTTTCACTTGCCCAGTTATAGGAAACAAGGAAAAATATGTTTCTTGGCCAGAGTGAAGTCAGAGTTAATAGCTGATCCATGTCCTCCTTGAAAGTAGGGGCTCAATAGTCTACCATTGAATCTAGTCCCAAAGAAACTCTAGGCCCAAAGACCTCTATAAATACCTCTTCTCTAATGGGAGAAGAGAAATAATAACTTAATCACCATTACATATATATCACAAAGTCTCTCACCTCACGTGAGCTGACCTCTTTTATCACCATAAACACCACTATACATGGTCTCTCGCTACTGCGGGAAAACCCTAACCACCCTAACTATTTTAAAAGTAATAAGACCTATAAGTATCCCATACCCTTATAGGGATACCACACACACACACACACACACACATATATATATATATATATATATATATATATATATATATATATATATATATATATATATATATATATATATATATATATATGTGTGTGTGTGTGTGTGTGTGTGTGTGTGTGTGTGTGTGTGTGTGTGTGTAAGAGACAACCAGTGATCGTAGCTGCATTGAGCGGGATTATTCAAGGGAAGAATGAAAGCATGTGGACCATCTATTCTAGTTGAAGATAGGGAGGAAGAAGGTGTGAACCACTCAAGAGATGATGAGCATGGATCAATCTTAGACAATCTTGGAAGATAAGTAGAACACACGCTTCGATAACCCCGTATCCATCGATACCAACTTCATTCGCCCAATAGGGAAGAAGTTTCACTGATAGAAGAACGAGTCTGACCGAGGTATGTATAGCCGATATAACAAGTACACTCCTCTTACTGTTTGACGGGAGAAGATTTACAAAGCCTATGCCAACATAAATTTTAAAAATGGAGGAATTTGACCCCCTTATCGTATTAGAGAGACATCTCAGACAGACAATTAAAAGTACTGCCATTTCCATAAAGGTCAGGACCATAACACTGACGACTACATCCAATAGAAGGATGCCATTGAAGTGATGATCAAGTGGGCCCAATTGACTGAGTACATGAAAGGGGAAAAGAGAAAGAGAAGAATAAACTAGATGTAAATCTCCCTTGAAGACCACATATGTCAATACTAGTGGCAAGAGCAAGAAGGCTAGCAGCGGTAAGCACCTGTACATCACCACCATCACTAGAGAAACACCTCAGGAAAACCTCCCCTCTATGGGGACCATGAAGAGGAATATCGTCAAGATGTTCGCCGTCCACAAAAAGGAGGGAGGTACACTGACCTATGATGAGGTTCTGGAACTCAGAGGAGACATGAGGAGTCCCCAATGAATTTTTCCCCATGGTGATCACAATCAGAATCAGGAAGTTTAACGTGTCCCATATCTTGATTGATGCTGGCAATTCCTATTATGTAATGTATTCATAGTTGTTTGAAAAGATGGATGTCTAAAGAGGAAGCTTTGGCTGTATAAAGGCTCGAACTTGCAGGAATTCAATGGGATGACCATCCGTCTATGGGGATACATTGAGTTTATGATATCAATAGGTGATGGGAAGTACATCCAAATAGTCAATTTGTAATTCCTCGTAGTCCCTTGTAGGAGAGTCTATAATTGTATTCTATAAAGATCCTTCGTAACTATGTCGGGCATTGTAGTATCTCCAATCCACCTTAAACTTAAGCATCTCAATCTTCAGGGAACCTGGTCACCATCAACGCCGATCTCAAAAGAGAAAAAAGAATATATCAAGCTCTCTAGAAAAGCCAAGGGGAAAGTGTATCCATTGAGATTAACATGGCCTATCTGACCATCCATCTCAACAAGATGGGCATCTGTCCCCCCAAGAAGTGGCTAGTCGAACGAGAGGAAAACAAGGAGAATAAGTGGCGGTTATGACACCTGGTTATGTTTTCTTTCTTGTCTCATACAAACTTATATGTTGTATAATTTCCCTCTTCATGTGCATGAGAAATTCTGTATTATGAATGAATTGTGATGATTTTTGTAATAATAATTTATTTGTGATTATGCATAGTGACAACAAACCCGGGGTACGACCGACGAGATTAAAGCCCAAAACTAAGAAGTCAGGAGTGTTTTCGCAAATGCTTTGCACATGCGACTACAATAATAAATTCCCCACAACACAAAGTACACACTAAGAAGTCATGGGTGTTGTCGTAGACACCTTTCTTGTACGACTACAATAATAAATTCCCCATCAAAGTTTAGGGGTGTTCTCGTAGAATTTTTGCACGTGCGACTATTCCCCACTGAAAATCAGGGGTGCTGTCATAGATGCTTTGCTCGTGCGACTAAAACAATCAAATCCCCACAGAAAATAATGGTCCACCCTCTATAGCAGCTAGCCACTCAAGAGTCTGCGGTGTGTTGGACACATGTCTACCTTAGACTGGATTCTCACCATGGGGAAGAGGAAGCAACCCTTGGTTGGGAACAACCTCACGTCCAATAAACTTTGAGGGAAAACCTTCTAAGTTCGCACAAGATCCATAAATCTACACTCACGATCACACATATATACCTTAAGTGGGTAAAAATACATCTCATTCCAAAAAATAAATATATACACATATTCTTTCATTACAATAATATTATACATACAATACACCAAAAAATTATGGTCGACAAGGCTACTATAGGAAATAGACTATATATCCATCTTTGAGCATCTGATCCAGTCAAATTTTCTCTCTCGAGATAATTAGAGGACGATGAAAGTGCTCCATTTTCTGTTAGGCATTGTCAAACGAGTGTGAAACAATCCCAAGGCTAGTGCTCGTACAATCAGCCAAATGTTAAGTCGGAGAAACATTGTCAAGACGTATGGACTCTAGTTCCTTCTAAGTAGAAGATAAATTACCCTGGGCAAAAGCTAGGGCCTGGTTCTTCCTCGCCATAATCCTCACCAGATGGGTCACCTGGTTGGTAAGAGAACCATGTTGATTAGGGGGGGGGGGGAGGGGAAAGCATCCCTTACCCTATTAAGAGAGGTAGAAGTGTTCTCTATTTACTGTAGGTACTTGTCCCGCTTGAGCATCAGATTGCGAACATCCTCTTCCAGCTAATGTTTCTCTTTATAGTGTTGGTCAGACAAAAGAGCATCATAATGGCTGGCTCCACCAAGGGCTAAAGCAATGGAAACACGTAGAGTATACTGAGCCAGAGTGTCCAGTTCTTCTTCCATCACAAACCTAAACATATTAGCCAAATGTAAACGGTCTCTGGAGGAACGTGAGCTCGACCTATCAACAATGGATGGGCGAGAAGAACTAATGCACTTTGCAACTTCAGGTGAGTATTCAAAGCAGCATCACTCCCTGGGAGCCTTGAAGCAGCGAAAATACTTGCTTCAGTCCCTGCCGACCATATTCCCCATTTTAAAAGCCGGAGTTATACTTCATCCTTCATCTAATCTGCGCATAATCATTGTCAAAACAAATGCGTCACAAATAGAAAAATTAAGGGAAAATAGGCTAAGAGCTTTCAGAATTTACCAAAAATAACTTTTCTTTTTTCTTCGAAACAAGCCTCCATCAACAATTTAACGCCAATGAGGCACTGCTAGGGTTTCTGGTAGGTCTCCTCTGTGGGGGTACCTCCTCCGAAGTAACCGAGGTCGTTGATAAAGCTCATCAACTATTTCTTCTGATACAATCTTTTTGCAGTGAGATCCTCCATTTTATATACATACACCCCATTTCCTATCAGAAATTGAATCTCATTCAAGTACTCGTGGAACAAATAAGCACATTCACTCTCCATTCTGTCTCCAACAACGCAACCTGTAATGTGGGCCTCAGGGTGGATAGAGGTAACTAGAAGGATCTGGTCTTCAAAATACGGTAGCTTGGGAAGAGTCCCAAAGCCTCAGGCGTATGACTCCAAAGAGATTAATCCTTTTCTTCGTGTTTGGATTACAGGACCATGGTGACATCGAAATGGATGAAATAAAAGGGTCAGAGAAGGTTTCCTCTTTAAGTACTCGCACTAATACTAGTAGACTTTCACATACGCCCAAATTTTTATGTGAAGTTGTGAAGGAGCCATTACCAGATGATTAAGAACTTCTCTCTCAAAAGCAGTGAAGGGCAGACAGGGACCTAGAGCAGAGAAAGTGCACTCATAAAAAGGGATGACACAATCGACATACTCACTGCATATCCTTTCATTTTCATTATGGGTCAAAACGACCAAGTGCGAAGATAAACAAACTTTAAGAAAGGCCCCATCAAGGTTGCCTTCTTTAGCAAAAACAGAAATGGTGCATGAGGAAATAGTGTCCACCCATAAAGGTTATGCATTATTCAAGGATATGTGAGCGCTATTCTGTGATTTTTTACACATACTGCACTAATTATTCAGATACATGAAAGCGAAGTGTCAAAGAAGAAGATAATCGTTAAACTAAGAAAATGAATCAAAGAAAAAAAAAACGTTGACTCTTCAATAACTATACTCTAACATGGAAAAGGAAGTAGGCTCTATCAATCGTGTCAAACCACTCACACACAACACTCAAGTGTTCAAGTTCCCAAGAGTCGTAATAATGACACATCCTAAAAGATGTTTGAAGTATGGGGCATTAAATGCGTGAATCCCCTGAGAAATTAGAATGCCTCCTTTTTCTCTCCCCAAATGTAAATGCGAGAGCTGTTGACAGTCGAGGCTAAAGTAGCAAACCTTTTCCTTGTTATGCATAGACACGGGTTTGGAGGACAACTGTTCTTGACCGACCATAGCGACTCCGACCGACCACTCTGAAGAAATTGCAATCCTTCAAGAGTTTTCTTAATACACGAGGACTATCCTCCCGATGATTACAAATGATCTTAATTTCATTCACATCCAACGACTTTCTGCAATTTACTCCTAACTAAAAAAGAGTTTGTTATTTTCTCTCTACTATACATAAAGAATGCGTCAAATTCAAGTAACAAGTTTCAAACTCAATTTCAATACACTCTTCTCCATTACATACTGACTTGAGCATTGAAGTGTTAACTTTGCAGATCACTCACTTCTACGTCGTACCAAAAACTCTGATCCACAATTACTACCGCTCCTTACTCTATTTCTAGTTTCAGAACGGAATATATATATATATATATATATATATATATATATATATATATATATATATATATATATATATATATATATATATATATATATATATATATATATCATGGGTCAGGATCAAATGATATCAAAGTGTCCAACTTAGTAATATGACAAATCTGATAATTCTTTACCGCATATTCGTATAACAAAATCAATCGTTAGATTGAAAGATATTATCATATAGACCATCTCTATAAAATTTAACATCAATTAAAAATCATTTGATATGTTAAAGAGAAGAATCAAATTAACGGTTTTGTTAAAGTTTTATAAAATTTTAATTTTTATGCACCTTGTTGATATATCAAATGATTTTCAAATGATATTAAATTTTATAGAAATAATCTATATGATGATAGTTTTTAATCCAACCGTGAATTTTATTATACGGATGTTTGATGAAAAATTATCGGAGATATCATATATTATTAATTTTGATAATTTAGTGTCATTTGATCTTGATCCGTATACCATTAACGTTCTGGTTAATTCCCATATTCAAATTCAATTATGTTCATCCCAACTAGCACGAACTAGCTAGCAAGAGCATGCACCCTACCGTTAATGAAGTACTGCATTAAGATCTTACGCCATACCAAGCATATATGAGATTCCCTTACATATCCTAATGTTATGCAGTGTTCGTAAAGGTAACGGCACTAACACTAGGAAGCAAGATGCATGTGTATACTATTACTACTATATAGTATAATATGTACATATATATCAAATTGGTAGTACGTAGTTAGTGATTTAAAGATGGAGTCGCAATTATAATGATTTGAGTCATTCATTACATTCATCTACGTGATTGACCAGCTAAGTAGCTAGGTAGCACAAATAGTGTGAATCATTAACATTTCTCATGTGAAACATTACGAGGTTGCGTGGGAATCCATTTGGTGTGTGTATATTGAACTGAAACATTGAAATTCAGATCCACTTTTGCACCTATTTTGTTATGACCATTTATATAACCAAGACGTTGAATTGTGTAGTTTTTGTTGGATTAGCACGTGTATAATTAGCCACGGACTTTAAGAATTATGCTTTCCCGTTATACCCTTATTCGGATACATGTATTAGTGCTATTCTATGTTAGTAGTTTGTAGAAAAATCACTCATTTTATCTAAGAATGTATGATGTCCTATTATTATAGTCGTTGGATTTATATACATTGCTAAGTGTGTCTTTTTAAAATAACTTTTTGGATTGTTTAAAAAAACTCAAAATAATATAAATTAAAGAAAAGGTGGATGTCCAAAGTGTGCCTACAACATAAAGGAAACCATAAAAAAAAACATCTTTACGTGATAGAATAACTAATGTTAGATGCATGACTAATCTGTTAAGTATTTATATTAAGAAATGTCTCAAGTCTCTTAGCCTTCAGCAACCACTTAAAAAAGAATTTTGATCCAGGAGACTTGATTCTTTCTTGTTGAATGTCCGTAAAACTATTTTTTCGGATAGTCCAAATACTCCCCAACCATATGGTTTAAAAACACTTTAAAACCTATTTGTTGAAGGAATGGTGTCCATAAAATTGAAGAGCATGTTCTCTAATGTTATTGGAAAGAACACACGAGATCCCCAATGGTTACCATTGTTGAATAGAACCCCAAATCTGTCCAAAATGCTCGCATTAAAAAAAAGATGGATAAAATTTTCCTCGTGATCGCATGCACTTGTACATCCCATCAAGTTTGATAGAATTATTTCTCGTCTCGCCAAATTAATTTTAGAGGAAATTTTATTATTAATTAGCTTCCACACGAATATAGACATTTTTAGTAGTTTTGTTCCAAACGGCCTCCCTAACCGGTTTAAATTCTAAATGGTCTTCGTGTATTAAAATGTTATACTCATCTTTCGCCGAATAACCATTATCACGACCAAAAATCCACTTCCAACTGTCAAAAACATTTTCCTTCAAAACAATATTATCCAACAAAGAACAACACTCTACAATTTATCCTCCTCTCATGTGAATAGTTTCCTCCGCCACGTTCACCAAATACCCCATGCTCTGATCGTACTCTTCTCATCTCTAGAAAAAAATTATTTTTATCGGTTACCAACTCACAAAGACGGCGAAACCTAGAGCCAAGGTTTCCTCCCTCCAATTAAGGATCATTCCAAAAGGACGATTTTTCTATATCACCCACCAAACAAGATAAACGATCGTCTAACCACTGGCCTCAAATCACCCCGTTCATTCCTTAACTCAAGCCAAATCTCTTCATCACACATATGTCATACTACACCCACCCTTGATATTTCCACCTTATATCCCATATTTCGCAACTAGGGTCTTAAACCAAAACACATTATCATCGATATGCAACCTCCACCACCATCTTTAGATCAAAGCTAGATTAATTTTGTGATCCAATCGTCGAGTCATAAAACGACAATTATTCATAAGAAGGGGCAATGACACATTATATTGGAAAATGTTCGCGTAAGTTCTAAAGGATGCAACTCATAAGTGGATTATTGGGTTACCACCTAGATGTTATCCAAGTGACTTCAAACACAAGAAGTGAGAGTGAATTGTGATATAAAATATTTTTATAGATTTGAAAAATAAAATTGTTTTTTAGATTGATTTTAATAAGATGTGTAGAAGAAGAAAAGAATGACATGTAAATAATAATAGGATAATGAGATGAGATATCGGAGAATAACACACTAGATTTTATCCTAGTTTTCCCGAAAACCAAGAGGCCTACGTCCAGTCCCCAAGGATAGCACCTTAAGATTTTAACACAGGATCATCCCACAACTTTCTTACACCTAACTTTTATCTCAAGTTTTACTTGCAACCTTATAACGTGTCATAGTTGAAGAGAACATTTCTCTCTTGTTTCAAAATTACACATATGCAATGGTTTTGTCAAGACAACTATATTTAAGTATTTTTCTCTCTCAACACTAAAATAATATTTTAAGTGTATGTGAAAATTCTAAAAGTAAGAGAATGAGTTGAATTGAGGTAATAATAAAATTTCTTGTATTGCTTTCAAAATAATACAAGTTCTCTTTTTATAATAAAATATATAACTGAGAAAAGAAAGGTTTTTAGGATCGGATTAACTTCATAATCGATTAGGCTACACCCCATTGTCCGTCCCACACAGACATACAAAAAACGAAAATATTCGACCCACTCAAGGGCATAAAACATCAGGAGAGAACATATTATCTAGTCATATAAAGGCATATGTCTTCAACTGAAATAGAGAATCCAGTAAAAATAGAAAAGTCACAGAAACCATCAACATATTACTAAGAGGAACAAATGAGTCATCATTACAGGAGGCCTTATACTTGTCACCTTCATCTTCATCAGCATTAGATATGTCTTCATCTTCATCGAATGTAGTATCATCTTTCTCAGCATCTGGTACAACAACTTGAGAAGATGAAATTCCTGCAGTTTGCAGACTTAATATTTGAATTAACCCTTCACACACGTTATTTATTATAGTGGACGTGACTATTATTTATTATAACACATTAGCTTATTTTATAAGGAACTTGAGGAGGTGTCTTCTCGTAAACTCAAACATGGGTGGTACATCAGTAACGTTCTCATTAACAACTAGATTGAATTCATCAATACTTGGAATATTGGGAAGACCAATTTCAGTGACATGTTTCCCTACAAAAAGTTTATAACTAAAGTTTACCAATCCAGAGGAAACTACTACTTTGTCTTCAACAGTAACAATATCACTCTTTTGGTTAACCAAAATACAAGAAATAAGAGATGGAAACCCAATAGAAATTGCTACGACTTACGACTTACGACTCAGCATGCTTAACTAGTTATTAAAAAACATACTCACCAAAATCCAAATTTACCCTAGTCCCTATTTCATGCAATAAGTACAAGTGCAACTTCCGTTAGATGTATTTTGCATGATGTCAAAACTAGGATACTTTAGGATTAATGTAGACGGTATCATCTGATTCTCTATGTGCATCTTAGCATTATGAAGCATAAAAGCATTTGGAAACAAGTTGGAAAAAGTCTCATCATGTATCAAAAATGCTTGAAAAATATTTTTTATTGTGAAAATTTGCATTATAGGTCGGCACATAGGACTGCAGGTCGACCTATAGAAATTGTTTTCTGCTATAGGTCGGTACATCACTTCCATAGGTCGACATCCATGCTGCATTATTAAAGCATGTAGGTTATGTTTCATGTGTCGCCTCTTATAGCCGACACATACGCAGTCCATGACCTTCACAGGTCGATGCATGACCTTATATAGGTCGGCCTATGCGTCAAATAGGTCGGCACATAACTTTCATAGGTCGACCTATGCAACGGAAATTTCACAATTTTTTCAAATCTTTTGCATTCCTTTTGCCTCAAAACATGCATGCATATAAATACTTCATATGTGCATCATTGACTAGTAAGGTTTCTAGTGAGTAAAACCTATATGAAATTTGGATTTCAAAGTATTCTCATCATCTTTAACCTGTCTTATATGCATACACACAATCAAATTACACATAATCATTTTTTGATTGGGTACCATCTAGATTACGGTTGATAACGTCCAACTTAGGTTTGGTGTATCATAATATTGGGTTGAGAGCTTTGAGGATTTCAAATTAGAAACTCAAGGTGGGGCTTTCCTTCAAGATCTTTAGGGTTTGAAGGTTTTTGACAAGATTATGCAATTCAGATCCGACCGAGTGAAGTCTTTGAAGAACGAGAGGTTCTTGGCAAAGGATTAGCGTTGGACGGTGGATCACATTGGTAAATATTAGGTTTCAACAAATGTGCACTTGGAATTAATTCGACCGAGTGAAAGCTTTGAAGAACAAGGGGTTTTGTTCAAATAAGTAGCTTGAGACGGTGAATTGAAGCGAAATGGTTGGTTACTAGATCAATCCTTGATCAAGGGAAGAGAAGGTGATAGAATTAATATTAAGCCTAGGGTTTGTAGGGTTAGATTGTTATATCTCTCTTGTATACATACATTTGCAACGTAAGATATATTAAACTATCTCAATTTGAATATGAATTGAGGGAAGACGTACCCATTGCAAGGTCGATTGGGGAACTGCCTAAACAAATCCTTGTGTACTTTCTCTCTCTCTCTCTCTCTCTCTCTCTCTCTCTCTCTCTCTCTCTCTCTCTCTCTATATATATATATATATATATATATATATATATATATATATATATATATATATATATATATATATATATATATATATATATATATATATATATATATATATATATATATATATATTATTCTTGTTTTGTAAATTGTCGATTACATTGATCGTCTGATCAATTTTGTTGGATCATAATTTTGAACATATTTTGAAATCAATGTTGTTGCGTAGATCATAAACCATTTGATTGTGATTGGATTTTTAGAACAACAATACCACATAGAATTTCAAACATGATTGGTCGCACACTAAGTGTTCGACAAACTGCTTCACTTGATTTCTGTGTGATATTTTTATGGGATATAGATTTTCTATATTACTTTGCATTCAACTAGTTGTGATTAGTTGTTGTTGATTTATTTGTGAAACATTATCATATTGTTATCTTTAATATGCATATCCGAGCTTTTTGATAGCGAGTTTGGTTATATAATTTTTGATCTAGAATATTTGTAAATTGATTCCGCACCATAAATTTTCCAAACTATTTTTTATCAAGTTTTTAACTCATGATCTATTCACTCCTCCTCTAGATCTAGGCCTATCGTCTAACAATAAGCTAGTTAGGCTTAGAGTTATACCTGAAATATGGGAATGAGGTAGCGAGTTTGCAACACCAATTTCGTAGAGAATAATATATTTAACACAGAGGTTTGAAGCAACCAAAAAGCCCTTGGATGGCTAATCATCATGAATGTTTCTAGTGATTTCTTGTGCAGTGGTCTTTAGAGATGGGACTCGATCATCAGTAATTAGCCTTTCTCTTCTAAGATAGTTATTGACAATTGCAGACGAAAATCCAAAGCAATGGCCTCGAACATGCACCTTTCTATAATCACTGCTTCCAGCGTCATTAAATCCTTTGGGTATGTCCATAATAAACTTCTTAACAAGATTCAGATAAAAAGACCAATGTTCATTAGTCTTTTTCATGACCTTAGCGTCATTAAAAAGTTCCATGATCTCATTGCACTTATTATCATCTTCAAACAGTTCTCTTTCGGAAGTTATATGTTTGTGGAACACATATCTCCATTTCGTAATGCTCTCCTCATAGTGAAATGAGACTTTGTGCAAAGGAACAATAGGAATGTTCTGAGGTAGTTTATTTCTACCTACCCTTTTCATTATTTTGCAGCAGGTTCCTCCAAGATGTCATCTAGGATGTCATCAACATTGTCTTCGACAATTTTCTTCTCAAGGCGTACAAAGGCCTACTTTATTTTAACAACCATATTTTTCTTTTCAATAATGGCGTTTTTCTTAACAACAACCTTCTTCTTTTTCTCTACAAACTTATAATTTTTCTCATTCACAACTTCATGGTTTTTCTAGGAGAATCGCTTCTTCTTCTTTATCACAACAATAATTTTGGTTCTAGTGGATTTCTTAACTTTCCTTTTGGGTATAAGAGATGACACATCCTTTACCGCTGACTTCTTAAAAAATTTGGGAGTCCTTTGAGCAGCCACAACTTCTCCAACAACATGTTTATCATCCTCAACATGTTTATCTTCATTATAAAATTACTCAAATTCAACACCACCTTCACGACGATTGTTAAAATTATTCTCAATATAATTATGATCACTTCTAGTTGAAGTATTTCCAACTTCCATAATGTCCTCAACATTGTCATTAACATCAGTAGTAACATCCTTACCCCAATGTCACATTATCATTCTCAATGGCACATGCGATGTCACTAACATATTTGCTAGAATCATCACGAGCTCCTTTGGTGGTCTCTTGATTATCTTCTAGCTCGTCTTCCTTGATTCTTTAAGCACTCTCTTCATTAATTGTTTTTGTTAAGCATGTGACTTTATACACAAAAAATGAGAAAGTGAATTGAATAGGTTTTTAAAATGATAGATTAAAATAAATTTATCTTCTAAACCAGAGTTTGAAAACATTTTAATAAAAACCTCAAAAGAGAAGAAGATGTTCGTCACAACTAAGAGCGGATTCGGAAGTTGATTATGCAAGATGAAGATATTAGCACCCCTTGCATCCGTTGTACTCAATAGGAACCGTTTGCTTGTTCTTTGAATGAATGGGTGTTTTTATCTGAAGGTCACTTGCGATTAGTTTTATTTAAGGAGAAAATATTTTTTTAATTAATGTGTTCGCCAAGATTTAGAAATCATGTGCTTGCGTATTCTCATAGTGCAAATGATAAAACTAGAGCTCCATATTTCATGGTAGAAAATACAAATGTGTTGGTTATTTTTATTGGACGATGTTAACGTTCGCGTTCTAGCAGTTAAACATTACTGGTATCCTCGCACTGGGAGACTTAAGCGGTGTTTGTTAGCGGTAGACCGGAAGTAACATGTCCTTTGTGAAAAGGTTTTGAATTCCTTAAGGAATAAAATTGAATTTGTTGGGTTGTGATTGATTTTAGAGTGGGAGACAAGTATCAGACCATAAGCTAAGCACGGCCGGCAATCCGAGTACTCGGGAGCTGAAAGGACAAGTGCATCCTGACATCTCTTTTTCATCCAAAGATTTTTTGTTTATGAAATTTGTGAGGCGAGTTTAATCGTTGGTACTTAGAGGGAGACAAGCATCTAACCACATGCTAAGTACGGCTGACAATCAGAATACTTGGGAGCTGAAAGGACAATTGCATACTGACCTCTCTTTTTGGCCCTATGAGGACTGAATTAAACTCATTTTATTTTTAAGTGTTTTGAATGGAAGACTAGTATCGGGCCACAAGCTAAGCATGACCGACAACCCAAGCACCTGAGAAATGGTGTGCACAAGTACGTACACCCAATTTTTTTCCATCCGATTTATTGTTAAAATGTTTTGAAAATGACTTGACATTGGATCAAGTGTTTGAGATTAAATATAACAAAATGCATGAATTAAAAGGAATAGGTACTTGATGTTGGATCAAGCACTCACGTTGCATTCAATTGAATTAGATTTAGTTAAACACTTGACGTTGGATCAAGTTTATTTTTGTTCTTTTAAAAAAAGATTCTTTTTAGATCGCTTTTGATTATTTTTTAAGTTAATGGATGAACGTAGAAAGCGATAAAATGAAAAACGATAAAAGTGTTACATGTTCATGGGAGTGAGGTACATTTTGCCCAAACATGGGGGATAATCATTCACCATACAAAATTAAACCATGCACATAAGAAATATTCAAGTGGCAAAAACAATTCAAGCAACGATCCACAATCACAATTCATGCATGCAATTAAGAGTAAAGGCAAATGACCTAATCTCTAATGAATTCTAATTGAAAATTAAAAGATGAAACAACTAAGTCTAAGTTCAATTAAACCCTAAAATAGAATCTATCCTAATTAAACTAACCACCATTAATGCGCATACTTTTAGGTATTTTTATGGATTAAAATGCACTAATTTCTGAAAAATCTAATTGAAAAATTAAAGAGAAACTAAAGAAACATTCAATTATTATTTTTCAAGAGTTTTCCATTAAGAATGTGTATTAATGAACTAAACAACTATTACTCTCTAATTAAATCTAAGTTCCAACATTAATTTTCTAAGTATTTTTCATATTAAAAATAAAAATGAAATGCCTTAAAAAAGTATTAAAAAAAGTAGTAAAATGGATTAAAAAAAAGTATTAAAAATAACAAAATAAATAAAAAAAGAAAAATTTAAACCGGGGGTGTAGAACAGTAGGGGTGTAAGAAGAAAGCAAAACAACATTGGGGTTAATAAGAAGCCCAAAGCGTTGCAATGTTGTTCAAAAGGGAGTGTGTAGTCAGTAATTCAGTGTGGGCTTGGACAACTGAGTCCCAATGGCTATTGTTGTTGTTGATGAATCATGGAAAGGGGAGGTGTAGTAAGGAGTTTAAGATGGTAAACAACAAAGGCCAATGTGCCATGTAGCTTGGAAGGCCCAACGAAGGACCAAGGGAGAGGTGAACCTCTCATCATCAATCATTTCCTCACTTCAGTTTATGTCACGCCTATCCTCTCTCACACTCTCATAACAAAGCCTCACCAAAAAACTTCCCCTCCGCGCCGGAAATCGCTTCCGGCAGGGGGCTCCGTCATTCCATAAAAACCAAACACCAACATAGTCGTCTCACTCCCCTCCCTCAATCTCAAGTCAATTTAAATCAAAAAACTCACTCAAATCTCTAAATCAAAATAAAGGACCATGAACCCTAGAAAATAAATTCATAATTAAATGTCGTAGAGGAGGAATCAAAGCCTACAGTGTTAGGGCTTTGATTCCTCAAGCCTAAGATTACATGACAATATCAATATCAACATGAATTGATAAAGGAATCAAAGAACTTTCCTACTATGCGGAGAATGGACCTAGAGTTGTAGGGGTTGATGAAGATGAGGCTGAAAACAAAAGAGTATAAAAAATGTTTAGGTGATCTTCACACTTTTGAACTCTTTTTGCTATAATTCTTCTTTCTTCTTCTACTAATTTTGTAGTCTGTAGGAGTTGTTGTGTTGCTATGTGATGTTTTTGTGTTGTTCTGTATGTGTGATAAGAATAGAGAAACTCAGAGAGGTTGATTGGAGTAGTTTTGCAGGGAGAGAGAGAACTCAGGATTTTGAGAGTGATTCAGAGAGAAACGATGATGAGAGTGAGGGAGTGTGATGGTTGTGATTGTGATTTCTGAGCCAATGATTATGAATCCCATGATTGAGTGATGATGATGAATATATAGAGATGGAGTTGTAACAGAATGAGGCAGGGGTCAACTCTGTTAGGGTAGTTAACTTCTGTTAAATTATAGTTAGATTAAAGGGAGAGCTGGTTAGAAATGATTGACACTGTGAATTTTCTATTAGGTTGTTGTTAGGTGTTTGTATTTTGGTTATTGAAGAATTAGTTAAGTGTAGCAGTTAGAAATTGAAATTAATGAAGGAAAAGAGGTTAGTTTAGTTATGTTAGTGTTGTTAGAACGTGAGTTGGGATTCGTTTTCATTGTTCGTGTAGGACTGTCATGAAGTAGATATTGCAAGTAATAGTTAGGTTAGCTTAGAATTAGTAATCTCTTATTAGTGAAGAATTGGAGCTATCTTAGAGTTGTGCTGATAGTTGCCCCTATTTAATTACCTCAAACCGGTAAGTGATAATGACAGTAGTCTTTACGCATTCACGGTGGGAGATAATTAAATACAAGAAGACCCAAATTTTGTCCTAGGCAATGAAAGGAAGAAAGTACATGAAGAAAATGCGGTGAGAAATGGCAAACGACATCATCCCACAGTAAAATGGAATAGTCAAGACTTTCTAGGAGTCGTCAGAACAGTATCTTGGACGTCACAGTCGAGATACGTTAGCAATGGAATGACATCCCTAGCTAAAACTCAAGATTTTTCAAGATGCTAGAGCAGTATAAAGAAAATCTGGCATGAGACTCTTCATATCGATGAAGCAGCATCTCAACAGTAAGATTGAGATTCTCTGTATCGAGTCGAAACAACATCTTATATGATAGAATTAAAATATTCCAGCAAAGGAAAAATACCTTAATTGAATCTAAGACTCTCCGAGGATATTAGAGCAGTATCTCTAAAAGAAATCTGAAATGAGACTCTTCATATTGATGAAGCAGCATCTCAAACAATAAAAATGAGATTCTCTGTATCGAGTCGAAACAGCATCTTATATGATAGAATTAAAATATTCCAGCAAGGAAAAATACTTTAATTGAATCTAAGACTCATCGAGGATATTAGAGCAGTATCTCTAAAAAAATTATGGTATGAGACTCTTCATATTGATGAAGCAGTATCTCAAACAGTAAAAGTGAGATTCTCTGCATCGAGTCGAAACAGCATCTTATATGATAGAGTTAAAATATTCCAGCAAGGGAAAAAATACTTTAATTGAATCTAAGACTTTCCGAGGATACTTAGAGCAGTATCTCTAAAAAAATCTGAAATGAGACTCTTCATATTGATGAAGCAGCATCTCAAACAGTAAAAATGAGATTCTCAGTATCGAGCCGAAACAACATCTTATATGATAGAATTAAAATATTTTTGCAAGGAAAAATACTTTAATTGAATCTAAGACTCTCCGAGGATATTAGAGCAGTATCTCTAAAAGAAATCTGAAATGAGACTCTTCATATTGATGAAGCAGCATCTTAAACAGTAAAAATGAGATTCTCTGTATCGAGTCGAAACATCATCTTATATGATAGAATTAAAATATTCCAGCAAGGAAAAATACTTTAATTGAATCTAAGACTCTTCGAGGATATTAGAGCAGTATCTCTAAAAAAATCTAAAATGAGACTCTTCATATTGATGAAGCAGTATATCGAATAGATAAATGAGATTCTCCAAATAAATGAAGCAGTATCTCGAACAGATAAATGAGATTCTTCAGATAAATGAAGCAGTATTTCGAACAGATGAAGGAGATTCTTCAAATAAATGAAGCAGTATCTCGAATATTCGTCTGTTGGGGGATTTTTTTTGAAAAGACTCCTTTGAAGGGAGATTTACTAGAAATGCTCTGCAGGGGAAAAGCTCATAAGAGACTTTTTAGGGTAACCTCTGCTTGGGGAGCAATGACTGTAAAGAAAAGTGTTGGGAATATCATTATTAAGAAAGTTGAGAAGTGATTTGCTGAGAAATAACCCTACGAGCCTATGTCTTGGAATGAGGAATGTCCAAGACATATACGAATGACCCTGGATCCTGTTATTTTATATTTGTTTTTTTGTATAATGTTCCACTTTAGGTGGGAATTCCATGCATGGGATGATGCATGGGATGTACGCAAGTATGCAATTTTGCTTGGGATATTTGGCTGTGCATGTAGAAATGCGAGTGATTTTTATTTTGCTGAAATTCCCATTTTGTGGGAGTGTTATGCATGAGTATGTTGATGATTGATATGACTGTTTTTTTTTTAATTTCCTTGTTTGGCAGGAAGTTATGCATGAAATGATGCCTGTGATGCATGTAGGAATGCAACTGGGTAATTGGATATGCCCCGGTTAAAACATTTCGCTTTAAGGTATGATGCCAACAGTATGGATTTTTTATCATTGGGCGATCAATGGAGATCAAATTTTAATGCCCTTGCTTGGTGGTTTTGGGAATATATTTGGGTTGTTCCGAGTCATTGAAAGGTTCAGACTTTTCAACACGCGATACTCCGTCCACGATTTATCAATGTTTCTGTTGGAAATGTGATGGAGCCTTGCCCCGGTCTGGCTATACCGTGAGTACATTTATGAGAGGTATGAATCAGTAGTTGAAAGGAACATAACCGTCTGCAATCAGCCCTGCACCTTTATGAAAGACAAGAGTGAACCTTGGGGACTAAAGGATTCGTCCGCTTACTGTTTCAAAAGCAATTTTACCACTTTATTAAAACATGCGTTTTATTTTCTCCAATAGTTTTTAAAAAGTGATGTTTATCAAAAACAAAAGGTTCTTTGCAAACAAACAGATAAAATAAAAAATGATTTGGGCACACTTTGTTGAGAAAAATTCTCTTTTATTGATTTGACCCTTAAATGGGTGGTTGTACATAAAGACGTAATTCCTTAATGAGGTAATTGCTGTGCATAGAAACGAAATGGCAATGAGAATTGAGTTCTTATTGAGTTTCCACACTGCTATGATCCTTATGTCTTTGATAGCCCGAGCACTTTGCTTTTAAAAAGTGAGGTAGATCTATTCTTTGTCTTCGAGGGTATGTCGGATGTCTGTAAGTACAACTTTTTGCCTTGGAATTAATCCCTAACTTTTTCCTGGACCGCCCTTTCGGGTTTTCGATCCACCGGGATACCCATTTTTGTCTGAGTCGCCCTTTCGGGTTTTCAACTCAGCAGGTCGAATTATTTTATTTTTATTCCTAATTTTTGCCTGGATCGCCCCTTCGGGTTTTCGATCCACCGGGATAGCCATTTTTTGCCTAAATCGCCTTTTCAGGTTTTCGATTTAGCGGCTTTTATTATTCCACTTTTTTTAGGCGAAGTATTTTTTAACAGCATCAGTATTGGTGGGAAGCGGCAACTCATCACCATCCATAGTTGCTAGAATTAGAGCGCCTCCGAAAAAGGCTCTAACCACCACAAATGGGCCTTCATAATTTGGTGTCCATTTCCCTCTAGAGTCTTTGTGAATGGGCAAGATTTTCTTCAGTACTAAATCTCCCTCTTTAAACACCCTGGGACGAACTTTCTTGTCGAATTCCTTTTTAGGACGCCTCTGATAGAGTTGACCGTTACCTAACGCTTTCAAGCGTTTCTCCTCAATAAGGTTGAGCTCGTCATACCTTGACTGAACCCATTCCGCCTCGTCTAGCTTAGCCTCCATCAGGACTCTCATCGAGGGGATCTCTACTTCTATAGGGAGCACTGCTTCCATACCGTATACCAAGGAATAAGGAGTTGCCACTGTTGAAGTTCGCACCGACGTGCGATAACCATGTAATGCGAAAGGTAACATCTCGTGCCAATCCTTGTACGTAATAACCATCTTTTGGATGATTTTCTTGATATTTTTATTTGCAGCCTCAACAACCCCATTCATCTTAGGTCGATAGGGTGATGAGTTGTGGTGCTCGATCTTGAATGTTGCCCATAATTCATCCATGGTCTTGTTGTTGAGATTGGACCCATTATCAGTGATGATTTTGTTGGGAATACCATATCGACATATGATGTTATTTTTCAAGAAACGGGCGACTACATGCTTTGTGACATTCGCATAAGACGCGACTTCCACCCATTTGGTAAAATAATTTATGGCCACCAAGATAAATCTGTGTCCATTTGATGCTTTGGGTTATATCATTCCAATCATGTCGATGCCCCACATAGAGAAAGTCCAAGGTGATGCTATGACATTCAGCGGGGTAGGCGGTACATGTATTTTATCAGCATAGATTTGGCACTTGTGGCATGTTCTGGTGTAATGATAACAGTCGGTTTCTATCGTCAACCAGTAGTAACCTACCCTTAGAATTTTCTTGGCCATGGCATGCCCATTGGCATGCGTACCGAAAGAACCTTCGTGTATGTCCCTCATAAGCTGATCTGCTCCGTGTTTGTCCACACACCTTAACAAAACCATGTCGTAGTTTTGTTTGTAAAATACCTCCCCATTCAAGAGGAATTTTGATGCCAATCTCCGGAGGGTCCTTTTGTCAAGACTGGAAGCCTCTGTCGGATACTCCCTCTTCTCCAGATACTGTTTGATATCAAAGAACCAGGGTTTACCATCCGGCTCTTTTGCTGTCGTCAGGCAATGAGCAGGTTCGTCAAAACGCCTAATCTCAATATGAGGCTGATGGTTGGGCCATATTAATTTGTACATGGAGGCCAGAGTTGCTAAGGCATCTGCCATCTGATTCTCTTCTCGAGGAATATGAGAGAAAGTGATTTCGTCAAACTTTGGGAGTAACTTCAGCATATAATCCCGATATGGAATTAAGTTAGCATGTCTTATTTCCCAATCGCCTCTGATATGATGTATGACTAAAGCAGAGTCCCCAAATACTTCTAGTATCTTGATCTTCAACTCAATGGCTTCTTCCAACCCTAGTATGCAAGCTTCATACTCGGCCATGTTGTTTGTGCAGGTAAAACAGAGCTTTGCGGTGAATGGTAGATGGAAATTCTTGGGAGACATCAGCACTGCCCCAATTCCATGGCCTATTGCATTTGAGGCACCATCAAACATGAGCGTCCAACCTGCTCTTGGCTCGAGGCTTTCCTCTAGTTCGGAGTCTTCGACATCCTTAACAGCCATGATGTCCTCATCTGGAAAGTCAAATTTCAAAGATTGGTAATCCTCCAGTGGTTGGTGAGCAAGATGGTCTGCTAGTATGCTTCCCTTGATCGCTTTTTGTGTAACATATTGGATATCATATTCTGACAACAACATCTGCCATCGAGAAATCCTACCAGTGAAAGTTGGTTTCTCGAATATGTACTTGATGGGATCCATTTTAGATACCAGCCAAGTTGTGTGAGTCAGCATGTACTGCCTGAGATGCTTAGCAGCCCATGTGAGTACACAACAAGTCTTCTCGAGTAATGAATATCTGGTCTCACAATCATTAAATTTCTTGCTCAGATAATAGATGGCATGCTCTTTTCTACCAGTCTCATCTTGTTGTCCCAACACACAACCCATGGATTCATCGAGCACGATTAGATACAGGATGAGAGGTCTTCCTTCGGCAGGTGGCATTAGAATCGGTGGCTCTTGCAAGTATTCTTTGATTTTGTCAAAGGCTATCTGACAATCCTCATTCCACTCCACGCCTTGATTCTTCCTTAGAAGCTTGAATATTGGTTTGCATGTTGCAGTAAGGTGAGAGATAAATCTGGCGATGTAATTTAGTCTCCCTAAGAAACCACGAACCTCCTTCTCAGTCTTTGGTGCAGGCATGTTCTGAATGGCTCGAACCTTACCAGGATCCACTTCAATTCCCTTTTGGCTTACAATAAAGCCTAAGAGCTTTCCAGATCAAACCCCAAATATGCATTTATTAGGATTAAGTCTTAATCTAAACTTCATCAAACGTGTGAATAGTTTCTCCAGGTTGGTGACGTGCTCTTCTTCTGTCTGGGATTTGGCAATCATGTCATCGACATACACCTCAATCTCTTCATGAATCATGTCGTGAAAGAGAGTCACCATGGCACGTTGATATGTTGCCCCAGCGTTTTTTAAACCAAACGACATTACTTTGTAACAAAAGATGCCCCAAGGAGTAATGAACGTGGTTTTCTCCATGTCTTCGAGATCCATTTTAATTTGGTTGTATCCTGAAAAACCATCCATGAAGGAAAACACAGAGAACTAAGTTGTGTTATCTACCAGTACATCAATGTGAGGTAATGGGAAATCGTCTTTGGGACTAGCTCTGTTTAAGTCTCGGTAGTCTACGCACATGCGGACTTTTCCATCTTTCTTCGGCACCGGTACAATGTTAGCAACCCATTGTGGGTATTTAGCGACTTCCAGGAAACCAGCGTCAAACTGCTTTCTCACCTCTTCTCTGATCTTGAGAGCCATATCTGGTCGAGTTCTTCTTAGTTTTTGTTTGACAGCAGGGCATTCTTCTTTAAGGGGAAGCTTGTGAGTCACAATATCAGTGTCTAATCCGGGAATGTCTTGGTATGACCAAGCAAACATGTCGTCATATTCGTGGAGGAGCTCTATCAGTCTTGTCTTCACTGTATCTTGAAGCGCTGCGCCTACCCTTACTTCTCTCTTATCTTCTTCTGTTCCCAGATTGATAACTTCAACATCTTCCTGGTATGGTTGAATGACCTTTTCTTCTTGTCTGAGTAATCTGGCCAACTCTTCAGGGAGTTCGCAATCTTCCCCCACTTTGTCTTCAGCTTGGTAGATTGGACAATCAAAGTCATATTGGACCATAGCAGTGTCGTTATCAATGGTCTCGGTGGTGTTTCTGCATGTTATGATTTATGCAGTTTATTTAGAAAGTGCGTGCAGAAAAATTGATTGCCATTTTCGTAAATAGATTAAAACGAAAGAAAAGGAACAAAAATTTGAATGCAAAACGTCATTTCATTAATGATAAAAAACTCTTGAAAAAGATAAAGGAGGCCCTACAACATGCCACTGTGCCTTGGACAGAGCACATGGTTTTGTCTAAAAATGATAAAATTACTTTTTAAATATTTGGGGAACTTCCACAGCCTTCCAGTTTGTTAATTCTTCATTAGGTGCGGCTTGACGCATCCAGCTGGACACCCCCTCCTTGCGGTCTTCTTCACTGATCAGCACTGGTGAACGTTTTGTCCACAGAAGGAATCTTTTCTTTGTCAGATTGGTTACCAACTTTGTTTGATGATGGGTCATACCCCAAGCCAAACTTGTCTTGTTTCTCTTTCAATTCCACCACTTTGCCCCAATCTTGTGCATCTTCACTTTCCATTACAGCTTTAGCTCCTTGCCATGAGGCCATGGATGGTCCGGATTTCGGGACCTCCAAGGTCTGTTGAATGGCCATCATGTTTACTACTTCCAAGGATTGGAAGGGTGTCTTAGTGATTTCACCATCCACCTCGATATATCGGAAAGATGTCAAGTGACTAACTAAGATATCTTCTTCTCCTCCAACCACAATCATCTTGTCATTTGTAATGAATTTTAGTTTCTGATGCAGAGTGGAGGTAACAACACCTGCAGAGTGAATCCAGGGTCTCCTAAGTAAGCAACTGTAACCAGGATGTATATCCATGACCTGGAACGTGATATTAAAAATAGTTGGACCTATCTTGGTTGGTAAGTCAACCTCTCCTATCACTGCTCTCCTAGAACCGTCAAATGCTTTTACGATTAGGGTGATGGGCTTCATACTTATCCCTTCCACTGGCAGTTTTATCAAAGTTGTCTTTGGCATGACGTTCAACGAGGAACCTGTGTCTACCAACACCCTTGACAGTATAGTATCCATTAATTTCAAAGAGATGTGGAGAGCCTTGTTATGGTTCTTTCCTTCAATCGGTAGTTCATCATCATTAAAACCCAAGAAATTTCCAATAGTCACACAAGCTATCATGTCATCAAATTATTCTATCGTTATGTCTATGGTGATATGAGCGGCGCTCAATACCTTCAACAGCGAATTCATGTGTGCTTCGGAGTTAAGTAGGAGAGATAACATGGAAATTTTGGAAGGTGTTTGGTTTAGCTGGTCCACCACCTTGTAATCGCTTTTCTTGATTATTCTCAAAAACTCCTCAGCCTCCTCACGAGTGACACCAGCTTTAGGAGACAGGTGCATGTCTTGCATCCCCCGATTAGGAATAGGGATCTGGACAGCAGCCTCCTTCCCTTTAGCTCTCTCAGAAGTATCAGCAGTTCTTGGTGCGAACACTCGGTCGCTGCGCGTCATTCCTGCTGGGCCCACAATTGAAGTGACATTTGGTTCGCTAATCATTAGAGGTTTATCTTCCTGCCCCTGCTTAAAAGCTCTGGGCTGATATATCCATGGGGCTGCCTTCTCATCTTTATATTCGAATGATGATGGGAACTCTATCACCAACGGGCTTATAGGTATTTCTACTTTGACCTCATCATAGGGGATATCTACCACGGCTATCTCTTCCTGACGCTTGCTCTTGACACGGTAAGTTATCTATAACTAGCCTTGTTCCAGCATTTGTTGTATAAAACTTCTCAACTCTTCATTGTTCTCTTCCTCAACCAGCTCTTCCAGGATCATACCACTCTTCAGCAATTATGCTCCTATCATGGTGATAGGGGTTTGAATCTCTTCAACCTTACGGATCAATTTGCCTTCATCACTCTCCTCAATGGCACTAACGGAAGCATCCGTATGCGTCAGTATAGGGTTTGTATTCACGTTCGGGCGTCTTGGAGTGAAAGAAACGGCCTTGGCTTCGATCAAGTCTTGTACTCGATTCTAAAATGCGAAACAGTTTTCCAAAGTATGACCAGGTGCTCCCATGTGAAATTCACAATGGGCATTAGCGTCGTATCCAGGTGGATACGGAAAAACAGCTGGTTTTAACTCCCTCAATGTTAGAAGGCCCTCCTTCTGCAGATATGGGAATATCTGACTATAAGGTACTGGTAAAGGATCAAGTTGTCTTCTTGGAGGTCTTGGCTTGAACTGTCTTGGTGGTGCGGTATTTTGCTGATGATGATGTTGTTGATGTTGCGGTTGATATATTTGTTGTTGTTGTATTGGCTGTTGATAGGGTATGGGTACCACGGCGGCGACTTGGCCATATGAAGCTTGTTGCTTCCCTTTATAGTTCCTGGATATGGCGTTTGTTTCACCTTCTCTTTTCTTTGCGAAGCCTCCAGAATATTTATTTGGTGCGCTAGATGCTGTCACTGCTCCAGGAATCTTTCCATCCCTCAACCCCTTCTCTATGCGGTCCCCAATCGTGACGAGATGTGCGAAGTCAGATGCGGCACTGCTCACTAATCGATCAAAGAATGGGTCCTTCAAGGTGTCCACAAATATCCCGGTCATCTCCTTCTCAGACAATGCTGGCTCTACCTGAGCAGCCAATTCTCTCCACCGCTGGGCATATTCTTTGAATGGCTCACTCTCCTTCATAGCCATCCCTTGCAACTGCATTCGGTCGGGTGCCATATCTAAGTTGTATTTGTACTAACGGAGAAATGCGTCACCCAACTTTGAATTCGGCCCTGTTCTAAACTCATATACCATCTCAGAGATGCTCCACTCAAACTGTCTTGGAAACAATGTACAAGTAGTTTGTCATTTTCGGTATGAGCAGCCACTTTCCTAAAGTACATCACCAGGTGACTTCTTGGACAAGTCTATCCTTTATATTTCTCAAAATCAGGGGTTTTAAATTTATCCGGAATGACTAAATTCGATACCAAACGCATGTTCATGGCAGAAGCACCAAAGATGTTGTTTCCTTCTATGGCTTTGATTTTCTTTTCCAGGGCACGGAGCCTATCTGCGGAGGGATCTGAAAGTATCTTAGGCTTTGGTTGATAAGGCATATAGAATGCATCATACTGGTCATCTCCAATTTCGGATCCATGATGAATAGACGTATCAGAAGGTTTTGCACGGTCTCCATCTCCTTTGCCTCCTACTGCTATCTGAACCAATCTCTTCTTGGTGGAGACGTAACTTTTGTCTTGGGGATTCGGACCTGGCTCGCTCCTCTCTCACTGAGCGATCGCAAGCATTATCTCCAACAGCTGATCCATCTTCTCCTGGATCGTATTGATGTCTGTCCTCATGGTAACCTGGTTGGCCTCAACTTGTTCCAATGTCATCTTGTATTTGCCTCGCGTCTCGTACTGGTGTCGATTAGTCAGTGTGGCTGGATAAAGGGTAAAAAGGTTGGGTAAGTTTTTTGAGTTTTCATGAAGCGTGATGCATAATGAGGATGTGAATGTTATGCATATTTTATTTTCAGGGAATTTTCATCACGGTTGTAGTTATATTAAGCATTTGAAGAAAACATAAAGTCAGGAAATAAAAATAAGGATCATCCTCCTCTACTCAAATGTTTAAAGTGGAGTACAGAGGCATAACCGCCCAAATTGATACAACTCAAATACTAAACTGAATATAAGAAAAATAGAAGAATCACACAGCAGTCTTTCGAGTTATGAGTTCTTCTAATTCAAACTTGAACCTCTTCACCATCCCCTCACACATCATAACAAAATGGATTACAGCGGGATGTGTGCCATGTTGGTCCAATCCTTCCACTGCCTCTCTCAACCTCCAAGGTATTTCTCGGGTCGTCCAGTTGCATAATTCTACCAAATTGTTGAGCTTTGTACGGTACCCATCTTTGTCCTCCTGCAAGAAATTGATAATTCTCATGAAGGTATCGTAATCCTCAATGACTTGCTCTCTTTCCCTTAGCCATATCACATTGTCTTAATGGAATGCCTCGAATCCATCTTTCCATTGTTGAGCAACTTCTCTAGCATCTTTTGCTTCTTGACATTTCTCGGCCAAAGTCGTAGGTGTGACTCGAGAAGCTTCAAGGGCTCTTTCCTTAAGTCGGCGCTCGTGCTCGGCTTGGGTCTCAGCATTGTGGAGGGAGATAGTGAGATCGTGTATCTTAGCCTCCAATATCTCTCTAACTTCTTTTTTATCTTCTATAGCTCGTAGCCACAATCGCTTATTCTTTTGGCACTCTTTCTCAACTTGTCTCAACTGCTCTTTAATGGTTTCTAGGCAATGGTCAGCTTGTTCCATGCCTACTTTCACTTTCTTTCTCTTGCGTTCTTCGTTGTCGACCTTTTCCTCAGTCGCTTCTAGCTGAGCCTTCTTCCTCTCTAGTTCCCACTTTATTTCATTTCTTTCATTTGAAACTTGCTGGAAGCTGGTCTGTAGCTCTTTGTTTTCTCGTCCAAGTCTTGCTCTAGTAGCTCTCAACTCTTCCACTTCTTCCATGGAGACAGGGATGGGTTCTTGTGGTGGAGGTTGAGTTGGAGGATTGAGGATGAATGGCAGCTTGATCTCTTGACTTCTTCTTGTGACCCATTGATAATAGGGTTCTCTATACCCTATGACACCCTTTCCTTTGTCTTGTCCTCTGAAGCGAACTTTTTCCCAGGCTCGGATAACCCTTCTCAACATAACGAGATCATCCATATCATGGAACACAAAACCTTCTAACAACTGGTCATCCGGCTTGTATGTGATAGGATAACCCAACTGCCTCACTGCTAAAATAGGGTTGTAGTTAATGCACCCTTTTGACCCTATTAATGGTACATTCAGAAATTCTCCACAACTAGTAATTGTATCTTCCACATTTAAACCATGAGGATACCAAGTAATGGTATTTTCAGTGAGTCCTACTAGCTTTTGAGACCACTCATATCCATCCATCCTTTCAATTGTATCAACCTCTTTAAACACATGAGAGACAAACCATTGGTAAAGGAGTGGTATGCAACATAACATCAGTCATCCCTTCTTCTCAAAGCGTAAGTGCAAGGTGTGATAAACATCTGCTAGGAGTGTGGGCACTGGATCTTCATTCTTAACCTTGACGGCCCAAAACACGCTAATAGCTGTTGCATCAATTAACTTCTCCATATTAGTGTAACACCTCAAAATTTGCCCTCCTCTCTTGGGACTAGCTTAACATATTTGCATATCATTTTAGGACATTAGGCATTGCATGTTGCATATCATGTGGTCACATTGTGCAAGTCATCCTCCTAAGTCTTGATCAGAAGATAAGAGGTGGAGATGCAAGCCTAGGGTTTTATTGACTGATCATTAGCCATCTGAGGATTGGGCTATGAGTTAGGGTTTTTGATTTCTCAAGGAGATTGAGCTTGATCTTGGTTGAAGTGACACATCATCATCATCATGATTTTGAGATCATCCAAGAAGATTCAAGTGTTTGATCAGATACCTTGAGATTAGGGTTTTGACCACTGGTCAACCCTAATCAACTGCATTGGGCCAATCAGGGCATGGCAAGGAGATGGGGTCTATAATGGATATGAGGATCATTTCATGGTTTTATTGAGCTTATTGAGGCTAGGGTTTCACCATTGAGCCATTTCATCAGAGGATTGGGGCTCAGATTGATCAGTGCATTGCCAAATTCATCTATCAGTTGAAGAAGTCCACTGTGGTCAACTGTGCTTGATTTTATGGATTTGGAGGTAGGAGAGAGTTGGATACACTTCATTCATGTTGAAACAAGTTCCATTTGACATTTCAAAGCTCAAGAATGAAGAAAATAAAGTCAGGACAAAAATTGCCAAAAATAGAAAGTGACTTGTAATGGAAGTTTCCCAAAATGGAAAGTTTTTCACCACAAACTTACATGTCCAAAAAAGCTTCAAATGAAAATTTGTTCAACATGAAAGTTGTAGATCTTGGTCTTACCTTTCCAGAAAGTCCAAGAACTTGGAATTCCAATGTATGGTTGACAAGTTATGGTCCATTCATTTTCCAAAAATGCCTATAATCAAGGTGGCATAACTTTCACATGGAATGTCCAAAATGGATGATCTTTTTATGAGCAAACTCCATTTCACATGTACTTTCATGGTGCATAATCAAAATTCATCAAAAATGGTCAGTGCAAAAGGTCAATTTTCAAGTGCACCAATTAAAATCCAAGGGCAAAATGGTCCAAGTGGAGAAATACATGGAATTTTGGAATGAGGATTTTTGCAACACACTCCAAATGATATTTAGAAGTTGCTTGAGTTGTCATGAGCTGTCATATGGTAAAATTGGGCAAGGGCATTTTGGAGCTTTCACTCAAATTGCACATTAAGCTAATTTCATTTCATTTGGTTAATTGGTGATTAGCAAAGTGATTAAGTTGGAGTATAAGAGGATAATCATAACAGAATGCTAATCACAATTGCAATTCTCAAGAAATCTAACAAACTTTCCCTCCAATTTTCCAAAATCTCAAGAATCTTCATTCCACATTTTTGATCCAAACTTCATCAATTCTTCACCAAAGTGCAAAATTCTTGTTGCTTCGTGTTCCTTGGACATTGTTCTCCGACTGTTTTGGTAGATCCATTGCCAAAAGCTTCAAAATCGCAACTGTTCATACCTTGCTCAACAATGGTGATTCAAGAATTCTTGCTGCTGGATCGTGTTTGAGCTGAGATAACTTCTCCATTCATCTTCCTATACATCAACCTTGATCTGTTTTGGACAATTGGAGCGAAAAGCATCAAGAACAACAACTGTCTTCAACTTGAGGTTAATTTTCGAATCTCACTATTCTTTAAATTGTGATATGCTTTTTGTAGTGCATTCAACGTAGATGAACATGATGTGATTAGTTTTCGATTTGGTTAACTGCTGAATGAGATATATTGATTGGAAGTTTGATGTGTGTTTACATTTTCGCTCGATCCGTGAGATATAGTGAGAGTTAGGCAAAATTGTTAGCATATTTGTGACCTAGGTTGAAGGACGGTTCCAACGGTACCTCATTTGGCCATTTTCGTTGACATTTATTCATAACCATTGCTGGAGATGAAGAACAACATGAACTCGCGAAGAACTTCATGATTTCTGGAAAATGCTTCGTTTGATCCGTTCTGTGCATGGCGTTTTCAAATTTCCTGTTTCCCACCGAAACCGTCCATTGGCGTGGTGACAGCGCATTACTTATGCTGTGCGTTTTGGACCCTGGCTTTCATATTTACAAAACTGCCACTGCTACATTTAATTTATATTATTTCGTTTTTATTTTCTTGTGTTATTTCATTTTGTTACATGATCTTAGGAAAATCATATCTCACTCGTTTCTTATCCAATTTTGGTGAGATTTTTTGCATTGTTCTTCTGGAAATGTGTAGAATTTTATCATGATTTTTGTGGAATTTTTGCATGTATAGAAAAATAATTGGCTTAGGGTTTGTGGAATGTGTCACATTTGTATATGTGTTGCCAAAACCTTCATGAAATACTCATACTTGCAAATAAATGAATGAAAATTTTTGTGCTTATTCTGGACATGTTGAGGGTGATTTTCATGTAGAGTTTGTGAATTTTGGATACCTGGTTGATTAGATATGATTTTTTGAATAGAGGTGTGACAATTTGTGTCACACCAAGCTAGGTCAACTTTCTGATTTTATTTAAAATGCTTAGGGATGTTTGATTGCTCCAAAATTTTGCATGAATGATCATTGATATGTCAAGATTACATGTGATTTTTGCTGGAATTTTTGATGTCATTTTCTAATTGATTGATAATTTTCTTCTCTGTATGCTCATTTGGTAACCTTGTGTGACGCATTCTGGCATTCCGCTTGTGAAATTCTCATATGGTATTGGATGAAGATGAAATTTAACATGAGCATTGTAGACACCTTATAGGACATTATGGTTTTGATCCCATTCATTTCTAATATGTTGTCACTGTTTTATGAATTATGGAAGTTGATGCTTGTTTGGATGCCTTGTTTAGGCTTGTATAAATGTGTCTGGACTTCTTGATTTTCATTGACCTATTTCCTTTTGTCCAATTGAGCTGAAAATTGACATGCCATACATTGAATGGGTCCTGTTTAGGTGTGAATTTTTGTGAAATCAATTGAATTGATTTGGTATGCTTTTGAGTGAGATAGTTCTGTTTGGTCATTTGGAGTTGCAAATTGCATGTTTGATGTTAAATTGTGCATGAAATGATAATGGTGAATGGTATGAGCATGGGACCAATTGCATTTGCTTTTAATTTGTTTGAATGTGATTTTGGTTGGTTTGCACTTGCTGTTTAGATTTTTTTATCCCCTTTGGACTTTAGGCTTGGCCTAGTGGTCTAGTTTCTCACATTTGGTGTGGATTTTCAGGTTGAAATGCAAAAGGCTTAAGGGAAAAAGTGCAAGTTGATTAAATTGAGTTTTGTTTGATGTTGTGAACTAACATGATTTTGTTTTGTAGGGTTAGAAGCTTGAGCTTGAGCTCATGGCTTGCACTTATGTGCATTAACTTGTGTTGTCTGTACAGATTGACTTTTGCTGTTTATTGTTGGTTTGTCTGAGTACTAATGATACTTGATTGATTTCAGGTACATTTAGTCGCTTACAGTTCTTTAAGAACTTGCTTGCCGTTGCTTGGTTTTTTTAACCAGTTGAGGTAGAATCTCTATACTTCATGTAGTCTGGAAGACCTGGCCTGTTACTTGGCCAGGCAACTGTCTGAAGTCCTCCTTAAGAGGCGATGTCTGTGATTGTTTACTTTTGTGCCAAGCAGGTAAAGACCTCTATGAGGCAATTGGTGGATCATAGGGATATGCAATCTATCCCCCACTATTCTGTTGAGTCGTCCCTCTGCTCACACGGCTGTGTGTTGATGCATTGGGACACAAACCCAAGATCTTGTGTTGTTGCACAATCGAGTCAGAGTCTTTGAGCGTAGAAGGGTCCCTCCATTCTGGACCCACGCTCCTTTGTCTGAAGCTCTCCCTGGTCAGGGATAAGAGCTGTGAAGTCTAATCTTCACTCACCTTTCATCTGCTTCACCTTAGCCCCGCAATGGCAAGGTTAAGAGCGAATACTACCCATGTACAGATGACTTGCTTCGGCAGTCAAACCCATTGTTTGAGCCTCACTTGACTGGTTATAGTGTGTGCTTTGTGAATATTTGTTTGCTCTGTTTGCTTGTATGCTTGTATGCTTGTATGCTTGCTTTCTTCCTGGATAGGATTAGCTTGCAGTTGTGCAAGTAGGTAGAAACCATAACATAGGGCAATGATGCATGATAACACTAGGCTCGAGTACAGCTCCCTGGTAGTGTGTCTTCCCTTGGTTTCTGGCTAGAATTTCTTTCCCTTTCAGGGGAACTACATCGCCCTGATCCTCGTTCCAAACGAGGTATGTAGGCAGGAGACCGTGCGAGGTCTCTCCGGGCACTTTTTTTCTTTTTGTGTGTGTGCTTGACAGTTATAGGCTCGAGTTCCCGACTCCCTATTAACTTGTTGGTTGTTGTGTGCTTGGAAGTTGATGTAAGTCCATCGAGTGGCATTCGGGTTCCAGTGTGCGTGTGTTTGGTTCGGATGCCGATGCAAGTCCAGTGATTGGCGGTCGGGCTCCACGTTTGCCCTTTTGTGTGTGTTTTGGTTCGGATGCTGATGTAAGTCCAGTGATTGGCCTTCAGGCTCCATGTTTGCCGGTGTGTTTGTTTGTTTGTTTGGCGTGCGTGAGCCGAACTACGGCAGCTCTGATTCTCGTTCTAGACGAGATACGTAGGCATAGGATGCGATGTCCTATCGAGCTCTCTTCCTCTTAACCCCACCTGTGTTGTCTTCGGTGTGTGTGTGTATGATGTTTTAGCAACCTTTTCTTTTCTTAGAGCGTGGATCCCGTCGAGTACGACGGACGTGAGGGGTGCTAATACCTTCCCCTTGCGTAACCGACTCCCTTACCCTTTCTCTTTGGTCGCGAGACCATGCTTTTTCCAGGTTTCTCTGAGCGTTTCCTTTCCCTATCTTGGGATAAATAACGCGCAGTGGCGGCTCTGTGTTGTTTTTTTGTTTCAGCTCGCCGGTTGTTTTTCGCGGATGCGACAGCTGGCGACTCTGCTGGGGATGGGATGTTGACCTGTGCTGGTCCATCTTCCCTAAGCGAGTCTCTCCTAGTGTTTTAGGATAGTTTAGGTTGCTTGTTTTGTGTTATTTATTGCATTTATTATTCTAACAGTGTATATATTTGCATAAATATTTGCATGCATCATACTATCATGTTGTTGTCGTCCTCTGTGCAGGTGGTTCCTCTGTTTGGGGTGGGTGTTCTGAGTGGGGCTAAAACCCAGGCCCGAGTATACACCTAGGATTAGCGTGGTCTCACGTCGCTCACATGCCAGTTGGGCACATTGTTGCGAAGTGACATACCACAAGCCGGACGAGGTTCATTTGATAGTGCTTTCCATTGTGGAATATTTCACTTTGGTTGAGTTACTTCATCTGAGCTGTTGACTCTGGTGACCGATCGTTTCCCGGATCTTTGGTTTAGATGATCTCAGGAGAGCTACAATGGCACACCCGAAAGGGCAAACCCATTGAATATCTTTGCCCGATTGTCGAGACTATTATCCGCCTTAGGGTGACCTGATTAGAATTTACCTGTGAGGGGAGGGTGATTCTTTCAGATGCATGTTCAGATGGTGACTTTTTTGTTCCGTGGATCAGAGTCCTATTTATAAGTCGGATTTATGGCCGTTTATTTCCGAGACGCCGGAGTGCTGTCCGTGGTATTTATCGATGGGGATCCGTTTATTTCAGGATTCCCTGGGCCGATTTTATCAGTGGGGATCCGTTTATTTCAGGATTCCCCGGGCCGATTCAGATGATTATGGGTCTGTTCAGAGATTGTCAGATGATGATGATGTATCTGTCTTCCGTTTATTTCGGAACCCTTGAGTTGGATTTGTGGTTACATATTCCTTCAGATGGTTATGATCGGTTCAGAAGTCAGGGCTGTGACTCAGTGCAACAGATGATCAGAGGACTTGGAGGATGGCAATGCAGTGCATTCATTCATCTGCATCATTCACAATTTGCATTCATCTGCACCTAAACCACGTTTAGCCATATGGGGAGTATTATCGATTGAGAATCTGGTTGAGAGACGTCTGGATGTCAAAATGTTATTGGTGAAATATTATCTGTCTCGATGAAACCAGAATCAAAGGACAGAATCTTCCTCGTATGGATAGACGTGCATTCATGCATATTAACCTGTTTGCTGTTTTGCAGGAATCATTGCTCGTGCTCGCAGAATTGTACCTTTGCACTCAACCAGACCTCACAGATACTTCACCAGACGCAATACTCCCAGACTAATGGATCTCCCAAACACAGATATCCTCGAGCTGAAGGACAAGATGACTGAGCTGATCAACATAATGCAGGGTTTTGCAGTTGGTCAGAAGGCTCTGGCTGATAAGGTCGAAAAGCTTGAGCGGGCTTCAGCGGCAAACAGTGGTGTGAACCTGGATGGTGTCTCCAACCAGGGGCTGGGCGGATCCAGGGACGGTGAAAAAAGAGCAACTGTAGGTATGGTGAACAACAATGCTGGTGGATTTGGTGCTGCTACTGGTGGTGGGCCCGGTCTGGGGCATAATCTGAAGGATAGTCTGTTCCCGCCTTTCTTCGGGGTTGACGATGATAGAGAGGAAGACCGAGAGGCTGATCAGTTCTCCATGCACAACGAACCATTCGGTCAATATGGTTCCCAACCGCAGAACAAAGAAATTCAGGTGCTGGCAGAAAAGATCAGGGCTCTGGAAAGCCATGTTACTCCCGGGGTCGTAAATATGTCGAACATGGGGCTCGTAGAGGGGGTTGTGATCCCACAGAAGTTTAAAGCGCCCTCATTTGACAAATATAATGGGAGTTCCTGCCCAGAGACCCATCTGCAAGCCTTTGTCCGCAAGATCTCTGCATACACTACAGATCAAAAGCTTTGGATGTACTTCTTCCAAGACAGTCTGTCTGGAGGATCCTTGGAATGGTATACCAAGCTGAAATCTTCTGATATCAAGAGCTGGCAAGATCTTGGCGATGCCTTCTTTAAACAGTATCAGTTCAACGCTGATATGGCTCCGAGTCGTACCCAGCTGCAGGGTATGTCTCAGAAAAATAACGAGGGGTTTAAAGAATACGCTCAGAGGTGGAGGGAGTTGGCTGCCAGAGTGCAACCTCCACTGGTGGACAGAGAGATGTCTGATCTCTTCATGGGTACCCTGCAGGGGGTTTTTGCTGAAAGGATGGTGGGTTGTCCGGTTACCAACTTTGCTGACATTGTGGTGGCCGGAGAGAGAATTGAAAGTTGGCTGAAAATGGGGAAGATCCAGGGTGGTAATGCTTCATCATCAGGATCAAAGAAGCCATTCGGGAATGGTCAGCGCAAGAATGAGGGTGAATCAAGTGCTGTGTATGCCCAAACGGGACACGGTAGGGATCGTTATTACCAGCACACTGCTGCGGTAACCACCCCTGCTGGTAATCAGTCAGTACGACAACAATGTCAGCCACCTCAACAGAGAGCCGGATATCAGGTGAAAGGAAAAGGGATTGATCGTCATTTTGATAAGCCGCCCGTGACATATGTTGTTCTGTTCAAAAAATTGATGGATCTTGGGTTGGTTCAGCCGAGGACGATGGTTCCGATGAGATCAGATCAGAGGCCTCCTAACTATGATGAGAATGCCCAGTGTGAATTCCATTCTGGGACGCCGGGGCATAACATTGAGGGCTGTAGAGCATTCAAGAATGTTGTCCAGGATCTGGTAGACTCCAAGGCTATCAATTTTGCGCCATCACCGAATGTTAATGCTAATCCCATGCCGGCGCATGGTCAGGCGATGGTGAGTGCAATTGCTGAAGATTCGGATCACGCCTGTGTGATGGGTGAAGAGACTGATGGTAACTGCAAGTTTGATGGTTGGATAAAGCTGTGTGTACCAGGAAGCTGGAAGGCCTAACAGATCAGCACTGTCACTCGTCCGGAAGAGTAATGATTTCTGTTTTGATTTTATCTGCATGAAAGCCATACGTGTTGCCCGACACGTAATGGTTCATTGTAAGGGCCACCTCATGTTCATAATTTGCAACATTTCTGCATCATTAATAAGTGGATGTTTTTCAGTCAAAAAGCGGTGTTCCCCGTTTTTCATTTATTTTTGCAGTTTAAAAAACAAATAAAAATGGCAATGTTTGTTTTCATTTTCCTTGTTTTGATCTGTCTCGTCCCAACTTTAAAAAATAATTCTCCGGATCTCATTGATAACAATTTGGTTACACCTCATATGACTTCGACAAACCGATCTATCATGCCGAAGAAGAAGGCGAAGAAGATTGTGATCTGCTGGAATATTAGCCAGGTTGTTAAAACAAGAGGAGAAGGTGATTCAGCCGCTCGTGGAGCGATGCAAGATCGTTATTCCAAGCACCGCCGAGGTCAGGAAGGAAAAAATTGGGGCCGCTTCAGAGGCGAGTCGAGAGAATAATGGTAGCCCTATTGAAGGAGCGTGTGAGTACCTTTACCTGGTCGTGTCAGGATATGCCAGGGTCGGATACCGATGTCGTTGTGCACAAGCTGCCATGGAGAGAAGATTGTCCTCTAAAGAAGCAGAACGCCAGTGCCTGTATCAGAGAGCCATGGTGACTTTGTTTCATGATATGATTCGTCATGAAATCAAATTCTATGACATGATAGCAAAGTCCCAAACAGGAGATGGGCATCTGGCAGACCGGGGCAAGTCGTTTGACCGGTTGAGACAATTCAAACTGAGGTTGAATTCAAGTGAGTGCACTATCAGAGTGCGATTCGGTAAGCTGTTGGGGTTTATTGTCAGAGAGGAATCCGAGGTTGATCCTACTTAAAAAAAAAAAAAAAAAAAAGGAAAAGAGAGAAAAATGCCTGAACCGAGAATAAAGAAAGAGGTTCGTGGTCTCTTAGGTAGATGGAACTACATGTCATGGTTCACATCTCATCTAACAGCCACGTGCGAACCACATTCAAGCTGAGAAAGAAAAATCAAACGGTCAGGTGAAATAATGATTGCCAAAAGGGTATTGAAAGAATAAAGAATAAGTTGCAGGAACCTCTGATTTTGATACCTTCCGTGGAATGAGCGATTGTTAATCTGTACTTGACGGCCTTCGAGGGGTCTACGAGGTGTATTGGGTCAGCATGACGAGTCTTGTCGAAAAGAGCATGCAATTTACCTTAGCAAAAAGTTTACCGACTGTGAAACAATACATTCACTGTTCGAGAAAACTTGCTGTACTTTGGCATAGGCTGCTCGCCGACTGAGACAGTATATGCTGATTCATACCACTTTGTGGATTTCCGAGATGGATCCGATCAAGTATGGGTTTGAGAATCCAGCATTGACCGGACGGGTTGTGAGAGTGTAAAATAATATTGACTGATTCGGGATACTCTCAGAAAGCGATCAAGGGGTGTATTGTCTGATTACATCGCTCCGCAACCCATTGAGGATTATCAACCGATGAAGTTTGAGTTCCCTGATGAGGACATCTCGAGGTGCTCTAATCGAAAGATTGAGAGTAACCGATCCCGGAGGAGGGGCATGACCCCGAATCCGAACGGATTCTGATGTCTGATGGGGAGGTTAAGGTGAATGAGCTTTTGTTGCCCGGATAACGTTTGAATGCACTGACGGTGCGATTGTGCAGAAAATGGTGGTAACCTACAGAGACTGGCATGAGATGTTGCCGTTTGCATTGCATGGGTATCGAACGTCGGTGCGTACATCTACTGGGGCAACTCCTTTCTCGTTGGTATATGGAATGGAGGCTGTATTACCTGTTGAGGTTCAAATCCCCTCTTTGAGAGTCCTGATGGACGTAAAATTGCAAGAGGCGGAATGGGTAAGGACCCGGTACGAAGAGTTAAGCCTGATTGAGGAAAAGAGGCTGGCGGCCATCTGTCATGGGCAGTTATGCCAGCAGAGGATGAAGCGTGCTTTTGACAAAAGGTACGACCTCGGGTATAGCACGTAGGTGATATGGTGCTGAAAAGGATCCTTCCTCCTCAAAACGATCGTAGGGGCAAATGGACACCCAATTATGAAGGTCCATTCGTGGTCAAGAAGGTTTTCTCTGGTGGAGCCTTGTGGTTAACGACCATGGATGGCGAGGATTTTCCATCCCCTGTGAATGCGGACGCAGTTAAAAAATACTTCGTATAAAAGACCCGCTGGACGAAAAGAACAAAATAGTCCAGGCAAAAATGGGCATCCCGGCGAACCAAAAACAGAAAGAGGTTCGGGCAGAAATTAGGGATAAAAAGAAAAACTGTACGCCCGACAAGTCGAAAACCTGAAAAGGCGACTTGGGCAAAAAAGGGTATCCCGGTGGATTGAAAACCCGAAAGGGCGGTCCAGGCAAAAGAGGGATTGAAACGAACAACTGCGTCCCGCATGATCGTTTTCGCTTTGGTTAAAGCATCATGGATAATACCCGGTAGGGATCAATCAGAAGCGTCTTGTTCAGAAGGCAGAAAGCAAGGAGAGTCTGAGGACATATGGGGTGTAACCGAGTTGGAACTCGATGAGATCATGGGTTTCACATTGCCATTAGGATAGATTTTTCCTTTTGTGCAATTGCCTCTTTTCAGGAATTGCTTCCTTTGTATTGCTCAATTTGAGCCACACTTTTTTCCAATCAATAAAATGCACATTCGGTCAAATAATTTTGGTTTTTGTTTTTCATTACCGCTTTGATTGCAAAAACATCCGATTATTTTGATAAAGAATCTTTGCATTTTAAAGACATACAGGTCCCTTCCAATGCATGTTTATAAGATTGAAAGCTTGAAATCTTATTCGGAAGGTTGAGTGGCCCAAGTGTTGAAATCTTGACACGCCTGGGGCACGGTTTTATCTAACGATCTGTTTTGCAGGTACTGTTAGATATTTTCACTCACTTGCAGGTTGTGATGTGGAAGCTTTTCGACAAAAAAACAAATCCCCATGGAGTCCAATCAGGGACGAGGGACGATGAAGAGACGGCGAGACGTACGACGATCTTTGATATTAATCAAGAAGACTCTTCAAAGTCGGAAGATTGGAAGGTATGTAGAAATTCCCCGCGGAGTCCGACCAGGGACAAGCCAGTTAGAGAACGGTGAAGAGGCGACGAGAGACGTCTGACGACCTTTGGAATTAATCAAGAAGACTCTTCAAAGTCGAAAGATTGAAAAGTATGTATAAGTCCCAGGAGTTCGTTCTTTGTCGAGCGCGGAGCGATTGGGAATACAAGATGATGGAGCAGAAAAGGTCCAGACGAGTCTGGGAATTCTCAAAAGTGGAAAGCTGATACGAGATTGGGAGGTTGATACCATGGTTCGATGAGTCGACGGGTGTTCTGTACCAATTTTTCTCATTTCCCAGCTATGTCCCCAAGCAGAATCAGAGGGCCAACTCCCCTGCAGATCCAAGGTCTGTGACTTTCCCAGCCGAGTCGGGATGATTATCCCCGATAGGTTTAAAACGTGTTTCCTCAGCAGCCAGGCCCGAAGGTTGCTATTCCCCGAGTGGAGCGGGTTTCAATGAAATATATCTCCAGCAGTGTTCATCCTACCAGTGGATTGGACAAGTTTCCGTAGCAGGCCGATATCTGCATCCCCAGCTGAGTGTATCCTACGTGTGGATTGCATGGGTTGTCCCCAGCGGAGTAGCATTCGTTTTCCCTAGCAGGGTTTGGATGGTTATCCCCAGCAGGTGTCAGATCGATGCTTCCCCAGTCGCCAGGCCTGGAGGTGGCTGTTTCCCAGCGGGGCTATATGTGAGCATTTCCCCGGTGAAGTTTCCAGGTATCTGTGAGGGTTCCCGAAGCAGAGGTGGATGTATATCTCCAGCAAGTCAGAGATTGTGGTATCCCCACAGAGTGCATTGGTGGTTCTTATCCCCGGCAATTCCCGAGCGGATTGGGTGCAAAGGAGGTTCTTCCCCAGCAAGGGTTACCTTTTCCCAGCAGCAGTGTTATTCCCCAGCGGGGTGGAGATCAAAGTATTGACGAGTTCCTCAGCAGAGTGTCACGAGCTTCCCAGAAGAGTCCCTTGAGGGGGATACTTTTTATGCATTCATCATATAGAATAGCATAACATATTTCATAATAAATCGCGTAGCATTTCCATAAGTATGGAGCATTACGCAGAAAAAGATCATGCATCATTGTTGCAAGCATAGAGCTAGTCTCAAGTCGTGGTTACCGTTTGAGAGGTGGTTGTGCCAGAAAACGAAGATGTTACTCTGTGGAGTTTAGCATCATGACGTCAGATCAGCAATGTTCCCCAGTAGTGCGATATTGGAGGAAATGTTTCCGTCGGACAGAGATGGAAATAAAATCAGAGGACGTTACGCGATCAGCGCGATTCAAGCCGTGGTTACCGCTTGAGGATTGGTTTTGCCGGACAGTGAAGACGATACTCCGAGGAGTTCAGCAGCGGGATTTTGGAGCAGCAGTATTTCCCAGTCATTGTTTAGTATCTGGTCGAGCTTTCTTTGGTGTCAGTAAACATCATCATTCGATGTCCAGTCAACGTCAAGTTATTTCCCAGTCATTGTTTAATGTCTGGTCGATCATTGTTTGATGCCTGTAAACATCATTGTTTGATGCCTGTCAACATCATTGTTCGATGTCCTGTCAACATCATTGTTTGATGCCTGTAAACATCATTGTTTGATGCCTGTAAACATCATTGTTTGATGCCTGTAAACATCATTGTTTGATGCCTGTAAACATCATTGTTTGATGCCTGTAAACATCATTGTTTGATGCCTGTCAACATCATTGTTTGATGCCTGTAAACATCATTGTTTGATGCCTGTAAACATCATTGTTTGATGCCTGTAAACATCATTGTTTGATGCCTGTCAACATCATTGTTTGATGTCTGTCAACATCATTGTTTGATGCCTGTCAACATCATTGTTCGATGTCCTGTCAACATCATTGTTTGATGCCTGTAAACATCATTGTTTGATGCCTGTAAACATCATTGCGTGATGCCTGTAAACATCATTGTTCGATGTCCTGTCAACATCCTTGTTCGATGTCCCGTCAACATCATTGTCCGATGTCCAGTAAACATCGAGTTTTCTCCCAGTCATTGTTTAATGTTTGGTCGAGTTTTCTTTGGTGTCCTGTAAAACATCATCATTCGATGTCCAGTAAACGTCGAGTTTCTTCCCAGTCATCAGTCCGTGTCTGGTTGAAGGTGTACCCTCTGACATGTCGCCATCAGAGTGGTGTTTGGTGTTATTTCCGACGTTGCCAGCGGGATTATCACAAGGAAACAGGAGAGCGGGGTTCGAATGCAGAGATCCGAGGATCATTTGCGCAGAAAAATTTCGGGGTTCAAGAAAAGCATAAAAAGAAGAGAGAAGAATAATCCCCAGCGGATGTGGTGTTCAGGCCATAGTTATCCCTGCGTTACCATTTATTTTGGTATCCAGGTCGACGTTTCTTGTTTCGGTGATCAGGCCGACTTTCTCCGTTCCAGACGGATTTCTCTTTCAAGATTGTGTTCTTCGCCGATTCTGACGGGCGATGCTAATTATTTTCCCATCATAGTGCAAATTGTTCGTCTGTTCTTGGTATTCAATCACTCTTCATCCTGATCATCTGAAAGCCGGGGCTATTCATATCGACAGGTTCACAGTGGATTGAATAGGGGCAGCTGTAACACCTCAAAATTTGCCCTCCTCTCTTGGGACTAGCTTAACATATTTGCATATCATTTTAGGACATTAGGCATTGCATGTTGCATATCATGTGGTCACATTGTGCAAGTCATCCTCCTAAGTCTTGATCAGAAGATAAGAGGTGGAGATGCAAGCCTAGGGTTTTATTGACTGATCATTAGCCATCTGAGGATTGGGCTATGAGTTAGGGTTTTTGATTTCTCAAGGAGATTGAGCTTGATCTTGGTTGAAGTGACACATCATCATCATCATGATTTTGAGATCATCCAAGAAGATTCAAGTGTTTGATCAGATACCTTGAGATTAGGGTTTTGACCACTGGTCAACCCTAATCAACTGCATTGGGCCAATCAGGGCATGGCAAGGAGATGGGGTCTATAATGGATATGAGGATCATTTCATGGTTTTATTGAGCTTATTGAGGCTAGGGTTTCACCATTGAGCCATTTCATCAGAGGATTGGGGCTCAGATTGATCAGTGCATTGCCAAATTCATCTATCAGTTGAAGAAGTCCACTGTGGTCAATTGTGCTTGATTTTATGGATTTGGAGGTAGGAGAGAGTTGGATACACTTCATTCATGTTGAAACAAGTTCCATTTGACATTTCAAAGCTCAAGAATGAAGAAAATAAAGTCAGGACAAAAATTGCCAAAAATAGAAAGTGACTTGTAATGGAAGTTTCCCAAAATGGAAAGTTTTTCACCACAAACTTACATGTCCAAAAAAGCTTCAAATGAAAATTTGTTCAACATGAAAGTTGTAGATCTTGGTCTTACCTTTCCAGAAAGTCCAAGAACTTGGAATTCCAATGTATGGTTGACAAGTTATGGTCCATTCATTTTCCAAAAATGCTTATAATCAAGGTGGCATAACTTTCACATGGAATGTCCAAAATGGATGATCTTTTTATGAGCAAACTCCATTTCACATGTACTTTCATGGTGCATAATCAAAATTCATCAAAAATGGTCAGTGCAAAAGGTCAATTTTCAAGTGCACCAATTAAAATCCAAGGGCAAAATGGTCCAAGTGGAGAAATACATGGAATTTTGGAATGAGGATTTTTGCAACACACTCCAAATGATATTTAGAAGTTGCTTGAGTTGTCATGAGCTGTCATATGGTAAAATTGGGCAAGGGCATTTTGGAGCTTTCACTCAAATTGCACATTAAGCTAATTTCATTTCATTTGGTTAATTGGTGATTAGCAAAGTGATTAAGTTGGAGTATAAGAGGATAATCATAACAGAATGCTAATCACAATTGCAATTCTCAAGAAATCTAACAAACTTTCCCTCCAATTTTCCAAAATCTCAAGAATCTTCATTCCACATTTTTGATCCAAACTTCATCAATTCTTCACCAAAGTGCAAAATTCTTGTTGCTTCGTGTTCCTTGGACATTGTTCTCCGACTGTTTTGGTAGATCCATTGCCAAAAGCTTCAAAATCGCAACTGTTCATACCTTGCTCAACAATGGTGATTCAAGAATTCTTGCTGCTGGATCGTGTTTGAGCTGAGATAACTTCTCCATTCATCTTCCTATACATCAACCTTGATCTGTTTTGGACAATTGGAGCGAAAAGCATCAAGAACAACAACTGTCTTCAACTTGAGGTTAATTTTCGAATCTCACTATTCTTTAAATTGTGATATGCTTTTTGTAGTGCATTCAACGTAGATGAACATGATGTGATTAGTTTTCGATTTGGTTAACTGCTGAATGAGATATATTGATTGGAAGTTTGATGTGTGTTTACATTTTCGCTCGATCCGTGAGATATAGTGAGAGTTAGGCAAAATTGTTAGCATATTTGTGACCTAGGTTGAAGGACGGTTCCAACGGTACCTCATTTGGCCATTTTCGTTGACATTTATTCATAACCATTGCTGGAGATGAAGAACAACATGAACTCGCGAAGAACTTCATGATTTCTGGAAAATGCTTCGTTTGATCCGTTCTGTGCATGGCGTTTTCAAATTTCCTGTTTCCCACCGAAACCGTCCATTGGCGTGGTGACAGCGCATTACTTATGCTGTGCGTTTTGGACCCTGGCTTTCATATTTACAAAACTGCCACTGCTACATTTAATTTATATTATTTCGTTTTTATTTTCTTGTGTTATTTCATTTTGTTACATGATCTTAGGAAAATCATATCTCACTCGTTTCTTATCCAATTTCGGTGAGATTTTTTGCATTGTTCTTCTTGAAATGTGTAGAATTTTATCATGATTTTTGTGGAATTTTTGCATGTATAGAAAAATAATTGGCTTAGGGTTTGTGGAATGTGTCACATTTGTATATGTGTTGCCAAAACCTTCATGAAATACTCATACTTGCAAAGAAATGAATGAAAATTTTTGTGCTTATTCTGGACATGTTGAGGGTGATTTTCATGTAGAGTTTGTGAATTTTGGATACCTGGTTGATTAGATATGGTTTTTTGAATAGAGGTGTGACAATTTGTGTCACACCAAGCTAGGTCAACTTTCTGATTTTATTTAAAATGCTTAGGGATGTTTGATTGCTCCAAAATTTTGCATGAATGATCATTGATATGTCAAGATTACATGTGATTTTTGCTGGAATTTTTGATGTCATTTTCTAATTGATTGATAATTTTCTTCTCTGTATGCTCATTTGGTAACCTTGTGTGATGCATTCTGGCATTTTGCTTGTGAAATTCTCATATGGTATTGGATGAAGATGAAATTTAACATGAGCATTGTAGACACCTTATAGGACATTGTGGTTTTGATCCCATTCATTTCTAATATGTTGTCACTGTTTTATGAATTATGGAAGTTGATGCTTGTTTGGATGCCTTGTTTAGGCTTGTATAAATGTGTCTGGACTTCTTGATTTTCATTGACCTATTTCCTTTTGTCCAATTGAGCTGAAAATTGACATGCCATACATTGAATGGGTCCTGTTTAGGTGTGAATTTTTGTGAAATTAATTGAATTGATTTGGTATGCTTTTGAGTGAGATAGTTCTGTTTGGTCATTTGGAGTTGCAAATTGCATGTTTGATGTTAAATTGTGCATGAAATGATAATGGTGAATGGTATGAGCATGGGACCAATTGCATTTGCACCCCTCACGTCCGTTATACTCAACGGGAACCTTTTAGTCTAATTTGCTATTTAAATGTTAGTTAAATGTTATTTGCTTTCTTCGAGTAATTAGAGTTGATAATAGAGATGGATGAAGACCTCAGAAGGGGAAAGGGGAGGTTTTTTTATTAGTGTGCTCGCCAAGATCTTGCAATCTCGTGCCTATGTATCCTTATGGTGCAATAAGGAAATCATAGCATTCGTAGTTCGTGGAATTATGGTTGGTTAGTGTCTTTTACCGAACAGCTATTTAGATCGCATTCTAAAGGCTAAACACTGGCTTGTCTACTCTCGGCGGAGGCTTAAGCGTCGGTTTGCTGTGCGCATTAGACAGGATTAACAGTGTTCTTTCTTAAAAGAGTTTCGGTCACGCGGGGGTGACGGGTTGATTTGATGTGTTGGATATTTGATTTGGGTTTGTTTCGATCGCACGGGGGCGATAAATTAGTTTGATTTGTTTGAGATGTTTTTTGAAGAACGACGAAAGATTGAGCAATGTGGTGCACACCAATCGTCCAATTCTTTCGAGGAATAATAAGGCGACCGCCTTCTACTCCCTTTTTCGTTCGAATTATTTTGAAAGTTTGTTTGTGGATGTTGAATATGCACGGTAGTGAGGCGTACGCCTCCTACTTGCTTATTCAAAGAATAATGAGGCGTGCTCCACTTATTCCTTTATCCAAGTTTAGTTAAAATGTATTAATCGGAAGTCGATAATTTGTGCAATATGGCGAGCACCAATTATTCAAATAATTGAGAGATGGCGAGGCGAACGCCTCCCATCTTTTATCATCCGAGGTTTAAATTGTAAAAGGTATGTTTTTAGATGTTGTATTTGATTTGCAAAAAATAGTTTGAATTTTGAATTGGTAGGTTTTGAAAAGTCGATGATTTGAGCAATGTGGCGTATGCCAATTATTCAAATAATCAAGGAATGGTGAGGCGAACGCCTCCCATTCTCTTCATTTGAAGTTTAATTTGTAAAGTTTGTTTTTGTGAAATTGTATTTGATATAAAAGGTGATTTGAATTTATATGATTGCGGTTTTAATCGGATGACAAAAATTCGATCAATATGGCGTACGCCAATTATTCGAATAATCGAAAGATAGTGAGGTGAACGCCTCCCATCCTTTTTCATCCAAGATTTAGAATCAAAAGTTTTTTTTAGAAATTGTAGTTAATTTAGAAGAAATGTTTTGAATATGATGGTTTGGTGTTTTAATTAAATGACGAAAATTCGAGCAATATGGCGAACGCCAATTATCCGAATAATCGAGAGATAATAAAGCGGATGCTCATTATTCTCCTTTTCATTTAAAGATTAATTGAAATATTTTTTAGAAAGTATATTAATTAATTATTGAATTTTATAAACACATGAAATAAGAAATTAATTGAACTAAATAGACAAGGCGTATGGGAAGTGAATAGGGGGTAAAACCTTAAAAATACAAGCCACAATGGGCCTTGGGAGGCCCAAAAGGAGACTGCATTCATCCATTCGGGTTGGGCCGGAGGCCCAAACCCTTAATGCCAAAAAAAATAGCGCTGGCAAGAAAGAAAGTTGACGGAGGCGATCCACAGATGGAATGGTCATAGCCTTAAATAAACACGCTCAGTTTTGGGAAGGGCAAGTGGATAACATGCATTCATCATGATTTACTGTAAATAATAATAATAATAATAATAATAATAATAATAATAATAATAATAATAATAAATAATGGAATGCAAACAGTCAACGTCATTAGCCCAACCGTCTCTCTCTCTTTGTTAATTGTTCCCAATAATTATGGATTCAAACAAAATTAGGATATTAATTAATAAAATAAAATAGATTAAATGGGAACTTAAAGGCTAGTGAAACTCAATCAGAACAAATCACACCTACCCCCTCTCTTAAACTTCCTATCTCTATCGTTTCATCTTCTCTCTGTTAACTTTATTTTCCACGACTTCAAACTCTCATCTCTTCATCGCTTCACTTTCTTCCTCTGATAACTTTTATTTTCCTCTGTTCTAACACCAACGTCAACATTGAGGCAAACTTGGTGGTAACCACATAACTCCACGACGGCACCTCTGTACGGCCATGGCGACGCCGTCGCGAGTACACAAAATCACATCTAAATCCTAGCCAAACAAACATTTGAAAACCCGAATCTAGCCATGTAATTTTCCAAACCAAAAAAGTCCAAAGAGCCAAGGTCAAAAACAAATAAAACAAGAAACCTAAGTTTTTAACTCCAAATTAAACTCAATACAACAGCAATTTCATGCGATAATCATGAGGTTTACGTTCCATGAGGCGATATGAACAAGATGGTAACATCAAAACATGCAAAGGAGAAGTTTAAATACCAAATTGGAGCTAGCCCGACTTTCAAACTCCGGCGAGGCGAGGTAAGCGATCTTTTATAACTTTCTGAGATCTTCTCCTCTTTCTTCTCTGTTAAACGCTTTGGGTTATGGTTTATAGCTCAACCTTGCTCAAACCTTGATGATGAGTTTGAGAGACTATCATAAAAATGAGCTTGAGGGTTGTTTTTGCTTCTATTTCTGCAGAGTAACAGTGCTGGAAAAGGGTTTTTTATGAAATATTGCTATGTTGTTCTTGATGTGTGTTCTAGGGTTTTTTGAAGAATTGCTTTGCTGTGCATATGTTGTTGTTCTTGATTAGGTTTTTTGAGAAAAATATCGTTACTCTATTGTTGCTGTTCTTGCTGTGGTTTTGGTTTTTTGAAGAATTGCTTTGCTGTGTTTATGTGGTTTTGGTTTTTTTTTTATAGAAGAATTGCTTTTGCTGTCCGTTCTTGTTAACCTCTCATGAATCGTTTTTGAAGAAAAGAAAAGTCTTAAGAAAATCCTTCCTTTCTTGAATTTCCCATCCCAAATTATGTGGGATTTCATCTCTGTTAATTTGTTCTGTTTTAAGCTAATATCAAAAGTTCTTTTTGGATGTTTAGGTTAACCTTATGGATAAAAATTTAACCTGAGTAATTTTTTAGTTGTTTTTCAGTTCTCTAAGTGCTTTTGAAAAGTACTTTTTAAATAAGTTGTTTTTGCTCTCTGCAGATTACAGCTCTGAAATGACTTGATGGAATGGAGTGTACACCCAGCTGATCCAAAGCTTGTATTTTGTTTATTTTAATCCTTGGAACATATCCCATTGTCAGAATCTGTGGGGCGGTATAATCTCGGTAAATTGAAGGGACTTTCACATAATCCATGTTCTTAAAGTTGCTTTCAAATAGCTCAGCAGTAACAATTTAGAAGAAGACTTGTCAAAATAAGTTCCAATTCCAAATCCTTTAGTAATTTATATGTGGGGTGCTCAAAAAGATTAGTTGGACCTCGTAAGCCAATTGATATTATGGTATCAATCCCAACAAATAGATGTTTCCGCTCCTTGGCCTTTATGATATAACATAAGTATGTGAAAATAAGAAAGAATGTAACATTAAGCAAATAATAATAACAAAATTCAAGCCTTCAGTTATGGAGCTCCCTATTTTCTTTTGGACTTGCCCATGCATACACATGTTTTCGAACTCAATTTCTCCAACATTTCTTAACAGTTCAGGAGTGAAAATTTTCTTGACTGACTAAAATGATTCAATGGCGAATGCTCCTCATGTCTTATAATCATTTTTACGTTCCAACATGAAACATGTTGTAGCGGTGTATTCGTCGCTATATGATCTATTGGTTAAATCACAAGCAATGTATACAATGAATATAGAGTCGCCACCGCACTTTTATTTATCCTAAGGACTGGTTAAAAAGCGAACAAAAACCTAAGAAGTTTTACACGTAGAAAACTAATGAAAAAGATCAGAGATCGGGGTAAGGGGTAAATTACGCAATGGGAAGGTGTTAGGCACCCAATGCGTCCTAGGTACTCCTAGGGAGCCCTTTTCACACTTGTTGTATAAAAAATATTATTTGTCATGACATAAGTATTGTGCAAACATGATTGGGATGATGAGAAAAGAATGTACAAGTTAATTATTTTTGGGTTTGAACGGATGAACCCGTTGCCTACGTACCTTCCATCAAAGGTAAGGATCAAAACGCCGTAGTTCGGCTAAAAGATTTCCAAAAATTAGTGAGTTCAATTTTAAAACACAAGCTCAAAGGTCTTACGTTACCCACGGGAGAAAACTCAACCTTATATAACAACACGTCCACCATGTGAGAAAAGCTTCCACTTGCCAGAGAGGAGTTAACCCTATAATAGGCAAGGAAGACTTACAATTCATCTACTAAGGACAAATAGGTGAGATTAATATCAACCAACTAGGGTAAATCAAACCTATAGCTAATGTATGAAAACTTAACAAGCATGGACAAAGCCACAAAATCATTTGAATGGGTGAAGTTATTTGGATTATTTACAAAAAGTCAAAGTATGATTAAAGTCAATTCAAAATGAAGTATTTACAAAAATGAAGTTTGGAAAAATCATGGACTTAAGGTCCAAGTTTCTAATTCGGAAAGAAGGTGAGAATGTTTGCACAACACTTATTTCAAATTTTTAAAAGTATGTGTGAAAAGGTAGGACACAATGGGGTGAACGGAATGGTGGAATGTAAAACTTCTTAGAAGGGTCCACCTCTTGAAATCATATAGAAGATGATTCAAGTGTGTCCTTAGGAATAGGCTACAAATGAGCAATAATATGAACATGGTAACAGATGAAAGTAAATAAAAGCGGATACTGGATGCCACTCAATGGTCTTATACCTGTCTCCTAAAACAAGTAAGGATATCATAAGCCACTATATGGACTTACACTAATCTCCATCAGAATAAAACAAAAAACAAAACAGGGAAGTCAACTGCCAATCTATCTGGACTTATGTGAACCTCCACAGTATGATCATAGGAAAACAAATGCCACGTCACAGGGACTTACAATGAATCCTCACATACAACAACAATGCTCAAACAAAGAGCAAAGAAGATATGAGTGACCAATGAGGTCTTACACTCTATCTCTTCCATGTCATAGGAGCAAAAGCCAATCAATATGGGCTTACAATTGTCCTCAATGGGGAAACAACAATGTCACAAGGACAAAAGACGTGATCATGCACTGATGGCAAACAAAGATGATAAATGCACAATGGCAAATCAATGATAGTAAATGCACAATGGCAAATCAAGTAATCATGTATAAATGAATCAAGTAATCAATCACATAAATTCAAGTAGCACACGCTATAACCATTCAATGAGGCTCAAGCAAAAGGGTTTGACTATGAAAGTCCACTGTAAGAGGTAAGTGTCGCTCTTAACCTTGCCATTGAGGGGCTAAGGTGAAGCAGATGAAAGGATATGAGGGGTGTGCCTCATTGCTTCTATCTCGGGTTCGAGAGAGCATGTAAATATAAGAATGTGGGGGAGTTCAGAAAGATGGAACTCTTTCCCCAATTAGACTCGATAGATCTTGGGTTTGGATCTCAATGCTACAACCATGAAATGGGAGCAAGGAGAAGACACACAGAATAGTGGGAGATAGGCTACTTATCTCTTTGATCCACCAATTGCCTCGAATGAGGACTTTTCCTGCTTGGGACAAACATAAACATACACAAGCATTGCCTCTTAAGGAGGACTTCAGACAATTTGCCCGGCCAAATAACGGGCCGGGTCTCCAGACTACATGAAGAAGAAGGTGCTATACCTCAATGCCAATTGCTTATAAGCAAAGCAATGCAAGTTCTTAAGAGAACTGAGCAACTAAGGGTACCTGGAATCAGTCAAAAATGATCAGCATCCCAACATAAACAAAACAATAACATAAGAATCAACCAATGTACAATCAAACAATAATGTGCAACATGTGCATAGCACAAGGGTCAAGTGAACCAATCCCTACAAAACAAACAATTGGTCAAATGATTTCAACTCAATTATGCATCAACCTCCTTAAGGCATTAGCTTTTTAACCTGAAAATTCAAAGTCAAGCTCAAACATAAGTAACAAGACCACTAGGCCAAGCCTAGGGTCCAAAGGATGGAAAAATCCTAAAACAGCAAGTAAATCATAATCAAAACCAAGATATTTCAATTACAAAGGGATCCCAATTGGTCCCACATCCAAACTATGCCCCTATTTCAATTTATGCAACATGTAAGGCAAAGTGAGCAAATGTAAATCACATATGAGCAACCAGCAAGATCACATCACAAAAAATACCAAAACAGCATGGAAAATTCCACAAAAATTATATCCTAAACAGAGGACATTCAACAAGCTACATGTTAATTTTCAAGCAATTTGGATTAGTGGAACTATGGGAATTAATTCAACATGTCAAAGCATGCAAAAACACAACCAAATGAAGTAACAAGATGTACATTAACTTCAATTAAATGGTAAACAGTGATATTACATGGGAAATGGATGGGACCAAAGCTAAATGAAAGCTTAATGTGTTAGGAACTACCCTACCAAGTTTCATGATCATTGGATAAGGTATGAAGATTTGGCAACATATACACAAAAGGTTACACAAGTAAAGCCCTAAAATGCTAGGCAGCACTCAAAAATTCTAATCAATTAATAAATGGATTATAAAAATCCACGAAAAATCATATGGAATGTTAACATGTTAAATGTGCTACATGCAAAAATTCAAGGCCATAGGCCAAGGGGAAGCATGGCAAAAAAAAACAGGGAACTCAGCATATCACATTGTGTCACATATTTCCACACTCAAGTTCAATAAATCATATATCAAAAACCAGAAGGCCAAAAATTATAAAACCTATGCCAAAAATTCCAGGAGAGTGTCAAGAATCATATTCTAAAATTTCATTTCATTTGGAGTTAGCATGGTGATTTCATGATCAAAATAGTGGAACATGTGAAAATGGCATACATCAAGAACATCTCTATGTCAATTAATTTTTTTTACCAAGCACAATTTTTGTTTTCATGTCTAAAAAAAAGTAGATAAAAAATGGAGATTAACAAAAAAAGTCCTAAATTAATTGGATTAAAATTGAGTGTTTTATGATTTTTTGAAGATTTGAAATATTTATTGAAATATTTATTTAAGTGTTACTTGAATTAATTGAATTAATTAAGGTCTGGTGGCAAATCTGTAAATATTCCACAGAACACCAAAACGCGGCCGTATCACTTATTGAGATGGAGCGCGCTGATTGGGCGATTTCCGCGGCAAACAAGATTTGAAAGTGGAAACGCAGGCTGAAGGATCAAACACCTTCTTGTTCATCGCTTTTTCCAGAAATCCAACAACAAGCTCAAGAACACATGAACTACGAACTTCAACGAAACTAAACATGCCTATAACCGTTGGAAAGGTCTCGTTCTCAGGATCTCAAATATCACAACGATTCATCCTAATTCTTATCGTACAGCACAGATCGAGCGGAAGAAGATTTCACATCAAAGCTTAGATTCGCGATTGCTCTCTCAAATCCTAACGGTTTTTAATTCTACGAGTTGCTGCGTACTCTACTCATCATGATCTACAATAACCACACAATGATTTTGAGAATGGTGATAGTCGAATCCTAACCTTTTCGAGGTGTAGCCGTGGATTTCGCGCGTGTTGCGTCTTGATTGGCGAAAACAGATGCTGGAGTTTGTTGTGGAAGGTGTAAGGAAGCTTCAGAAAGGTTCAATTGCGCCTCAAGAATCAAAACTTCGCACCTGCCATGAATGTTCTTCAGCTTTGACAGTGGAGTTTCTTCAAGAATTTCTCCACCTTTTCCTCAAACAGATCTTCTATGTTACCTGCAATTCGTAATCAACACCAGCACCAGCAAGAAAGATCAAGAGATTCAATGGAAAAGTCAAAAAAAGTGTGAAAACCAATTGAGAAAATTGAGAGGATTTCAGAAATTTTTGGAGTTTGATCTGAAAAAATGATTAGGATCCCTGAAAAACAGTTAGGATTAACTATATATACTACCACTTAATCCAACAATTAATCCTAATTAGTGAAAAAGGTGATTAGCACAAAATGAGCTTATGTGCATGGTTTGGCCTTTTTGCCCTTGGATGGTTTTGATCAATGGAACAGTGATTTATCACTTCAAGCAAACCATAAATATCATTTGGAAGCTGATGGAATTAGTCTCATGTCCAAATTCTTCATACTTCTCAATTTCACTATGTGATGGTACTTTGTCCATTTTTCCAATTCATTTCAAAAGCTAATTTTCAAACCATGAAGCCTAGCCATGTTATGAATATTCCAACAAGTTTAAAATGCCATTTGTGAGGTATTGCAAAAATCCCCACTCAAAATTCCAATTATTTCACAAGTTGGACGATTTTGCCCCTGGTTCATTTAACAGTCCAGTTGAAATTTGACCTTTTGCATTGACCACTTTTGAAGAAATCCAATTATGCACCATGAAAGTACATGTCAAATGGAGTTTGTGCATATAAATAACACTCAATTTGGACACTCCATGTGGAAGTTATGCCCTCCTGATTACGGGTCATTTTTGAAATTCACTGGACCATAACTTGCCAACCATACATGGGAAATTCAAGTTCTTGTACTTTTTGGAAAGGTGAGAACAAGATCTTCAACTTTCATGTTGGGAAAAATTTGATTTGAAGCTTTCTTGGACACGTAATATTTGGGAGAAAAACTTTCCATTTTGGGCAGGTGAGAATTACAGGTCATTTCCATCTTCGGAAACTTTCTGCCTGACTTCAAATCCTTCAACTTTGATCTTTGAAATGTCGAATGAGACTTGTATGGATATGAATGAGACCTTTCCAACCATCTCACACCTTCCAATTCCTGATTAAATGCACAGTTGACCACAGTTGACTTTTGTTGACCTTTGGTTGACTGGGCCATGTTCTGATGAATTCCAAGCCTCTTTCACATGGGATCTTGGTTCCAAATGACATCACAAGTTATATGAACTCTTTATGAATGATCATGGTGCCCAAATTCTTCAAGAATGGCCACCATCTATTGCTCAAAGCCTGATCTGACTGATTTGGCCTGGCTAGCTTCATCTGCAAGAAACAAGGTTAGATGACAATATTTTTGTACACTTGGTTAGTGAACATATGAAAAGCAATGATATACAAATGCAATACATGCTTGGTGATCAAGAACCACACTCACAAGGTATCCCACCCACTAGGAGGGCAGTTAGGGTATGCAATGATCCTTGAGGCCATGATATGATATGATATGGTATGATATGGGCCATGAGGGATCTTAGGGCCAAAATTGGGGTCTTACAGATGCCCCTATTTAAGGTCATTCTATCCGGAGAAGTGAAGTTTAGAAATCTTCATTTCGACGCGGTAGAATGGGCTTAAATAACAGTAATGAGACAAATTTTTGGTCCCTAAGAGACCTCATGATGCAGATGTATGCATGCAAAAGACAAATTCTGTGGGGAATATGATTCACACAGAAGAAAAGACGATCCATCGGAGTAATACACTCACCAGGAACAGAGACTCTGACAAGACTCTAGTTGGGGATAAACAAAACTGACACAGCGTGAACAAGACACGACTCTGATTAGGGAATAACAGAAAACAGACTGGAGAACTCACTGGGGAGTGAAGGACTCACACTGGGGAAAAGAAAAATTCCAAAGGAAAATAAATCCATTGGAGAGACACAAGCTGACTCCTGGGGGAGAAGCAACAAGAAAACTTCACTGAGGAAGCACCAAAGAAATGAGATGTTACCGGTATAAGGGTAACAAAAATCAGGAAGGAACACCAAGGATACCGGGTTGTAGGTATGTAACAGGTGACCGACCAAAGACGTGAATTGGTGTGTGTTCCAAAACACTCATCATCCTGAAGAGAGCGAAAGCAAACTTGTTTATAGGACGAAAATTTGATTCTGTAAAGAATACAAATCTTACTCAGTTGGGGAAACAAACAAAGTGTTCGACAAAAGAGTGCATGAGATATATTATCTATAGCCGTCAAAACGTAGACAATATCCTCGCATGGAAAATTATCCTGAACCGGGTGGTAGGTTGTTTATAGGATAAAATCCGAAACCGTGAATTGGTTTGTGTTCCAAGACACTCATCACCCTGAAGAAAGCTAGAACAGCAGACTTGTTTATAGGATGGACATTCGATTCCACAAGGAATGCGAATCTTACTCGACTGGGGATGATCAACAAAGGAATCCAACCAAAGAGCGCATGAGATATATTATTCATTACCGGCAGACCGTGAATAATATACTCGAAGGGAAGATTATCCTTAACCGGGTCGTAGGTTGTTTATAGGATAAAAATCCGAAAACGTGAATTGGTTTGTGTTCCAAAACACTCATCACCCTGAAGAAAGCTAGAACAGCAGACTTGTTTATAGGATGGACATTCGATTCCACAAGGAATACGAATCTGACTCTACGGAGAAAACAATCAAAGATTGACTCGAGAGTGAACGAGATATAATATCCATTACCGTCAGAACGTGGATAGAATACTCACATGGAAGATTATCCTGAACCGGGTTGTAGGTTGTTTGTAGGATAAAATCCGAAAAGAAAGGCATCGGGATACCAAATTAGGTATATAATGATGACCAGTCAAAGGGAGCAACAGACATTACCAACAAGAGGGTAAATGAAAGAAGACTCGCTGGGATGCATTGATGAAAATCAATGATCCGGGTAACACAATCACTGACAAAAGGTGAAAGGACCCGCTGGGGATAAAATTGCTAGCATACGGCAATTGTCCACAAAAGACTTGCTGGGGATATAAGTGCTGATCTGAGCAACTTATCCAAGCAAAGGAAAATCAACATCAAGAACTAGATGAAGATATCCACAAATAGGGAATTGTCATCGGTTGGGATGAACAACAAAGTTAACTCTGCAAGGAGAGAACAGGGTTTATGACTACTGGTTTGTAGAAAAACCGCAAAGATAGGACTTACGACTGCTGGTTTGTAGGCAGAAGGCCATAAGATGGTGGGGTTGACCACAAAATTAGGGTTTACATCTACCGAATACGGGGTAGAAAACCAAAAACTCTGCGTGGGGATAGAATAGATCACGAACCCGCACGAGAAACCAAAAATGAGGTTCATAACAGACCACAAACTCTGTTGGAGAGTAGGGAATTAGGATTTACGACTACCGACTATCAGGTAGAAAACCAACAACTCTGGTTGGGGACTAAAAGGTATATAACCACAAGTTCCGCCAAGAAAGCCAGGAAAATAGGACTTACAACTACCGGCATAAGGGTAGAGGCCCGAAACTCCGCTGGGGATAAAAATCACCCCAGGGAAGCACAAGAAACAGACGACAAATGTCAATTCAGGAAAGATTCGAAAAGACAGACTGAATCAAGACACGTCCTAATGAGGATATAACTCAAATAGGAACCTCCATCCCAATATATGTGTTGGGAGGAAACGGAAGAAACCGTCATCCACGAGGAAATATCTCAGTGGGGAACTGCAGGAGGAAAGACAGACTTTTTCTGCTTATGGGGCTGACTCTATATTGAGAGATTTAAAACCCGACATCCGCTTGGGGGGATCTGTAAAGAGATCTATATCACCATAGCAGGGAACAACAAACAAAGGATATATGGCAAAAATGCAACATGACTATCTGAATGTTTTATGAATATGCATGAATATGCGTGATTTATGCTTGATGAATGCTGACAAGACAGACATATCTAACACAACAGGTCCAGGAATCAAACGTCCGGTATTATACTTCCAAGGGAAAACCAACTGGAAAGCCAATTCTGCTGGAGATCTACATGCTATAAAGCAAAGATCTGCGGGTACTGCTGGGAAGCAGAAGCAAAAGAACCAGAGATATCTGGAGAATACCAAATCTGAGCAATGGATCAACGATCACCCCAACCAGGGTACAGAAAGTCACAACAGGCAAAGAGCCACAAAGACGAATCTGTCGGGGAACAAGAGAAAATCAACATCCTGCAAGGGATCCTAGCAAACACTGCTATGGGAATGGATCCAACATAACTCCATTGGGGAACAACCCACTGAGGGAGCAAAGGTCACTCGGATAGAGTTTGGCTGCACAAGCAACTCTACTGGGGATATCATCAACTACTCTCTTGGGGGACAACCCACTGAGGAAGGAAAACACCAAACAAGTAGATTCTGCAACAAACCACTCTACTCGGGGCGAACACACATCTGATGGATCACATCGGTAGATTCTGCAATAAGCCACTCTACTGAGGATCGAAAAGTAATCAAGGAATCAATACAATCTCTGGATGACGGAGCCATCGACCGACCATACCGGGGATTGAAGGAGGTTCAACAGGCAATATTGCCACAACAACCGCTCTGCAGACAAATGCGGGAGAAAGATGGATGAAAATACTGGGATATCAACCCAATCAACCACTGAGTAGGAAAATAAATCCTGCTCTGCTGAGGAGATCAACCATTCTGATAGAGGGAAAGTAAACACCTCCACTGACGACTTCGCCGGGGAAAAGGTAAAGTACCGGGTATCAAACCACTGCCTTACCGAGTCTTCCAAAAAGGAAAGCGACCGTGCTGAGAAAACAGATAAGTCCGCTGGCAACTGCGCTGGGGAGGAGTGACAACAACTTTGCTCGCGACTTCGATGGGGATATCAATAACGGCTCTACTGTGCCAAGGAGACAAATATCTGGGGATAGCAGTCCACTGGAGAAAGTGACGAGGCACCAAGGTGACAAACCATCAACCGCCGAATCTTCCACAAGGAAAGCATCCATGCCGGGGAAAACTGCTGCTGGAGAAAACTGAGTCTTCAACAATACTCTGCTTGGGGAATAACCCCACCAACAACTCGACTTGCTATCATGCTGGAAACTCCCTTGGGGAGAAATACGGGATACGGGGATATCAACCCACTAACCACAATTTTTCTGAACGACTGAACAACCAAGCCGGGGAGAGACTACTGCTGGAGAACAGACTGAGCCTTCAATACACAATTCTGCTTCGGGGAGTCAAAATCCACAGAAGCTCTGCTTAGGGAACAACCCCAACAATCGAATCTCTGCTTGGGGAACAACCCCAACGATCAAATCTGGAGAAGAAGGATACAAACCAAACCAGGAGTGTGAACAAATGTCTTACCTGTTGGAAACCATGCCACCCTTGGGAGAGCACTGAGAAATTCTTTAAGTATCCTTTTATCATCGTGAATGTTCACTTTGCTTAAAACAATAATCTTTGAAAAATTTTGTTTTTAAAACAATGATATTTTTTTTCGATTAAAACATGCAAAACATTTGTTGAATTGAAACAAATAAGAGTGCAAATAATTGGATAAAAGCTCAAATTGATTTGATGGAATGGTAGCCTGCAAATGGCAAGACTCCATAGATCTGTACAAATTTGAAATCAGTGATATATATTGGAAGAGGGCTACATTGAACATAATGATCCTTTCTCTACCAATTTGAATCTCGATGTATTCGAAGCTTCAGTTGACGACGAATCGAGAATCTTCTGACGAAAAGACAGCTGGTGAACAGAAAGTCCCGTCAGGATGCAGTTACTTGCCAAATCCCTAATTTTTGCCTAGATTTCCCAGGGTGAGGTACTCAATCTAGCGGGATACAAATATGCTTTTTTATCAAGTCTCTAACTTTTGCCTAGATCACCCATGCGGGTTCTCCATCGAGACGCTCATTTTTGCCTAAGCCGCCCTTTCGGGTTTTCAGCTTAGCGAGCTATTCTGTTTTTCATTTGCATATACTTTTTTTCTAGGCAAAGTATCTCTTGACTGCATCTGAATTCATAGGACGAGTGAAATCCTCCCCATCCATTGTTGTAAGTATCAAAGCACCGCCTGAAAAGGCTTTCTTAACAACATATGGACCCTCGTAGTTTGGAGTCCACTTGCCCCTGGAATCGGGCACGAAAGACAAGACTTTCTTGAGCACAAGATCACCTTCTCTGAACACACGAGGCTTGACCTTCTTGTCGAATGCTTTCTTCATTCTCTGCTGATATAACTGACCATGACACATCGCAGTTAATCGCTTCTCTTCAATCAAATTCAGTTGGTCATAACGACTCTGAACCCATTCAGCATCAGTCAACTAGGGACTTTGAGGGTATCAGGCTTCTTTTATTCTTTTTTCTATTTGAAAAATTTTTCCTGATTTTTGCCTTTACTTTGATTTTTCACCCTCTTCTCTTTTTTCTTTTTTTTTTTTTTTTTTTACATTACATTTGTAATGCCCCAGTTTGACTGTTGCTGATTCTCATGATACAGCTGAATGAGCTTCTTTTGGTGTTCCAGAAGACGGGTAATCTCATCAGGAATCCCCTTCAACATCATCTTCCTCTGCCTCGAATACAAGGAATTCAAATTTGGGAGATAGCGTTGGATCATTATGTTCAATGGGTTTAGAAATCCCTGCATAATGATTTTGGATAATAAAAGCTTTTGTATTTAAACAAGCAAATCATTTATGCAGATGAAAAGCTGTTTTTTGTTTTTTCAGGGTTTTTTGTGATCACTGATTTCATGCAAAAGCAAAAAGTGAAAACAAATGGAAAAACAAATGCTTAGTAATGCATTAATTGAATGAAAATATCATTGCATTAAAATGCTGCCAACAATGTCATCACTTCTCCTTTTGGCATGGGAGAAGGGTTTTAAACAAAGTGAGCATATTACTCTGATCTATGGATGACTGTAGGAACATCCACAGCGACCCAATTGTGGCAGACACCACCAGGAATAACGAAGTTGTTCAAATCTTCTGCATCCTCTTCCAATATAGCAGCAACTTCCTCTTCTACAGGCTGATCATCATGGATGAATCCCCCACTTGTGAACAGACCTTGCTTATTATATGCCCCAGAACAGTAGCCAATGCCAGCCCGGGATTTATTAATCAGGAATAATCCATCAACATCACTTAGTCTGGCAAATATCTCTCTGAGTTCACAATCCTCTTGCTCAAGATGATCCATCAATCTCGAAGAATTGGCTCTGGTATAATACCGGCGAAGTGCGTCTCCAAAATAAATGAAGATCGCAGGGTCAGACCACAAGACGGGAGACCGGAATGAAACACCCGCTTATGCAAATGATGCATGAAGTGTTTATGCATATGCTTGTTTTTATGTCAAAGGAACCCGAGGGTTTTATTTGCAAACTTTGAAATATTTAAGCATTTTGATCTTATATGAGAATATCTCATCAGATATATCAGGTGAAAAAATTTTCCCGGTTTTTTCATGTTTTGAAATTTTTTGCAAATAAACTCCTTTGAGTTCCTTGAAAATTTTCTTTTTATCTGATGATATGGATGCAGATGAATGCATGAATGCATGAATGCAACAATCACACTCAAGGGTCAAGCAAAGCACACCAAACAAAGGTCGTGGGAAAGCTCATTGTATCCCTAATATCAATCATCCATTTTGGTGGATTTAGGTTTTCACCTTATCGACACCCAAGTTCCATTGATATTAACGGTACATGAACCAGCTCAATCATCCTTAATATCAACCAGCCGCTTTGGTGGATTTTAGGTTTTACACCTGATCCGGGATCCATTGATATTAACGATGTTTGAACGACTCAACCACGAATCACGGGTTTGCTGAGAGTCACGAGCATGGAGTCTTGGTTAAGAACCACCCAAAGGGAGTGTACTAGGGTTTAAACCTGCCAGACATGTTCTACCAGAGGTTCCCATAATCATCGTTCCATCTTTCGAATATTATCGGAGGAACGAATACTCGTATTCCAAGAATATTCTCAAGAGAAACTCTTATGAGTGTAGTATCGCGTGACAATCGCATCAGAACTTACATCTGAACGACCTCCGCACTACGTCCTAAAAATAGGCCAAGATGGGTTTGGTAAACTAAGGTCCTTGGCTTCTAAGGCACATGATTGGAAGAATAATGCCTAACCACAAATAACTTGTGTGACATTATTAATCCAACATGACCTCCACCAAGTGAATGGACTCGCAAGTCAACTGGCTAAGGACTACTCCACACCAGTCAACAAGACTATGCCATTCTCCTATCCTAGTGTGCACTCGAGTTCGGGTATAGAACTCGTCTCACAGAGATCACCAAAGCAAACAGCATTTGTATATCAAGCAATTCAAACATTACAATCAATACAGTTATCCCAAATTGTACAAAAATATGTCAAATAACAAATAATAATATATCACACAACAAAGGTGAAAAGTAGGCAATACCACCAGGGAATTTTCACCCTCCCCAGCAGAGTCGCCACTTTTCTGTAGCGGTGTATTCGTCGCTATATGATCTATTGGTTAAATCACAAGCAATGTATACAATGAATATAGAGTCGCCACCGCACTTTTATTTATCCTAAGGACTGGTTAAAAAGCGAACAAAAACCTAAGAAGTTTTACACGTAGAAAACTAATGAAAAAGATCAGAGATCGGGGTAAGGGGTAAATTACGCAATGGGAAGGTGTTAGGCACCCAATGCGTCCTAGGTACTCCTAGGGAGCCCTTTTCACACTTGTTGTATAAAAAATATTATTTGTCATGACATAAGTATTGTGCAAACATGATTGGGATGATGAGAAAAGAATGTACAAGTTAATTATTTTTGGGTTTGAACGGATGAACCCGTTGCCTACGTACCTTCCATCAAAGGTAAGGATCAAAACGCCGTAGTTCGGCTAAAAGATTTCCAAAAATTAGTGAGTTCAATTTTAAAACACAAGCTCAAAGGTCTTACGTTACCCACGGGAGAAAACTCAACCTTATATAACAACACGTCCACCATGTGAGAAAAGCTTCCACTTGCCAGAGAGGGGTTAACCCTATAATAGGCAAGGAAGACTTACAATTCATCTACTAAGGACAAATAGGTGAGATTAATATCAACCAACTAGGGTAAATCAAACCTATAGCTAATGTATGAAAACTTAACAAGCATGGACAAAGCCACAAAATCATTTGAATGGGTGAAGTTATTTGGATTATTTACAAAAAGTCAAAGTATGATTAAAGTCAATTCAAAATGAAGTATTTACAAAAATGAAGTTTGGAAAAATCATGGACTTAAGGTCCAAGTTTCTAATTCGGAAAGAAGGTGAGAATGTTTGCACAACACTTATTTCAAATTTTTAAAAGTATGTGTGAAAAGGTAGGACACAATGGGGTGAACGGAATGGTGGAATGTAAAACTTCTTAGAAGGGTCCACCTCTTGAAATCATATAGAAGATGATTCAAGTGTGTCCTTAGGAATAGGCTACAAATGAGCAATAATATGAACATGGTAACAGATGAAAGTAAATAAAAGCGGATACTGGATGCCACTCAATGGTCTTATACCTGTCTCCTAAAACAAGTAAGGATATCAGAAGCCACTCTATGGACTTAGACTAATCTCCATCAGAATAAAACAAAAAAACAAAACAGGGAAGTCAACTGCCAATCTATCTGGACTTATGTGAACCTCCACAGTATGATCATAGGAAAACAAATGCCACGTCACAGGGACTTACAATGAATCCTCACATACAACAACAATGCTCAAACAAAGAGCAAAGAAGATATGAGTGACCAATGAGGTCTTACACTCTATCTCTTCCATGTCATAGGAGCAAAAGGCAATCAATATGGGCTTACAATTGTCCTCAATGGGGAAACAACAATGTCACAAGGACAAAAGACGTGATCATGCACTGATGGCAAACAAAGATGATAAATGCACAATGGCAAATCAATGATAGTAAATGCACAATGGCAAATCAAGTAATCATGTATAAATAAATTAAGTAATCAATCACATAAATTCAAGTAGCACACGCTATAACCATTCAATGAGGCTCAAGCAAAAGGGTTTGACTATGAAAGTCCACTGTAAGAGGTAAGTGTCGCTCTTAACCTTGCCATTGAGGGGCTAAGGTGAAGCAGATGAAAGGATATGAGGGGTGTGCCTCATTGCTTCTATCTCAGGTTCGAGAGAGCATGTAAATATAAGAATGTGGGGGAGTTCAGAAAGATGGAACTCTTTCCCCAATTAGACTCGATAGATCTTGGGTTTGGATCTCAATGCTACAACCATGAAATGGGAGCAAGGAGAAGACACACAGAATAGTGGGAGATAGGCTACTTATCTCTTTGATCCACCAATTGCCTCGAATGAGGACTTTTCCTGCTTGGGACAAACATAAACATACACAAGCATTGCCTCTTAAGGAGGACTTCAGACAATTTGCCCGGCCAAATAACGGGCCGGGTCTCCAGACTACATGAAGAAGAAGGTGCTATACCTCAATGCAAATTGCTTATAAGCAAAGCAATGCAAGTTCTTAAGAGAACTGAGCAACTAAGGGTACCTGGAATCAGTCAAAAATGATCAGCATCCCAACATAAACAAAACAATAACATAAGAATCAACCAATGTACAATCAAACAATAATGTGCAACATGTGCATAGCACAAGGGTCAAGTGAACCAATCCCTACAAAACAAACAATTGGTCAAATGATTTCAACTCAATTATGCATCAACCTCCTTAAGGCATTAGCTTTTTAACCTGAAAATTCAAAGTCAAGCTCAAACATAAGTAACAAGACCACTAGGCCAAGCCTAGGGTCCAAAGGATGGAAAAATCCTAAAACAGCAAGTAAATCATAATCAAAACCAAGATATTTCAATTACAAAGGGATCCCAATTGGTCCCACATCCAAACTATGCCCCTATTTCAATTTATGCAACATGTAAGGCAAAGTGAGCAAATGTAAATCACATATGAGCAACCAGCAAGATCACATCACAAAAAATACCAAAACAGCATGGAAAATTCCACAAAAATTATATCCTAAACAGAGGACATTCAACAAGCTACATGTTAATTTTCAAGCAATTTGGATTAGTGGAACTATGGGAATTAATTCAACATGTCAAAGCATGCAAAAACACAACCAAATGAAGTAACAAGATGTACATTAACTTCAATTAAATGGTAAATAGTTATATTACATGGGAAATGGATGGGACCAAAGCTAAATGAAAGCTTAATGTGTTAGGAACTACCCTACCAAGTTTCATGATCATTGGATAAGGTATGAAGATTTGGCAACATATACACAAAAGGTTACACAAGTAAAGCCCTAAAATGCTAGGCAGCACTCAAAAATTCTAATCAATTAAGAAATGGATTATAAAAATCCACGAAAAATCATATGGAATGTTAACATGTTAAATGTGCTACATGCAAAAATTCAAGGCCATAGGCCAAGGGGAAGCATGGCAAAAAAAACAGGGAACTCAGCATATCACATTGTGTCACATATTTCCACACTCAAGTTCAATAAATCATATATCAAAAACCAGAAGGCCAAAAATTATAAAACCTATGCCAAAAATTACAGGAGAGTGTCAAGAATCATATTCTAAAATTTCATTTCATTTGGAGTTAGCATGGTGATTTCATGATCAAAATAGTGGAACATGTGAAAATGGCATACATCAAGAACATCTCTATGTCAATTAATTTTTTTTACCAAGCACAATTTTTGTTTTCATGTCTAAAAAAAAGTAGATAAAAAATGGAGATTAACAAAAAAAGTCCTAAATTAATTGGATTAAAATTGAGTGTTTTATGATTTTTTGAAGATTTGAAATATTTATTGAAATATTTATTTAAGTGTTACTTGAATTAATTGAATTAATTAAGGTCTGCTGGCAAATCTGTAAATATTCCACAGAACACCAAAACGCGGCCGTATCACTTATTGAGATGGAGCGCGCTGATTGGGCGATTTCCGCGGCAAACAAGATTTGAAAGTGGAAACGCAGGCTGAAGGATCAAACACCTTCTTGTTCATCGCTTTTTCCAGAAATCCAACAACAAGCTCAGGAACACATGAACTACGAACTTCAACGAAACTAAACATGCCTATAACCGTTGGAAAGGTCTCGTTCTCAGGATCTCAAATATCACAACGATTCATCCTAATTCTTATCGTACAACACAGATCGAGCGGAAGAAGATTTCACATCAAAGCTTAGATTCGCGATTGCTCTCTCAAATCCTAACGGTTTTTAATTCTACGAGTTGCTGCGTACTCTACTCATCATGATCTACAATAACCACACAATGATTTTGAGAATGGTGATAGTCGAATCCTAACCTTTTCGAGGTGTAGCCGTGGATTTCGCGCGTGTTGCGTCTTGATTGGCGAAAACAGATGTCGGAGTTTGTTGTGGAAGGTGTAAGGAAGCTTCAGAAAGGTTCAATTGCGCCTCAAGAATCAAAACTTCGCACCTGCCATGAATGTTCTTCAGCTTTGACAGTGGAGTTTCTTCAAGAATTTCTCCACCTTTTCCTCAAACAGATCTTCTATGTTACCTGCAATTCGTAATCAACACCAGCACCAGCAAGAAAGATCAAGAGATTCAATGGAAAAGTCAAAAAAAGTGTGAAAACCAATTGAGAAAATTGAGAGGATTTCAGAAATTTTTGGAGTTTGATCTGAAAAAATGATTAGGATCCCTGAAAAACAGTTAGGATTAACTATATATACTACCACTTAATCCAACAATTAATCCTAATTAGTGAAAAAGGTGATTAGCACAAAATGAGCTTATGTGCATGGTTTGGCCTTTTTGCCCTTGGATGGTTTTGATCAATGGAACAGTGATTTATCACTTCAAGCAAACCATAAATATCATTTGGAAGTTGATGGAATTAGTCTCATGTCCAAATTCTTCATACTTCTCAATTTCACTATGTGATGGTACTTTGTCCATTTTTCCAATTCATTTCAAAAGCTAATTTTCAAACCATGAAGCCTAGCCATGTTATGAATATTCCAACAAGTTTCAAATGCCATTTGTGAGGTGTTGCAAAAATCCCCACTCAAAATTCCAATTATTTCACAAGTTGGACGATTTTGCCCCTGGTTCATTTAACAGTCCAGTTGAAATTTGACCTTTTGCATTGACCACTTTTGAAGAAATCCAATTATGCACCATGAAAGTATATGTCAAATGGAGTTTGTGCATATAAAGAACACTCAATTTGGACACTCCATGTGGAAGTTATGCCCTCCTGATTACGGGTCATTTTTGAAATTCACTGGACCATAACTTGCCAACCATACATGGGAAATTCAAGTTCTTGGACTTTTTGGAAAGGTGAGAACAAGATCTTCAACTTTCATGTTGGGCAAAATTTGATTTGAAGCTTTCTTGGACACGTAATATTTGGGAGAAAAACTTTCCATTTTGGGCAGGTGAGAATTACAGGTCATTTCCATCTTCGGAAACTTTCTGCCTGACTTCAAATCCTTCAACTTTGATCTTTGAAATGTCGAATGAGACTTGTATGGATATGAATGAGACCTTTCCAACCATCTCACACCTTCCAATTCCTGATTAAATGCACAGTTGACCACAGTTGACTTTTGTTGACCTTTGGTTGACTGGGCCATGTTCTGATGAATTCCAAGCCTCTTTCACATGGGATCTTGGTTCCAAATGACATCACAAGTTATATGAACTCTTTATGAATGATCATGGTGCCCAAATTCTTCAAGAATGGCCACCATCTATTGCTCAAAGCCTGATCTGACTGATTTGGCCTGGCTAGCTTCATCTGCAAGAAACAAGGTTAGATGACAATATTTTTGTACACTTGGTTAGTGAACATATGAAAAGCAATGATATACAAATGCAATACATGCTTGGTGATCAAGAACCACACTCACAAGGTATCCCACCCACTAGGAGGGCAGTTAGGGTATGCAATGATCCTTGAGGCCATGATATGATATGATATGGTATGATATGGGCCATGAGGGATCTTAGGGCCAAAATTGGGGTCTTACACATGTGTACTTAAAAAAAAACATAAGAAACATGCTCCTCATGACTAGAATTTCTTGACTGATTAAAAAACCACACATATTCTAATTTCAACACATAAATCTAAATATGGTACTTTTAATTTTTTTATTTAAAAACAACACAATTCTATTTTAAATATAAAAATCTAAATATGGGACTTTTAATTTAAAAAAACAACACAATTCTATTTTAAATACAAAAATCTAAATACGGAACTTTTAATTAAAAAATAACACAATTCTATTTTAAATACAAAAATCTAAATATGGGACTTTTAATTTAAAAAACAACACATACACGTTTCTAAAAAAATGCAAATTTAATTTGGGAACCCATGAAGAACTTAGAACTTGGTATAAATATTTGGGATGTGTAAATGGACTAGTAAATAGTGATCATAGAAATAATAACATGGCTCTTAATACTTACTAATAAAAAAATAGGTTTTTGGATTAGTAATGTAAAAATATTCAAACCACATTTTAGATTATGAACACACTTATGCAAATGGGCCTTTGAAACAAAAAAGATCTCATGGGTAAACCACAAATGGCCGGACAAAATTGGGGTATGACAACAGTTAGGATTAAGAGATGTTGTATTTGAATTCTATGAAATGTTATGAGTTTGAACTTATGCATGGAGTTGAATAGGATTTGTTATGTTTGATATTTGTTTGGACTTCCATGTTAATTGCATATATGATGATTGTTTATATGCAAACTGTATGTATGTTGTGAAGTCGAGTTATGCATATCTGATTAGTGAACTGCTTAAATGTGTTGAGTTTGAATTCATTATGATGATATGTGCTAGTTGGTATTTGGTTTATGTACTTATGCATGTTGGTTTGTTTGATGCAAGGTTGATGTGCCTTGATGAATTGAACAAGACTTGGTAAGGCTTTATGGTCAATTTTGGCAAGGTTATCAAGTGGCAAGACTTGGCATGGATTGGGCATGAAGAAACACTCGAAGGATTTTAGACGAGTATTGAATGGATTGCAAATGAATGAAATAGTAGGCTTAGGGTTTAGGAGTAGGTAGTGGTTGACTTTGGTCAAATGTTGACAAAAAAGTCGATAGTTGACCAAAGTCAACTTTAGGTCAACAATATATATTTTGTGTAGAATTGGACTTTGAACTTTTTGTAATGACTTTGAAAGTTTTTGTAATGAAAATAACTTTGAATGATGTGTATATGGTTTAATTTTATGAAAAATAAGTTTCCCTCCAAGATTTGAATTTGAAAAAATGATGAAATTGTACTTGAATGCTTGAATGAATCTTTGGAAATCTGAATAAAACTTGATCTTGAATTTGAATATGGACATTGAATCTTGCAATTTGGACCATGGATCTTAATGCATTGTCTTGAATCCACACCACAAATAATGAACAAATGTAATGACCAAGCCTATAAATAAACTTAATCAATCAAATGAAACTCCCATAGTTGACCAATGTGATATATGCAATCCCTGATTAAATCGAATACCACAATGCCAACCATATGATCCGTAGATGCCAAAGATTAAGAGTTAGGGTTTCATGGTCTTGAATACAAAAGAATTATCATCATTAGTCAATGTATCATGGTATGCCCTGGATTTGGATTTCAAGGAAACCTTAGCTCCTTGTTAATCATAAAATCAAAAGCCTTTGAATCCATGATGTTTAATGCAAATGGTAAAATGAATGTGTTATGATACTAATGAATATGCAGATGAATGAAAAACAAAAAGTCAAATGAAAATGAAAAGGGGATGGCAAATTTTGGGGTATGACAATTAGTTGTTTATCTTGAGCATGTGACTTTATACACAAGAGAAGGGAAAGTGAATTGCGTAGGTTTTAAAAATGATAGTTTACAACAAAATTATCTTCTAAAATAGATTTTGAAAACATTTTATTAAAAATGTTTGAATATGCAACATAAATTAAGTGGAAAATAAAATAGTTAAGGGAAGAGAGATAACACCAGAAATTTAAAGAGGTCTGGTCTTAAAGAAGTGACCTACTCCTTTCCCCAAAAATTGATCTTGAGAGTATTCAATAATTATTGAGAGTTTTTAGAAGGTTAAGCCCATGAACCCCCTAATACAAGGAAATCAAGTTTCATGCCAACTTCCAACCAAACAACAAACTTTGGAATGAAACGATTAGTCTTCTCACCAAATAACAAACATGTCTTTGAATGGTTAGTCTCTAAGCCAAACTGAGATTTTGTATGAGCTGATCTCGAACTAAGTTGGAGTTTTGAGTTGACTATCCTCCAAACTGAATCGAGGTTTTGTATCGGCTGACCACGAACCAAACTGATATTTTTACCAGGCTCGAAACTGCTGAGTTTTTACACAAGATGAACTCAAAAACCGAGTGAGATTTTATATGAGGATGATCTTGACCCTATTGAGCTTTTACAGAGGCTGAACTCATAAATCAAGTGAGATTTTATACCAGATAGAGCTCGAACAAATAATGCTTTTAACCGAGTTGAGCTCAAGAACTGGTGTGAAATATTTTCACTAGTTATCCTTTACGAACCCAAAAGAGAGCTTTTCTTCGATGACAGACCCACAAACCAAGCAAAGTTACTAATCCCCTAAAGTGATTTTATATAGGTTTAGCTCCAGACCAAAACAATTACTTCCTAAGGAAAAATAACTTACTCAAGGTGAAAAAATAACTCTTTTTAAATTTATAATAAAGCCTTCACCCAAAATAATTTCCTCACTAAACTCAAGAACACTCTTAAAGCACTATGGCTAAAAATGTGAGAGAAAAAAATATGATTTAGAAAGATTGGGAGAAATAGTAAAAATGAGATATTCACGTTTTTCTAGATGGTTTAAAATGAAAGGTAAGCTCTCTACTTATAGGCTAAGAATTGGTTCAATTTAGGAAACAATCCATGGGGAAAATGAATGACCTAATTAATTAGCCAATCAATTAAGTACTTGTAATAATTGATTATTGCTGTCCAAATTAGAAGGTTTTAATAGGGAGTTGTTACTATTAATTAAGACAATGTCATAATCAATTTTGGACTTGATTCACCCTCATATAATCCATTAGGTATTTGTTCTAATTAATTAAACAGTTCAAAACCTTATCTTAAACAGTCTGACGGTTTCCAAAACAACTAACTAGGCTCCAAACTATTTTTGGTGATTTTATTTGAAAAAGAAAGACTTCAAAACTATTTTTATGTGTGTGTATGTGTGTGTGTGTGTGTGTGTGTGTGTGTTTTACCCATACTACTTACGAAACACCCTTGTGTCTTTATACTACGCTGATCACTCAGATAAACATGATCAGACGAGCTTTCACACTTTCTATCTTTCACACTCTGAAGCTTTAAGTGATTTTTTCCAAATATACCAATCAAATAATAATTTCTATTTAATATTCTTCTATATGAGGCTTGAGACATCTTCAATTCAGTTACCATGATCAAAGAGTTGTAAATATATCACTAGTGATCATAAACCCTAATACTTTAGCTTGACTCAGAGGAATATCTTGATCAATAATTGTGTGCATCTTTGGCTGCTTGAACTAGCTCTAGATAGTAATTTTTTCATATTCCTACCTTGTTGACATCAGAACCGATTCTAGAGTTGTTACAGATTAAGTTGTTGTCATCATCAAAACCATGACATCATCATGGCTAAACATGTCTTGCTTATCTATGAGTTTTTATCACTTCTTGATTGTACCTACAAGCACATAATTTCATAGTTTCTTCATAAATACATCGATGAATTTGAGGATTTTCTCCCTCATTATTACTAATATCTTTAATGACATCTCCACTATCGCCTAGTCTGGCTTCTTGATCATTATCACTCAAACTTTCATCTTTACTTACAGTACCAGACATGGTGTTGCTAATCTCTTGAACAACTTTTTCTCAAATATTTTTGGGATCAATCTCACTAGGGTCCTCATGCAAAGGTTTTCTCAAACCCATTTCATCACTAAGGATCTTTTCAAATTATCACATGCATTTAAGGATTCAATGTTTGGTTAAGTTTGTTAGACTCTTCATTTCTGGCTTTACTAGTATCAACATTAGGGTTCATAACTTTAACAACAAGAATGTTTTTATGAATAATTTTTTGGGAGGTTTACCTTGATCCTTTATAGGATGAACAACTCTAAGAGGAACAACTTTGAGGGGAACATTAATTTTGTGGCTCTTGGTGTTATCTTTTGTTTAAGGACAGAGAGATTCTTCAGTGCCTTTCACCTTAGTTGTTTAGAAAATGGAATTCCCACAACCCATTAAGTCTGACATCATGAGAGGATCACAATCACCAAACTACTTACAGGATTATCGACTGACCCCATAAACCAACACGAGTCTTTTCAACATGTTTTGTCCTCACTCACACGCTTTCTAGGAAACTTCCCAGAATGACCACCCATCCAAATACTACTCCAAGTCAAGTACACTTAACTATGGAGTTCTTATTTGTTAGGCCACCGAAAAGAAGACGCATCTTTTTGGTATAGGTTCTACCAATCAATCCTTATAAGATTTTGTAGATGTTTTTGATTGGCTGCATTTTATGTTAAAACACTTACTGTACTTAGATGTCTTGACTGATATCATGACATGCTTAAGTAGTATGCTGCAGGATTAGCTAATACAGGATTTACTGGATGTCAAACTGAATGTTATGACATTCATTCATGACAGCATTTTCTGGATGTCAAACTGAATGTTATGACATTCATCCCTGACAGCAGATGCTGAAGTATAGGCTAATTTTTCTGTTATGTTTCAGTATTTATCTCAGGCTGATTTTCAGGAAACTAACAGCTGTGCAAAAATTCAGGAAACTAACATTTGTGCTAAAATTAAGAGACCAAGCATATGGCCTATTTGTTAGCACCCTAATGTGTGGAAATTAGGTTAACTTGCTTAACCTTAATTTTAGGAATTTCAAGTACAAGGCCCAAGTACTGCATTATAAAAAGGATGGCAATCCTACTTTCAGCAATTCAGGGATTTGAAGTGTGAAGAATTAAATATATCATTATATATCCTTGTTGTACTTTAATTGTGTCTTGAATTAGGTTTTACTTGTGAGCCAAGCAATTATCACCTAGATGATTGCATTGGACTAGGGTGTTTATTGAGTTGTAATTGTTGTGTCACTCTAAGCTTTTAAGCGTGAGTGTTGTGTTTCTTGATTAAAGCTTTTAAGCACAATCAAGAGTTGTTTGAAGTATATCTTCACCACTGACTTTAAAATTCTTTATGGTTGTAATCACTGCTGTGATTAAGGGGGAGTGAGTAGGTACTCAGGTCTTAGTTTAGATTGAAATTGCATTGGGTAGGTCTTAAGTGATAGGATTAAACTGGTGGTTTAAGTCCTGAATTAATACCTCTTATAGTGGATTTCCTCCCTGGCTTGGTAGCCCCCAGAGTAGGTGTGTTTGTCACCGAACTGGGTAAACAATTCTCTGTGTCATTTACTGCTTTTTACATTTACTTTCTGCATACATTACCTGTCTGCGCAGAATTGGATGTCATAACATCCAGTGTGACATTGATAGTCTGTTACTAGAACTTCAATTGGCATCAGAGCAGGCACCCTGCCTGTTAATTTCTGGGTGAGATCTAGGGACGTTACTTTCTAGTACCATGGACAATGGTGTAGGATTCTCAAATAGACCACCCATGGTGGATGGTTCTAACTATGATGACTGGAAACCTCGTATGATAGCCTTCTTGAGGTCTCTGGATAGCGAGGTCTGAAGAGCTGTCAACAAAGGATGGGAACATCCAACGAAGACAGGTAAAGATGGAATCATTATGCAAATTCCTGAAGAAGAGTGGGACAAAGAGCAAGAGTCATTAGCCCTTGGAAACTCTAAGGCTTTGAATGCACTGTTCAATGGGATAAATAAGAACATTTTCAGACTGGTGCATCACTGTGAACTGGCTAAAGAAGTTTGGGATACTCTCAAAACAACTCATGAAGGTACCTCCAAGGTAAGGATGTCTAAACTCCAGATGCTGACTACTAAGTTTGAAAATCTGAGGATGAAAGAGGATGAGATTATTCATGACTTCCAAATGAATATTCTTGAAATTGCCAACACTTCTGGAGGCTTAGGAGAGAAAATGTCTGAAGAAAAACTTGTAAGAAAGATTCTCATATCATTGCCCAAGAGATTTGCCATGAAGGTTACTGCTATAGAAGAGGCTCAAGATATCTGCAATATGAAGGTTGATGAGCTTATTGGTTCTCTCCAAACTTTTGAAATGGGCTTGTGTGAGAATGTTGAAAAGAAAAACAAAAGCATAACTTTTGTATCAAATACTGAAGAGGATTCAGAAGAAGGAAATATTGGAGGTGATGAAAGTATATCAGAAGTTATAGCCATGCTTGGAAGATAGTTCAACAAGTTCATAAAGAAGATTGATCAAAAAGGTAGACCAAATGTCAAGAACACTTCATCTGACATCAGTAGAAGATCAAAATCTGAAGAAAAGTCCAACCAAGGCAAGGGAATCCAGTGTCATGGATGTGAAGGTTTTGGACACATTAGAGCTGAATGTCCTACCTTCCTCAAGAAGCAAAAGAAGGGACTATCTGTCACCTGGTCTGATGGAGACTCTGAGAGTAAATCAGAAGGAGAATCTGCAAAACATGTCACTGCACTAACTAGTGTTTGTGCCTCTGATGATGACTCAAGTGGAGATGAACTTACATTTGATGAACTTGCTGCTTCATATAAAGAGTTATGTGTCAAAAGTGCAGAAGTGTGTCTACAAGGAGAAAAGCAGAAGAAACTTATCAACGAGCTGTAATCTGAGAAGAAGAAGCATCTGACAGTCATAGATGATCTAAATGGTGAGATAACCTTGCTGACCTCTAAGCTAGATCAAATGACAAAATCCATCAGAATGCTGAATAAAGGAACTGGCACTTTGGAAGAAATTCTAAAGGTGGGACAGAAATCAGGAACCATGTCTGGTTTAGGCTTTGTTAAGGAATCCTCATCTGAATTCAAAAGCTCAAAGGCTGAAGTTCAGAAAATCAAGCAGAAGTCACAACCAATGTCACAACATCATGGAAACAGAAGGATTAACCATCAAAAGAAGAAATTTCAAAGATGGAGATGTCACTACTGTGGAAGATTTGGTCACATAAAACCATTCTGTTACAGGTTGCATGGTTATCCTAACCAGACCCCTCAAGTCAGACCTAAGCAGAAGGCACCTAAGCATAATGCCCCTATCAAGAAACAACAATGGGTTGCTAGAATAGCTCACACATCTCTAAGGGCATCTACCAAAGAAGACTGGTATTTTGATAGTGGTTGCTCAAGACATATGACTGGGATGAATAACTTATTGGTAGATATACAACCTCATACTACCACTTATGTGACCTTTGGTGATGGAGCTAAAGGAAAAATCAAAGGTGTTGGTAAGTTGGACAGTCCTGGAGTTCCAGAACTGAATAATGTGTTGTTAGTAAAAGGACTAACTGCTAATCTCATAAGCATAAGCCAACTATGTGATCAAGGCTTCAATGTACAGTTCACTAAGGAAGAATGTATTGTGACAAATGGAGAAAATAAGGAAGTTATGAGAGGATCCAGATCCAAAGATAACTGCTATCTATGGGAACCTAAAGTCTCAAACTACTCCTCAATGTGCTTCTTAGCCAAGAAAGAAAAGGAAGTGAAGTTGTGGCATAGAAGACTTGGACATATTCATTTAAGAGGAATGAAGAAGATCATATCCAAGGAAGCAGTTAGAGGAATCCCAAAGCTGCTTATTGATGAAGGAAAAGTCTGTGGAGAATGTCAGGTTGGCAAGCAAACCAAGATGTCACATCCTAAGCTTGGACTTCCTACAACATCCAAAACTCTGGAACTTTTGCACATGGACTTAATGGGACCTATGCAGGTTGAAAGTCTTGGTGGGAAGAGATATGCTTATGTGGTTGTTGATGACCATTCCAGATACACATGGATAAGCTTCATCAGAGAAAAATCAGATGCATTTGATGTCTTCAAAGATCTATGAATAAGACTCCAAAGAGAAAAGGATAGTTGTGTTATCAGAATAAGAAGTGACCATGGAAAGGAGTTTAAAAATTCCAAGTTTGATGATTTCTGCTCATCTGAAGGAATAAGTCATGAGTTTTCCTCACCTATTACTCCTCAGCAAAATGGAGTAGTTGAAAGGAAGAACAGAACTATTCAAGAATCTGCTAGAGCTATGATTCATGCAAAGAAACTTCCTATGCACTTTTGGGCTGAAGCTATGAATACAGTTTGCTATGTTCACAATAGAGTTACCTTGAGAAAGGGAACCTCTTCCACTCTGTATGAAATATGGAAAGGTAGAAAACCTACTGTGAAGTACTTTAATATCTTTGGAAGCAAATGCTTCATTCTTACAGATCGTGAATAGAGAAGAAAAATGGACCCCAAAAGTGATGAGGGTATATTCCTGGGATACTCTACTAACAGTAGAGCATACAGAGTTTTCAACTCCAGAACTAATGTCCTGACGGAATCCATAAATGTTATTGTTGATGATAAAGATGAAGAATCCAATGTCATAGAGGATGTTGGAACATTCTTTGAGACTTCAACAGAAAATGTACAGGATACTCGTCCTAGACTTGAGTTAGAAGCATCCAACAAGGTTCCTTCTATCAGGATTCAGAAAGACCACCCTAAGGATCTTATCATAGGAGATCCCAATAGTGGTGTGATTACCAGATCAAGGGAGAATAGCTCAAATTCCTGCTTTGTATCCAAGGTTGAACCTAAAAATGTGAAAGAAGCTCTGACTGATGAATATTGGATCAATGCTATGCAAGATGAACTGGAGCAGTTTAAAAGGAATGAAGTATGGGAGTTAGTTCCAAGACCTGAAGGGACTAACATTATTGGTACCAAGTGGATTTACAAGAACAAGTTTGATGAGAAAGGAGTAATCACTAGGAATAAAGCAAGACTAGTGGCACAAGGGTATACTCAAGTTGAAGGGGTTGATTTTGATGAGCCTTTTGCACCTGTTGCAAGACTTGAGTCAATAAGGTTGTTGTTAGGTGTTGCCTGCATTCTGAAGTTCAAACTGTTCCAAATGGATGTGAAGAGTGCCTTTTTAAATGGCTACTTGAATGAAGAAGTCTATGTGGAACAACCTAAAGGGTTCAGTGATCCTAATCTACCAAAACATGTGTACAAGTTGAGGAAAGCTCTGTATGGATTGAAGCAAGCTCCTAGAGCTTGGTATGAAAGGCTGACTGAATTTATGACTACTAATGGTTACAGAAAATGAGGGATAGATAAGACTTTATTTGTGAAGGATGAAGATGGAAAAATCATGATTGCCCAAATATATGTGGATGATATTGTCTTTGGTGGAATGTCAGATAGAATGGTGAAACATTTTGTTAACCAGATGCAATCTGAATTTGAAATGAGTTTGGTTGGGGAATTGACTTATTTTCTTGGACTGCAAGTTAAACAGATGGAAGATTCTATGTTTCTCTCCCAAAGCAAATATGCCAAGAACATAGTTAAGAAGTTTGGTATGGATAATGCTAGTCACAAGAGAACTCCTGCACCTACTCATTTAAAGTTAACTAAAGATGAAGGAGGTTCTAGTATTGATCAATGCTTGTATAGAAGCATGATAAGTAGCCTACTATATCTAACTGCTAGTAGACCTGATATTGCCTATGCAGTTGGTGTGTGTGCTAGATACCAAGCAGAACCCAAAGTGAGTCACTAAAATCAAGTCAAGAGGATTCTCAAGTATATTAATGGGATGTGTGATTATGGTATGATCTACTCTCATGGCTTTGAGCCTATCTTATCTGGGTATTGTGATGCTGATTGGGCTGGGAGTGCTGATGACAGAAAAAGCACATCAGGAGGATGTTTCTTCTTAGGAAACAATCTCATATCCTGGTTCAGCAAGAAACAGAATTGTGTATCATTATCCACTGCAGAAGCTGAGTACATAGCAGCTGGAAGCAGTTGTTCCCAACTGGTATGGATGAAATAGATGCTGACTGAGTACAATGTCACTCAGAATGTCATGACATTGTTCTGTGACAATCTCAGTGCCATCAATATTTCAAAGAATCCTATCCAACACAGCAGGACCAAACATATTGACATTAGACATCACTTCATAAGAGATCTGGTAGAAGACAAAGTGATTACCTTGGAACATGTGGCAACTGAACTACAACTTGCTGACATATTTACAAAGGCTTTGGAGGCTACTCAGTTTGAAAATTTAAGGGGCAAGTTGGGAATATGTCTTTCTGAGGAATTATAGCAACTAAGGATGTTAGGAATTTACTGTTTAATATTTCAAATTATTAAACAATTGAAAGTGTGCTCTGATTGGTCAACAGATAATAGTTATTTCACTTGCAACAAGTGTGTCCACAAGATGTTATGTGTGATGTCTTAACATGAGATATCTTATGTACCTGCTGGAGTTCAAGAACATGTTCATGCATGATTGTTTCAGAATGTCATACACAAGGTCATGGCATCTGATATATGTGTACCTGCTGGAGCTTAAAATGAAAGACATGATCATGTAGGATTATTTCAAGATGTCATACACAAGGTCATGGCATCTGATATGGTTGTACCTGCTGGAAGTTATAAAAGGAATTATGGAATTATGCAGGATTTTTCCAGGATGTCAGACCCGATGTCATGACATCCTGTACACAGAACATTCAGTGTGAATGTCTGGTGTTTTGTGATTGCACAATTAATGGCAATCTATGTATGATTGAAGATCTGATTTGCAGGCGCATTCAATCATGGATTACAACCTGATTTACTTATTTTCCAAAGAGATATAACCAACTGTTGTAAAAAGATTTAATTGGAAAATAGATTTAGGGTTTTCAAGATGTCCAAGCCCAGCTGAAAGCTTCTATAAAAAGGGACTTAGAAAACCTGTTTTACACCACAACCAATACTGAGCGAAATATAGAGAGAGAGCTAGGGTTTGTGTCTGTTTAGTTGTAAGACTTGTAAGTCATTCAAGTCATCTTTTGATGATTGAATTGGACTGATTTGTGGTTGTAATTTGTCACTCTAAAGCTGTTAAGCAAGAGTGTGTGTCTACTTGATCAAAGCTGTGAAGCAAGATCAAGTGTGTGTCGTCTTGATCAAAGCTGTAAAGCAAGATCAAGAGTGTGTCTTCTTGATTGAAACTGTGAAGTAAAATCAAGAGTGTGTTTCTAATAATTGCTTGTATTTTTTTATTTTTTTTGTCTGTAATATTAAGTGTTGCTTTGGCAACATTTTTGACAAAAAGGGGGAGTAACACTTGTACCCCAGGACAACAGATTTCTTTGAAGTTGAAGGTCCTATAAACAAGAGGTTATGTTGTTGTTTGCTTTCTGCTTGATCTTCGCTTATGCTGCTGCTGTTTGAAGTTTAACTTCTATGTTTGCTAAGTGTATTAGCTAATTTGATTCTCTGCTTGGATGTGTGCTTTCTGCTGCTGTGAACTCTGTTGTGATGCCAAGTTGTTTTAGCCAAAAATTTGCCAAAGGGGGAGTTTGTAGATGTTTTTGATTGGCTGCATTTTATGTTAAAACACTTACTGTACTTAGATGTCTTGACTGATGTCATGACATGCTTAAGTAGTATGTTGCAGGATCAGCTAATACATGATTTACTGGATGTCAAACTGAATGTTATGACATTCATTCATGACAGCATTTTCTGGATGTCAAACTGAATGTTATGACATTCATCCCTGACAGAAGATGCTGAAGTATAGGCTAATTTTTCTGTTATGTTTCAGTATTTATCTCAGGCTGACTTTCAGGAAACTAACAGCTGTGCTAAAATTCAGGAAACTAACAACTGTGCTAAAATTAAGAGACCTAGCATATAGCCTATTTTTTAGCACCCTAATGTGTGGAAATTAGGTTAACATGCTTAACCTTAATTTTAGGAAATTCAAGTACAAGGCCCAAGTACTGCATTATAAAAGGATGGCAATCCTACTTTCAGCAATTCAGGGATTTGAAGTGTGAAGAATTAAATATATCATTATATATCCTTGTTGTACTTTCATTGTGTCTTGAATTAGGTTTTACTTGTGAGCCAAGCAATTATCACCTAGATGATTGCATTGGACTGGGTGTTTATTGAGTTGTAATTGTTGTGTCACTCTAAGCTTTTAAGCGTGAGTGCTGTGTTTCTTGATTAAAGCTTTTAAGCACAATCAAGAGTTGTTTGAAGTATATCTTCACCACTGATTTTAAAATTCTTTATGGTTGTAATCACTGCTGTGATTGAGGGGGAGTAAGTAGGTACTCAGGTCTTAGTTTAGATTGAAATTGCATTGGGTAGGTCTTAAGTGATAGGATTAAACTGGTGATTTAAGTCCTGAATTAATACCTCTTATAGTGGATTTCCTCCCTGGCTTGGTAGCCCCCAGAGTAGGTGTGTTTGTCACCGAACTGGGTAAACAATTCTCTGTGTCATTTACTGCTTTTTACATTTACTTTCTGCATACATTACCTGTCTGCGCAGAATTGGATGTCATAACATCCAGTGTGACATCGATAGTCTGTTACTAGAATTTCAGATTTCCTTCAACTATGCAGTCCCATATCTGCACAACCTCAGGATCTCTCTCATTCCGATGTGAATTCAGTTTTTCCCTTGAAGCTGATAGGAGTGTCTCATTTCCATGCCTCATGCACCGACAACCACTCCCTCGCCCTCAGGTGTTACATGTAACCACTTTCCGCCCTCTTTGGTCTTAGGTGTTACATACCCACCAGCTTCCACTTGGTTTGTCCCCGAACCACATCATACTGGGAGTTGTCTGTTTTGATACCATATGTAACGCTCTAGACTGCTTTCAAGATTATCAACTGGCCCCACAAAGCAACACGAGTCTTTTTAGTATGTTTTGTCCTCACTCACACGCTTTCTGGGAAACTTCCCAGAAGGTCACCCAACTAAATACTACTCCAAGTCAAACACGCTTAACTATGGTGTTCTTATTTGATTCGATTTGGATGATCATAGATATGCTGACTAAATCGAGACACTTTATTCCAATTTAGATCAGTTTTCCATTGTAGAAGCTCATGTAACACCCGAGGCCGGAGAGGACGGAGAATGGTTACACGCAACACCCAAGGGCGAGAGAGTGGTTGTCGGTGCACGAGGCATGATAATGGGGCACTCGTAGCAGCTTCTAGGGAAAAACTGAATTCACATCGAAATGAGAGGGATCTTGAGGCAATGTAGGTACGCGACTGCATGGTTGAAGGAAGGCTTATAATGATTCATTAGCACTACATATACCATCAAGATGCATCTTCTTTTCAGTAGCCTAACAAATAAGAACTCCATAGTTAAGCGTGCTTGACTTGGAGTAATATTTGGATGGGTGACCTTCTGAGAAGTTTCCCGGAAAGCATGTGAGTGAGGACAAAATATGCTGAAAAGATCTGTGTTGGTTTGTGGGATTAGTCGGTAATCCTGAAAGCAGTCTGGGGCATTACAACCATCAGCCTCTTCTCTTATCACAAGACTTTTCATACTTTTCATGTGCACCCCACCTTCTGGGAAGTTTCCTGGAAAGCATGTGAGTGAGGATAAAATATGCTGAAAAGATCTGTGTTGGTTTGTGGGATTAGTCGGTAATCCTGAAAGTAGTATGGGGCATTACAACCATCAGCCTCTTCTCTTATCACAAGACTTTTCATGTGCACCCCATGAACATTTGTGATGACATCATCTCCTTTGAAGATACTATTTATCTTTTTATCACTTTCTTATCCTTTCAAGATGTATTAATTACTTTCCTGATACCTACCATGGTTGCAAGAAGAAACATGATAGAAAGGTAGGCAAAGACTCAAGAGGGAAAAAAACAGTTTGGGAGTAGTGTGAAGCGCGAAAGAGAAACGTCTAGATGAATATTGACTTTTTCAACATGGAATTTATTTCTCTATATTAGGTTAATAAAACACATAATATTTGTCTTGGAATACATGGACTGGTTAGAATTTTTTTTTGGCTCAATCACATTTCTGCCACCAAATCATTAATTGCTATAATTTTATTACACATGTCCATAAGGAAACTTTAAGCTTTTCAAACTGAATGGTATCTAGGGATTTTTTAAATATGTCTGCTACTTGTTTGTCAGTCGTAACATGATCAAGAAAAAACATTTTTCTTCTACAAGTTCGTTGATAAAATGATGCCGAAAGTCAATGTGTTTGGTTTGGATATGTTGAACAATTGTTTTGAAAATGTTGATAGAGCTCATGTTGTCATAGTATAATGTCGGGACATCTTGTATCACATTATACTCTTTCAACATTTGCTTCATTTCCATAAATTTAGTGCAATTGTATCTTGCAGCAATGTACACTAACTTTGCAGTTGATAGAGAGATACAGTTTTACTATTTGCTAAACTAGGATATGAGGTTGTTTCATAGGAAAAAATATCAACCATAAGTGCTTATTCTATCCTCAACATTACCTGCCCAGTCAACCTCACAATAGCTAACTACAAAGGAGTTGGTATCAAAATAGTACAAAATGTCATAGTCAGATGTTCCACTTATGTACTTGATGATTCTCTTGACTTGTGAGACATGACACATTTTAGAATTATCTTGATAATGATCACACACACACACACACACACACACACACACACACTAGCAAAAAAAAGGTGATATCAAGATGACTAGAAGTGAAATACAAGAGACTACCAATCATACTCTTGTAGAGGCTTTGATCAATAATTACTCCCTGATCATCTTTAGTGAACTTGACATGAGTGGCAACATGAGTACGTTTATGCCTAGCATTCTTCAGCCCAAATTTCTTCACTATATTTCTAGCATACTTGCTCTAGGATACAAATATACCATCTTTCATTTGCTTAACTTTAAATCCATAAAAGTGTGTAAATTCATCGACCAATCTCATTTCAAATTCAAGTTGCATTTGTTGGACAACATGTTTTACCATCTCGCTTTATATTCTACCAAACACAATGTCATGAATGTAGATATGAGCTATCATGAGCTTCCCTTTATCTTTCTTCAAAAATAGATTTTTGTCAATTCCCCCACAAACATATCCATGCCTAGTGAGAAATTTAGTGAGTCTCTCATACCAAGTTCTGGGAGCTTGTTTCAACCTATAGAGAGTGTTCTTAATTTTGTAGACATGATTTGGAAGGCATGGATCAATGAACCCTACTGGATGCTCGATGAAAACTTCCTCATTCGGGTATCCATTAGGAAAGAATTTTTAACATCCATTTGGTAAACTTTGAACTTCAGTAAACAAGATACTCCTAGTAACAATCTGATAAATTCTAGACATGAAATTGGAACAAAGGTTTCATCAAAGTCAACTCCCTCAATTTGTGAATATCCTTGAGCTATAAGGTGTGCTTTATTTCTTGTAACATTCTCATTCTCATCAGACTTGTTCTTATAAATCCACTCAGTGCCAATAATGTTGGTTGAGTTGGGTCTAGCTTTGAGTTCCCACGCCTCATTCCTTTCAAATTGGACAAGTTTTTCCTGCATAAAGTTGATCAAGTATTCATCATTGAGGGCTTATTTTACATTTTTTGCCTCACTTTTGGATACAAAACACATGTTAGCTATATTTTTTCTATAATTTACTGATTCTTTTGATCGAATAGTAACTCTTTCATTCAGATATCCAATTGTGTTTTCAATGGGATGATTCTTATGTATCCTTGTGAATGGTCCTCTGTTTTCTAGAGCACTACCTTTATCATTTTATGCGTTATATTTACTGTTGGAAGAAGAATGTTTGTATCATTGTTTGGATCATTAGGTATAACATGTTGCTCTTATACCAATTAAAATTTTAATTGATCAGTAACAATATATCGCACACAATATTGAAACAATGTGTGAGACAATGTGATGCAGTAACGTTAATAAATAAAAAGCTGAATAAATAACACAAATAATTGTTAACCCATTTCGGTGAAAAGTCACATACGTCCAGAAGGCATCACCCCAATGAAAGGAAATTCATTAATCAGTACACCCTCTGGTTACTATCATAAGCAACACTTTTTTTAAGTTCATTGAATAATTGATATATCTGATATATAATAATGACCAAACACATCATTTATTCAATGAATCTAAAAAGTTTTTTTGCTTATATTAGTGACTGGGGGTGTAGTTAATAGTACACGACGATCTCATATAAACTCTCCTAGTCCAGTGTTATTTTCCTAATACTACCTGTGAATTTCAATCCAGACTCCCTCTGAATTTGAGACCCCTATCATTTTCACTCAAACACTCTACCAAGTGTTTGCGCTATTATAATAATATGAGACGTGAGGAATTATAATTACAATCAAATACTTTATCATGCTAAGTTAAGAACAATACCAAAGAATAAAGTATCACAATCAAAACCAAAATATTCGATGTAATATAGAAAACAACAACATTCAGCAGAAAAGTTTAGTAGAATATTGACTTAAAAGCAACTAAAAAGTGCAAGATGAATCATTCTTCATCAAAACCAATTATAAATTTTAAAAAAATCAAATCTAATTAAATCTTTATCTGACATAACTAAAAATTACAATATCAATAACAAATGAATTCGCATAAAATATTTTTCAAATAAAAATTCGCTATAAATCAAATCTCTGATTGAAAAACAGAAAATAAATCTTTTTGAAGGGATATTCAATCAGATAACAAAATAAATCTCACGGAAAATTACAACATCTTGCTTAACAACTTTTACTTATTTATTTTTTCATACATATGGTTAAAAAATATATAGTCATTGGATACTTTCAACAAGTATGACAAAAGTTAATGTACATCTTTGGATCAAACGAATTATAAGACAATGTGGTCAAGGACAAGTTTATTTTATCCTTGTATCATGTACTACCAAACAAATGTGGTCTCAAGTAATCACCATTCACCAAAGGTTGTGCCATCTCTTTCTATGGAACATAGGAAAAATACAAGAAAAGTACAAATACAGACGAGCCACAAAACAAGCAAAATGACAACTAGAGATTAGAAGAGCAACAATAATGACAAAATTACAGAAACTTGAAATGAATAAAACCCGTAAAACTTGTGAGGGTTAAATTGTAATTTTGATAAGTTTTGTTTTGATTAATTAATTTATTAATTCACCTAGGATCCGGAATCATGGTGAATCATCCATAGTTAGCCATCATTGTAGAAACCCAAAAGATTGAAATTGATTTAAAATTGAGTAATCAATGAACTAATATGGCGTACGTTCTTAGGTATAGTGAATGAATATGAGTATAGTATAATATTCATAGGATCATAGAATTAGAATCCCTAAAGTTTGACACTTACACTGATTTTGATGCAAATTCTTCACTTTTATGAGCATGATTTAAGGCTAACCGTAGGATTTTCATATTTTGATTAGTGGATTTCATCTTTACTAATGCTGACGTAGTATATATTAATTTGTTTTATTTTTATTTAATATATTAATTTTAAACTAAAAATGAAATATGATATTATCAAAAATCAGATTTACTAAAAGATTATGTTAAACATTTAAATAAATGATAATCTCATTGATCTATTAATTCTTTAGTCGTGAGTCACATCACTTATTTAACAACATTAATATGCATACAAAATTTTAAGTAGGCTTAAATTTTATACTAAGTATTTTGTTTAAAGATGAGTTAGATCACTTAGATCGACAATCTCTTGCTCCGTATCGGTCAAAGATCTAATAACACGAGGGCCACTTATTCAATTCGTTTAATCAAATTCAAAGTAAAATACCTTCACAAATGTTTTTCATATACACAATTTATAATCTTCACTCCCATTAAAATCATCTTGAACCCTAAACTGATTTAAGCGTTAGAGTGCTAATCATGCAAGTATCCCCTTTGAATCGTTGTATCAGAGATTAGCAACGTCGATTCAAGATCGACACCGATCAACAACCTTGATTCAAAATCAATGTTTCTAATTTAATAAGCATTGTGATCGCAACCTTAGATCCATAGTACCGCATCAAGGAATCGCAAGCGAAGCTTCGCTCTACCGTAACTTCTATGATCTCCTCAATTTTTTATTCTACAACGGTACAGTGACACCGTTTGTGGGAAACGATTTCTGATTCATATGATCTCCATGATTTCAGATTCAATTTTTGACTCACCTACTCATGACATCCTCGTGACGTCGAATCAGAATCATACTCAGAGGTTTGTCGAGGCATACCCAAGCTGAATTCCATAGTCTAGATTTGCGCTCTCATCAAAATCCCTACAGATCAACGGGGATGATGATCTTAGATCCAAATCTAGGATTGTGCCAGCCTCCAAAGGCAATCTCTAAGAAGATCATGCATAAGCCCCGTTGATCTCCGACCAAGCGAATACGTCAGTGCTTTCCATCAAGGATGGGATGGCCGCTAGGGAAACATCAAATATGTGTTGCAAGTTCATAGTTAATGGAGCCCGAGTGTCGTAAGATCATAGTTAACGTTGGGCGTCAAACGAACACCAGGTGCATCCAACGGATCTCGTAGGATTTATGATTGACGCACCAGAGCTTCCACCATCCAAACAGCAAAGTAGGGGTCCACTGGAGATGCCTTATGAAAAATGTGTTGAGCTCCGGTTGCCAGAAGACCCGTCGATATCCACATCTGACAGAAGCTCCCAGGTTCTGTTTGAGAAGGGAGTTTCGAAGTCAGAATACATCATCCCCAATCTCCACAAGCCATCAGAGCATCCCAGATATCTCGAAGAAGATTTGATTCTAAAGATGTCGGTTCAATCCGACCCCGGGAAGCAGAGTCAGATACATCCATCAGAGAATGGACATCTTTCGAGTTGAATACCTAGTCCTCAAGTTTGGGAGACCATCAAACCACCCGTATAACACATATGAGGACGAGTGATCGGTATACACTTGAAGCCGACCGCAAGATTTAATTAATGTATTAGTAAATTATTTATATAATAATGAAATGAAATACATACACACACACGCACGTGCACGCACGCGCGCGCGCGCGCACACACACACACACACACACACATACACACACACACACACACACACACACACACACACATATATATATATATATATATATATATATATATATATATATATATATATATATATATATATATATATATATATATATATATATTCTCGCTACTTTGTTTTCTGCCTTATCCATTCTTCAAGACACCAAAACACGAATGCACGTAACAACAAACAGGGATACAACCAAAATAGTTGACATCCGACTCCGAATTCTTGGGATGATGTCGTAGACGTTTTGCCCGACCGACCAAAGAAATCAAATCTCCTTAATGCCATGTGCAACTAAAGATTCTAGGGGTGTTGTCGGAGATGCTTTGGACATTCAAAAAAAGAAATCAAATCACCTTAGTGTCAAAAGAGCCTTGGAAGTCTAGGGGTGTTATCAAAGGAACTTTGGACGTTCAACTATAACAATCAATTTCCCACAGTGCTTTGCACGCCTTTAGAATTCAGGGGATCCGTGGAGAATGTTCCACGCCCAACTACAACAACCAATTCTGTCAAGGGTGCTATTAGATACGCTTTGCATGTCTGAGTACAACATACAAATAAATATCCTCTATCAAAGAACAACACACAATCATGCGTAGCTGACATACCCTCCCCCAATTCGAATCTAGCCAATCCAATGGATGTGAGTGGTGGACCATAGAGACATTCACCTTTAACCAAGCTATCACCTCGGGGAGAGGGACGTTGATCCTCTTCCCTTGGATAGTGAGTCATCCTTTGTGATGCGTGTTAGAAAAAAATATTTTGTCTCATATCCCTTAGGTTTTAATGATAACAAAGTATGTAAAGAACAATAGGGTATACTAATGATTGTTCAAGTGTCTAGGACCATAAACTAAAATTTCATATAGAATCCAAGTATTGGTTTTGACTATGAACATCTAAAGAGAACACCAAAATCTAATGGATCATAAGCTGAAGATCAAACTCTGAAGAAGTCAACTTTTGAAAAGGTCAACATCTAAAGGTCAGAGTCTGAAGGAGTCAACCTCTGAAGACCAGACTTTGAAGATGTCTGCTTCTGATGATCGAAACTTGAGTCAGTCAAAGCGTAAGGACCAAGGTGCCTCTGATGGGTCACTATCGACCTCTTAGTATACTTTTCCACGTGAATACCTAAGCTCTATTTTATAGAGTTTGGTGGAATAGAACTGCTAAATTCGTTTATAGAAAAGGGATTTAAAACTAGCCTTCAACAACCTTGACTATTTGGTGAAACATACCAACGTCTCATTTGAAGCTTCTTAAGGAATCTAATGTACTAGATCTTCAACAACTATTTTCCTCTCTGTTTAAGGAGATGAATACTTAAAGGAAAACACATTAAATTACACTCAAAGAGAAGTTACACTGTCAACAAAAAAAGCACAAGCTGAACTTAGGATTTCTTATCTTTGTATATCTTAGAAATCCCTAAGTCTTAAAAGACTCTATTTGCGTTGTATTCTTTATACACCTCTGATTGTATACCAAGTGTATTTTCCTAAATAATTTTTTATCTGTTATGTATATTGTTAGAAGTCTATTACTAAGTGTTTGAGTGTTTTAAGTCTCTTGCTTGTGTGCTTGAGCATAGAAGTCTATTACGTGTGTGCTTGAGCATTAAAAGTCTCTTACTTGTGTGCTCGAGCATAGAAGTCTCTTGCTTGTGTGCTTGATAATTGGAAGTCTCTTGCATATTTTCTTGAGCATAGAAGCATCTTACTTTATGTTTGAGCATTTTAAGTCTCTTGCTTCTGTGCTTGAGCAAATTGTAATCTTGTGTGGTTATTGTGAAAATCTCTTGTAAGCACAGGGGGATTGGATTACTTTTAAGTTGTGAGAGGAACCAAGATAACTTTGTGTGTTATTCTCCTTTCTTTCATTTCATATTCGTTGCCTACCTATGATTGTATCAGATTCTATAATTTGTGTTTGGAATCTGACCAATTGTTTAAAAATAAAGAAAAAGGAAACACAATCCAACCCCCTTCTTGTGTTTTCCCCACCTCTAGTTGGCATCAGAGCATGGTCTGTGCTAAACACTTAACAGTGGTGCATAAAATATCATGAGAAAAACATATTGAGCCATGTCTAGAGTTTTTGAATTTGATAATGGTACTCATAATTTACACGTTGTTATTAATCATGATTATAGCAATTCAGAAAAGAACAGTTATACATCTAGACTTCTAACTTCTAGTGGAGACTATACTGAGTTTGAATGATGGAAGACCAAGATGTATACTCATATCATAAGTATTGATGATGAGGTGTGAGATATTTTAGAAGATGGCATTGATATTCTAATCAAAGAAATATGAGTGGTGTCTGATAGAAAAACTCTCACACCAGCTCAGAAAAATATCTATAGAAAATATCACAGAGTTAGAGGCATCTTGGTTGATCCTCTACCTCACTTAGAGTACATTAGAATAATTGATAAATATATTACTAAGACCATTTCTACATATCTATGTGCTACTTATAAAGGGAATCAACAAGTTCAAGAAGCTAAGGTTAACCTTCTGGTTCAGCAATATGAGTTGTTCATAATGAAGGAGGATGAAGACAATGAAACCATGTTTTCTAGGTTTCAAGTTATTCTATCTGGACTTTAGGTTATGAGCAAGAGCTACAATATATTTGATCATGTCAAGAATATTCCTAAGAGTCTTCTTGTCAGATATTGACCTAAAGTGACAACTATACAGGAGGATAAAGACTTAAACACATTAAGTCTTGAAAGTCTCATCAGCAATCTTTAGAGCCATGAGATGGAGCTTAATGGAGATAAACCTGTTAAAAAGTTAAATCCCCTGGATTTGAAATCTGTTACTAAATCTTCCAAGGCTCCTCAAGTCAGAAAGTCTCAAGAAGCTTCTCATGTAGAAGGTTCTGAAGATGACCCAAATGATGAGGAAATGACCTTTATCATTAAACAGTTTCAGTATCTGACCAAGAAGAACAATAAATTCTCTAGCAGAAGTAGTGGCTTCAGAGGATCTAGTTCCAGAGAAAACAAGGATGATCATAAAGGATGATTCAACTGCAAGAAGTCTGGTCACTTCATTGGTGATTGTTCTGAAGTAAAAAATGATAAGTCAAAGAAGGGAAGCTCTCAGAAAGATAGATTATGAAACAAGTTCAAGAAAAATATTATGGAAACATAGGATGAACTTGACAATGGAGAAGACTCTGAGAAGGAGGAATAGAAATCCAACCTTGCCTTGATGACTTTTGCATCTTTTGAAGCAGAATCTGACTCAGATTCTGGTTCAGGGTATGAGAAAGAGGATGGGGTATTTTCTAAACGATCTTATTCTGATTTAATTACTTTCATTCAATATATTATGGGAAGATGTCAAGAGAAAGCCAAACACATGAAAATATTGAAAAAGCAATATGATATTTTGAAGGAAGAATTAAATTATGTTCAAAGTAAAAATGAAGCTCTAAAGAAATATCATATTACTCTAGTGAAGGAAGTGTCTGATAAACCTCTTGATGATCATGAAATGGATCTTCAAGAATTTATCATAAATGGCTTCAATATAACTAAATTTGCTTCCATTATTTATGGAGTAAGTAGAATAAAAGGGTAAGGTCTTGGTTACTCATAAAAATATTTTAATTCAAGGTTTGAAACCTTGGGTAAACCAACATATCATTCTTCTTCAAGCTCTGCTCAGAAAGGGCTTGACTCTTATTTTATATCTGTTGCTGAAAATGCAAAGGTTGTGAATTGGTCAGAATCTAAAGCTGCTGAGTCAAAAGTTATGAAGAAACTAGAACCTAAGACTCTAAAGTCAAAGGTTCTGAAGAAGCAAAAACCTAAGATATCAGGAGCTAAGGTTCTGAAAGGTTCAGAACCTAAGGCTAAGGTCCATTCAAGACAACAAACTTTCAAATCAAAAGCCTTGAATGATCATAAGCCCTATCATATGGGAGAAAAGGTATAAAATAAGAAGAAACCTATCAAAACTAACCTAAAGGGCCCATAAGACTATGTGTACCTAAATCTCAAATTATTTTTGCTACATATATGCTTCAAGGGAGAAGCAAGGAAATAGTCTTGGTACCTGGGCAATAACTGCTCATGACATATGACAGGAGAAAGGCTTATGTTCCAAACCCTAACTCTGAAAGAGGGAGGAACTGTGGGATTTAGAGGAAACCATAAAGGAAAGATCAATGGTATGGGTACTATTAGTAACTCCTCTATCTCAATTAATAATGTTTGAATTGTAGATGTACTTAAACATAACCTACTGAACATTAGTCAATTTTGTGATAGTGGTTACGAGGTCATGTTTAATAAAAAACTGCATATTCCATAGTGTTCAAAGGTAGGAGAAAGGGCAATGTTTATAACATAGATTTTTATGAATTGGTTGATCAGAAGGAACTTTTCCTTATATCAGTGAGTGATGAGAAATGGCTATGGCAGAGAAGGTTAAGTCATGCTAACCGGAGATTAATCTCAAAACTTAACAAGTTAAGACTTTTTAAAGGATTAAAAGACCTCAATTATCACTCAGACTCTCTTTGTGGAGCATGCTGAGTAGGGAGGATTAGTAAAACTTATTTCAAAACTAAAAACATTGTCTCTACCTCCATCCCCTTAGAAACACTTCACATTGATTTGTTTGGTCTTGTTAGTAATGCATAAATCAATGGGAAGAAACATGGTATAGTCATTGTTGATGACTATAGCAGATGGACTTGCGTGAAATTCCTTAAAACCAATGATGAATCATATAATGTATTCAACATCTTTTGCATACAAGTACAAATTGAAAAGGAGTCCAAAATCTTAAAGGTAAGAAGTGATCATGGTGGTGAATTTGAAAATGAGCCATTCGATTTTTTTTGTGCGAAAAACATGGAATTCTCCATGAGTTATATCCTCCTAGACCTCCATAGAAAAATGGAGTTGTATAGAGAAAGAACACATCTTTCCAAGAAATGGCCAAAACTGTGATCCATGAAAACAACTTACCTGAGTACTTGTGGGAAGAAGCTATAAACACAACATGTTATGTTCATAATAAAATCTATATTAGACCTATTTTGAACAAGACTTCATATGAGTTGTCAAGGGGAGAAAACCAAGCATTTCTTAATTTTCATCAGTTTTAATGTACATGTTATATCCTAAACAATAAAGTCTATCTGAAGAAATTTGATGTCAAAGCTTAGAAGGGTATATTTCTGGGATACTTTGAACGCTCTAAGGCATACATGGTGTATAAATATGAAACCAATATGGTTGAAGAGTCAATACACATCAATTTGATAACAAAGAGCCTGACAGTAAAATGTCAGAGTTAATTAATTTTTTTTCCAGATATTTGTGTACTTGAAGACACATCAGGAGCTAGAGGTCTAAAAGCTGGAAGTTCATAAGCTAGAAATCCATCAGAAGCAGGATGCTATGAGGGTACCAGAAATTCAGAAGCAACTGATCCAAAAGTATATCCAACCTCAGAATCTCACACAGATGTTAAAGATTCTAAAGAAGCTCAAGATGGATCCTCGGATGCATCACAATCCAAGAAGACCTTTAAGTATAAATCTTCTCATCCTGAAGAGTTAATTCTTGGAAACAAAGATGGCCATGGAAAGACAAGGTCTGCATTTAGATAAAAAGCATTCTATGTTATGACTAATCTCCATGACTAAAACTACTTTTGTTGATGAATCACTTTTTGATGATGGTTTGAGTGTGGCTATCCAGGAATAGTTGAATCAATTTCAAAGAAATGATGTCTGGCATCTGGTACCCAATTCTTTGCAGAAGAACATTATTGGAACAAAATGGGTATTCATAAACAAATTCAATGAGCAAGGAGAAGTGGTAGTGTCATACCCCAAAATTTACCCATCATTTTTCCTGAAAAAAAAAAAAATTAATTAATTAATTAATTAATTAAATAATTAAAATAAATAAATAAATAAAAAATATAACAAATTATTTTGGACTTGGGTCTCCCTCATTCCAAGCCCATTACCCACAAAATTAGTCTATAAATACTGAAGTTTCAGTAGAGGAAAAGGACTTGGAGTTAGACTGGGAGTTAGACTTAGAGTTTACACTGGGAGATTCACTGGAGAAAGAAGGAAGAGAAGCAAAACACTCTGAGGTTTCCTTGGAACAAAGCCTTGAGGAAAAAGAAAGAGAGAGAACAGAGAAGGACGGATAGAAACTTTGGCATAGGAACCCTGCCAACCCGGAGAATTCAGAATAAAGAAACCCTGAAGGCAGCTCATCCGCCCCGAAGCCATCGCCGCCCAATTCCCGCCGCCTAACTCATTCCGATACCACAAGTGGTCAATCCCTTCAACCTTGAATTGGAAAACAGGTTTGCGTATCTCTATTGTTTATACTTTCAATTGGCCATATCTACACATATAATGCATCATGATTAAATGTTGATATATAATTTGCTTTCGTATGTGAATTTAAATATGCCTGAATACCCTGAATGTTTGACCATGCTGTTCCTGTGATAAAATGCCATAAAGTTCAAGGTTCCTAACATGGGGCTGTTTTTCTCAAAATTCAAAATCCGTGGCCGTTCGCCTGGCCTTCGCTAGGCGAGGCAGAGGCGAACGAGACAGTACCTGATTTTTCTAGTCTGTTTTTTTTTATGTTTTTATCATAGCCATGCATTATTCATCCTATCCTATTTACTGTTGCGATATTTTTCCGGTGTAATCTTCGATTGCACCCTGATTTGGTATTCTGACATGTTTCTTTTTGAGCTTCGAAAAGGTTCACATATCCCAGGAAAAGGTTATTGGCTAGGTATTCCACTTTATTTGTGGGATACCCTTGTGGAGTTTTCACCCTAAATTACCTAATTAATTTTGATGTATTAATTTTAATGTATTAATTTTAATGTATTAATTTTAATGTATTAATTTTAATGTATTAATTCTAATGTGGGAGAATTCCTCCTAATCACCTAATTAATTGTAAAACTTTGCCTTTGAATAAGTGATCTTGGACCTCTCTTTGTTGCCTTACGATTACGATATTACGGTCATGTCCCGCGAATGTGGGGATACCCTTAGCAAAGACCCTTCGGTTAAATCATCATAAAATAAATTATAGTCCCTCGGATGTTGCCTTCGAATATACAACTTTGTCCCTCGATGACCCTCCGATGTTGCCTACGATTAAATGATGATAGTCCCTTCGAATGCTAAGGTATCCTCATAACTGTTGCCTTCAATGACCAATCGATGACCCTACGATGACCCTTTTACATCCAAAGGATAAAACTACTTATTTCTCAATAATAAGGACAGTTTTACCCTCATAAGGATAGGAAATGCCCGTAAAGACCTTGGGTCGGTATAACTCTTAATTGCTGGCTCACAACTTAAAACACTTTTTCGCACCTCACACCTTTCAAAATACCTTTAGAAAATCACCACTTGGTATACATTCATACTAGAATCATTACCGAGTTATATTTTTCTAAACAATTTTCAAAACTAAACGAGATAACCACTTTGTATACATTCATACAAGAATCATTACAAAGTTAAATTCTCTTTTCAAAACAATTTTCCAAACAATTCACAAACACTTTTTTTAGACAAAAATAATATAAGTGATCGAGCAATTAAGAGCCCATGGATAACCATGGATACAAAGGGTGCTAACACCTTCCCTTTGTATAATGTACCTCCCGAACCCAAAATCTAAATTAAGGTCTTTCCTGTTCTTTTCCACCTTTCCTTATTGGATAAAAGAAAAGTCAGTGGCGACTCTTGCTAACCGCGACATTGCGATTAAAACCACAAAAAGTCCAGTTCACCGTATGACAGGTAGTAAATAAGGCTAGACTTTTAGCTAAAGACTACAGTCAACAAGAAGGTATAGATTTCTCTGAAACCTTTGCACCAGTTGCAAGGTTATAAGAAATCATGTTACTTCTCTCTTATGCTATTAATCACGACATTATTTTATACCAAATGGATGTTAAGAGTGAATTCTTAAATGAAGTCATTTATGAAGAAGTGTATGTCAAACAACCACCTGGGTTTGACGACTCAGTCCACCCAAATTATGATTTCAAACTGAAGAAATCACTATATGGACTCAAACTAGCTTGGTATTAGGGATTGAGTAATTTTATGTTAGAAAATGGATTTTAGAAATGGCAAATTGACACTACACTATTCAGAAACACACTTAAGAATGATATCTTAATTGTCCAAGTTTATTTTGATGATATTATATTTCGTTTAACTAATGCTTTTCTTTGCCAAGAACATTCAAAGATAATGCATGCTGAATTTGAAAGGAGTATGATAGGAGAGCTAAAGTTATTCCTTGGTATTCAAATCAATCAATGCAAAGATGGAGTCTATGTTCATCAGACTAAATATACAAAGGAGCATCCGAAGAAGTTCAAGCTTTATGATTGCAAGATCATGAGCACTCATATGCATCCAACCTACAACCCGAGCAAAGAGGAAAGCAACACCAAGGTTTGTTAGAATCTATATAGAAGTATGATTGGCTCTCTACTTTATTTAACAGCTTCTAGACCGGATATTTCATTTAGTATCTGTCTGTATGCAAGATTCCAGTCAGATCCTAGAGATACTCACTTAATAACTTTTAAGAGGATCTTTAGGTATCTTAAGGGAACAAACAATCTAGGGTTGCTTTATAAAAAAAACCTAGATTATAAGCTAGTTGGATTTGGTGACAATGACTATGCTGGGGATATAATTGAGATAAAATCCACTAGTGGAAGCTTTCAATTCATAGGTTAAAACCTAGTATCTTGGGCTAGTAAAAGACAAGAAACTATTGCTTTGTTTACAACAGAAGCAAAATACATGTCAATTGTAAGTTATTGCACATAACTATTCTGGATTAAATATCAGTTGGAAGACTACCAGATAAGTGGAAGTAGTATTACAATATTTTGTTATAATATTGTTGCTATATGTATGCCAAAGAATCCTATCAACATTCTAGAACCAAGAACGTACAAATTAAACATCATTTTATTAGAGACTATGTTCAGAAGGGTGTGATAGATATAGAAATTCATTAATATTGATCATCAATGGGCTGATATATTTATCAAATCCCTTACTATTGAAAGATTTATTTTATCAAAAAGAATCTGAATATGCATTTTGTTAAAGATTAGTGCTTGCTTCTGAATGGAGGATCAAAGCCTGATGATGGATCAAAAGCTAATGTGATCAGAAGCTCTAAACTAGATTCTGATGAATAGTAACATATGATGCAACTCAGCCTCAGATGCTTAGAATTTTATTAGTTACCTCTGATAGCACTTAAGTGGGATAATTATTGTTTTAAGCATCTGTTCATATATGTGTCATGAATCTGAAAGGTTTTTTGACACTTGGTTTTTGAGCTGTTGGATAATAATTAATGGTTAGTTATGAAAATGTTTTGAATGATGTGTCTAGTGCCCATTTGTCCTTAATTTTTGTTTCTTTCAAAACAAAAACCTTTTTACCCTCAAGGGCACTTAAACATTTCATTACTGCATACACACACATACACACACATACACACACACACATCCTCTCTCTCTCTCTCTCTCTCTCTCTCTCTCTCTCTCTCTTCACTTCCAATGTTTTTGTTCTCTAGCCTCCTCCTCAGAAAAATAACCATTTTCCAAACCTTTATAGAACCCTAAACTCCATTGCAATGACATCATCATCAAATCCAGTTCCAATGGTGGTAAAATCTGGAAAATCTATCATAGTAAATCCCAAAAATTTAATGCTTAGAGAATAAGATCTAAAGTTAATCATTAAGAAGATTGTAGACTTTGAGTCTTTTAGGGTTAATGGGTTTCCATTAAAATCCTATTTTGAAGCTCAAAGATGGATGAACTACTTTAAGATTATGAATGGTCCTACCTTTCCTTACCTGGTTAAGGGTTTCTAGGTTAGGACTGAAGTTTATGATGAAAGTTATACCGCTCTTGAAGAGAATCAGAAGATTGCTGAGAATAGAAAGCTCAAGGGGAAGTCAATAGTTGAGATGGGTCTGGAGGAATTCAAGGAGGTGGAGATAAGATATGTTGTTATGGGGGTAAATGTGAGTATCACTCAGAGTCATATAGCCAAGCTTCTGAATATGGACAACATTAGTAGATGTGTTTTAAACACTAAAGATAGCAGTGTTGAATCTGGTGTGATTAAGAAATGTTTGTTTATCAAATATGAAGATTATGGAAAAGTGAAGAACATCGAAATTGATTATAGACTCTTGTTTATAATCTTGCTTGACTGCTTGATTCCAAGAGAAGGAAGCACTGATAAAATCTCTTGAGACCACAAGCACTTCATCTGGTTTTTGGCTAACCAAGAGATGACCAACCTTCCTGCATACATCTTTCATCACATATGTAATGCTATCAAGGAAAGCACAAAACACAATAAGAAGAATTCCCTTTATGCAAGGATTATTTCTGAACTATTTCATCAGAGTTGGTTGGTTGAGACTCTAATGAATTTTTGTGCTAATGAATATATGAAGATGATATATGTGATATATAGGAATATTCTCTCAGCAGTTGTGCTGGGGAATATGAACATTATCAAGAAGAAAGATGTGATTCAATCATCTGCAAGCCTCAGGATCAAGAATGACAATACTGCATATATTGATGATTTCCTAGTCATCTCTAAGTTGGACAGTCCTGAATTCATTCATGAATACTTTAAGATGGTAAAGGAACAAAATGGAGTTACTATGACCATAAAGGATATTCCTGATCCTCCTAAAGGTAGTATGTACAAGCCTTCAAGAAAGAGGAAGCAAGTTGCTTCTCAGGCTGAAAAAGGTGGTTCAGAATCCACCTAAGAGGAAGGTTGTACATCAAACAAAAGTTCAAAAGGAGGTTCAAGAAGTGGCCTCCACAACTGTCTTGATGCCTAACAAGACTAGGAATTGAACCACCCATTGAGGTTCCTAGTGCTAAGTCTTCTATTCCTAACTCAAGTTTTGATTCTTGTGAATTAGAATTGAGTCCTCTGAATATTGTCCCTCTCCAAGCCATCCTACTTGAAACTATACCTTATGTTGAACACCTGACCAACCAAACCTTGCTCAGAGTGAAATTCCTATTCAATCTGAATATGAACAAGTAATCCAAGACCAACCATTACCTGAAACACAAAACTTACCTCAAGCTAAACAAGAAACCCCAACCCACACCAGTCTTGAACTCCAACACAATCTTGTTCAATTTCAAACTAAAATTGAAACTCAAAATGAGTTTGAACAAGTGACCCAAAACCAACCTCCACCAGTTTCAACAATGGCCAAAATATATCGGAACCATACCTTATCCAACATTATGAACCATCTGACCATCATAACTCACCTTATAGGGAAGAAGATGTCGTGTCAGAATCTGACACAGTAGCTCTATCTAGCCCCTATACACCTCACCTAACTATAAACCTAAACCTTCCACCTCACATAAAATACCAAATTGAAGAATTTAAAACTATTATTTTTGATAGAGTTCAAAATTTAGTTGTTGAGAGGCCTATAACATCTGATACCATATCATATGCAGCTAAATGGGATTATCTCAGAACCTCTATGGACACAACTATGCAGAATCTAAAGTCTTTCTCATCTGAGTCTGTAGCTTATTCTAGTCAAAAGCTTGACCACTTGGAAGAGAAGTTAACTTCTGTTGCTGCTGAATAGGAAGAGATGGATGTTTAGTTAAAGATTGTGATTGCAAAACAAAATGATATGGGTTATAATCTGAAGGCTATCTTGGAGCTTCTAAAGCAAAAACCTTAGGATTTAGGATTTAGCAAACCCTTTTATTTTTCCTTTTCAACTTTTTTTTGAATATGTTTTCTGACATCTCACTCATTTTTTGGTTAAATGAATTTTTCTTTAGTATCTTTTCTAATTCCTTTATTTGTTTTTGCTAATTACAAAAGGGGGAGTAAATATAAAAGTATTTAAGTACCTGGAATCTGATAGTTATTATTCTTGCTTAAATTTTGAAGAATTATCATTATGCTTTAAATGTTTAAATTTAATTAACTTGGATAAGACCTAGGGAGAATTTACAAACCTCACCTATGGACTGGTAGACTCAGGGAGAGCTTACAAACCTCAGACCCAGAAGTCAAATTTTTAATTAAATTAACAACAATTGTTCTTAAATACTTATGTTTGTCATCATCAAAAATCGGGAGATTGTAGGAACAAAATTGGTTTATCTCATATCCCTTAGGTTTTGATGATAACAAAGTATTTAAAGAACAATAAGGTATACTAATGTTTGTTCAAGTGTGCATGACCATAGACTAAAATTTCATTTAGAATCCAAGTATTGGTTATGACTATGAATATCTAAAGAGAATCTTAAAGACCAAAATATAATGGATTAGAAGCTGAAGACCGGGATCCGAAGAAGTCAACTTCTAAAGAGGTCAACATATGAAGGAGTCAGCCTATGAAGACCAGAATTTGAAGAAGTCTGCTTCTGATGATCAGAACCCTAGCCAGTTAAAGCGCAAGGACTGAGGTGATTCTGATGGGTCACTATCAACCTTAGAGTCTACTTTTTCATGTGAAGAGCTAAGATCTATTTTCTTCATATTGTCTGTTGAGATACAACTTCTAATTCTTTTTGTAGCAAAAGGATTCCAAACTAGCTTTCACCAACCTTGACTATTTGGTGAAACATCCCAATATCTCTTTTGAAGCTTCTTAAGGACTCTATTGTGTTGGATCTTCTTCCTATCTATTTACGGAGATGAATACTTGAAGAAAAACACACCAAATGACACTCAAAGGGAAGTTACTTTGTCAACAAAAAAACACACAAGTTAAACTTAGGATTTCTTATCCTTGTATATCTTAGAAATCCATAAGTCTTAAAAGAGTATATTTGCATTGTATTATTTATACACATATGATTGTATATCAAGTGTATTTTCCCAAACAATCATTTAGCTGTTAGGTAGACTGTTAGAAGTCTCTTACTAAGTGTTTGAGCATTTGAAGTCTCTTGCTTGCATGCTTAAGCATATAAGTCTAATGCTTGTGTGCTTAAGCATATAAGTCTAATGCTTGTGTGCTTGAGCATTAGAGATCTCTTGCTTGTTTGCTTAAGTATAAAAGTCTCTTGCTTGTATGCTTGAGCATTGGAAGTATCTTGGTTGTGTGCTTGATCATATAAGTATCTTACTTTGTGTTTGAGCATTAAAAGTATCTTTCTTGTTTGTTTGAGAAAATTGTAATCTTGTGTGATTATAGTGAAAATCTGTTGTAAGTACAAGGGGATTGGATTACTCTCAAGTTATTAGATGAACCAGGATAAATTTGTGTGTTATTATTCTTTCTTGCATTTCATATCCGCTGCCTACCTTTGACTTTATCAGATTCTATAACTTGTGTTTAAAATCTCTTGAATGTAGAGTACTGTTCAAAAATCATGGCTACATCTAGCTTGTTTCATGTCCCTCATATGTAAGTATAATTCAAAAAATAACCGCACTTAACCAAATTTGTGCCTTATCCATATGAATATGATAAAGGTATGGATGCATCTAGCTGGTTTCACACGAAATACCTACAGGTGCAATTGAAAGCATAAACACTTAAATCCAAAATCATGTCTCATTAGTACGAAGCCAACCTACACACACATCAAACTAAACCAATGATTTTCTTACGCAAGACGTTCCAATCACGACCATGACAAACTAGTTCAGCGTCTTTCTCAGATAACGTGTACATCTTAACGCGACATAATCACAAAAAATGAATCCATACACGGTCTTATGAAAGACTTGAGTTTATTCACACTTTATGTGAATATTATTTAATGCTCTCCATAGAAAACAAATTGTGCAAACTCCAAGGCTCGAAAGCAAGCTCTAGCTCTCCTTAGATCTTAGCTGGCTGGAAACAACGGTTGAAAAGAGCGCAATATGAAACCAAAAATCAGAAACTTACGAAAGTTAAAGATATAAATAAAAATAAATGTTGCTTACAAATCGAGGCTCGAAGGCCCGACACAAATATTTCAAAAACAAATGAAAAGCGGGAACAAAATGACCCTCAAACATCAGCACCTAACTCAGAAGCACCCTAGCTACCTATGGCATCCTCTCTAGGAACTGATATGATGGGATCCAGCTGATCAGTAGTAACAGAAAGGTTAGGACAAATTTCTCGCGCCTGCTCCAACATTTGATCCCGGACCATATACACGACATCCACAACCCGCTGAAGGGACTTTTGAGATTTCAGTTGTACAACAACCACTTTCTCCTTGAGACCTCTCAAGGCATTAATTCGGCCATCCTTCTTCTTCTGAATAACTTTTCAATCCTCTTCGAACGCCCAACACGCGTCCTTCGTATCTTCAGAAGCCTTCTTTCAACATTTCTCTCCCTCAATAAGAGAAGCCTTCAACCTCTTTATTTGAGCAGCCAAAGATGACGAAGAACCATATTGATTTACCTCTTTCTGAAAATAATCAACAAGCTCGGCCTTTGACTACAACTCGATAACTCCTTCTCAACCTCAAAGTTTTCCCGCTTAAGGGCGTTATGTTTATCCTTCAGCTCGTCCCACTCTCTACAAAGATCACCAGAGCCCAGTACATCATCCTGGCCAATATCTTCCATAGAAACCAGGGATTTATCTCTGAACAAGGTACGAGAAGCATCTACAAAATTCCCTGCTTGTTAGTTGCAGATAAGCTTCGGACAAGAGCCAGGTCCTCATTATCCACGACAACAACAAATTCCTTCGAAGAATGGCATGAATCCAGAAGAAAAGAGTATAGGCCTCCTTCTCGACACCCTCCCACAAGCGAGCCCATTATGAATAACTCTCTTCAATAGGGGCCAATAGCCTATCACTCAATTCCTTTTGATAGGAGATAGAGATGACGTAAGGTCATGCATAGAAAAGCCACCCGTTGTAGTACTCAACTGTTACACCTCAGGGGTTATACCCAAAGTATCATTTTCAACTACTACTGGGAAATTCGCTATAGCCAGTATTCGAACCCCCGCAACAGAAGTAGAAGCAACAATAGAAGCCACCGACATTCATCTAGATAAGTCGATCGTAAGAACCTGATCCTTAGAGAGCGCAAGAGCCTTCAGTAACTTATTCATGTTATCTGCAAGGTACAAGTAACACTATATAAAAAAGCGCCCTGAATCCCCATCCTCACCAAAGAGTTTTGTCTCTCAGAATGATCAGGCGCATTGACAATCACATAAATATCTAATCGTCTCTTCTTTTGCTGAAAAGAGAGTACTTTGTTAGCACCAAATCCTTCTTCATAATCGAGCCCCTGATACCAGGCACACAAATCCTCCTTCATTTTCACATCCTTAGAAGATAGAGGAGTTATCCTGGGATGGTAAGAAGGAAGAGGCAGATGGAAATGCACCATAGACCAATAATTCAGAAGACCACTTCTGCAAGAACGGGCACACCCCACAGGGGCCGAAGAAAAACAAAAGGAAATATGAGATTGAGGAGTAACATGGTTCACCTGTAAGAAACTTCATATAAAATTACCCTAGCCATTGGAAAAATAGCCAAACCAAGGCACCTAGGGGCGAAGGAAGACCAATTTTTGACTTGGCCACCTCAAAATTGGGACACCTAGCACAAAGTTGGGACACCTTCATGAAAGCCCAAGATCCTGGATGAAGCTGTAAGGGGGAAACTTTAAAATGGTCCATCATGGCCACCTCAAAATTAGAGAAGGCCAAGCGTATCCCCAACCTAGTGAAAAGACATTTGTATAAAGGAACCGGACAACCCTCAAAGGAGTTGCATTTCCTCTGCTCTGACCTATTGGAAGAATCAACCAATCAGAGGGATTGCCAACTGTAATATCATCTTTTTCTATAGTTTCAGGTGTATTCAAGATGGAGGGAGTACCAATTACTTCAGCGACCACCTAATGATACCTATTGATATTGACCAATTTTACTAGTCAGAACCCCTTGTAGGAAAATACACCAGCTTTGTAATGATCACTGAGGTTGATCAAAGACACATCATCAGAATGCCCACGACACTCAAAATGGTGAGCAATTACAGTATCATGAGGTTCATGATTAGTCACTCCCTTGTATGTCTTAACAAAGCTATTGACGCGTTCCCTCATCTCACGAGCAACTTCTATTTCTGCCTCAGTTAATACAGGGGGAGACACTGGCTTCTCGACAAGGTTTTTATAACTATCGGGTTTCTCTTGAAATAGAGTCTCCAAAGAATCCCTAGAATGATCCCTGTCTAAAAGAGACTCTCCAGATGTTCCTTCCATTTCCGAATCATCAATCAAAGGGATAATTTCAAGTTGAAAATCCCCACTGACAGAGGAAAAGGAATGTTATTCAGACTCTATTCCTCTTTCTCGAAAAATAAGAAACACTACCCTCCAAATCACTCTCGATGATAACAAGTTTACCGTTCATCGTAACAGAAAATATAGTAAATGCTGAATGAAAAGCTGAAGGGAAGGGAATGTACCTTGAAATATAAGGTCGAAGGCAGTAAAGCACAATAGAAAGCTGAATGTCGAATGATTGAATGGGTGGTAATGGTTACTCTAGTAAAATTCTTTAAGAGAATAGGAAGAGACTCAAAGAAAACAAGGGAAATTTATTCTACACGATTGCGAAAAAATTTCTCCACATTGCCTCTATCCTTATATATACAAAGGCAATTGAGCGGATCAAATTGAAAGTAAGAAGCAAGTGTGGATCAAGAGTCAGATTTTGCCTTGGGAACACAATCTAACTCAAGTGAACTCAAGTGCACTCAAGTGTACAATACGCTACATCACGCCACACCGTTCCTTTTCAAGTCACACGTCAAAGAAGAACGAAAAAACGTTCAATAATGGGACTACATTAAATGCTCATACTGTCCATTATACTTTGGAAAAACCAAAGCAGCGCATGTCAACTGACGCCTGGACGCCCATTCTTAAGGGTTGGCCACAACTACAAATTAAGACTCTCTCAACATCCAGAGTGTCCAGCGAGTCTTGGGGGCAACTGTTCCATGTCGGCCAAAGTCCCAAGGAACCGCTGCTCCGCGCGCACCGGTTAAAGGCCCAATAACACGAGACCGACTTATTCAACTTGCTCCATCAAGTCCAAGGTATAAATACCTTCACAAAGGGTTTGTTCATGTATACACTCTCTAATCTCCATTTCAATTACGCTTATCTTAAACCCTAAACTGACTTGGGCGTTGCAGTGTTAACCATGCAGGTACACCCTATGAACCGTCGTATCGGAAATTAACAACGCTGATTCAAGATCGACACCAATCAATAACGTTGATTCAAGATCAACGCTTCCAATTCAAGAAATATCGACATTGCAATTTACGATCCACGATACCACATCAAGGAATCACCAGCGAAGTTTGGCTCAAACCCACCATAGTTTTTGTGATGTCCTCCTTATCTATTCTCATTATTATAGTTGAACTTCCAGTCTTTAATAAACTCACTAATTTGATTTTGAATCTTGATTGACACTACTTTTGATTAATTTTTTTTTTCAAACTGTATTCCTGAAACTCTTAAAAACTAGACTATTAGGACAATAAAAAGTCTTAATTAATGATAGCTTGTACAAAGCCAAAAAAAATAGGACAATCCCTCTGGCAGATTTCAAACCATTACAATTTTAGAATTGCGAATCATGATATTTCTTGTAATAATATAATACTACACTTTACAATAAATAATGTCCTACCAAGTATTTTTAGTAATAGATCTATATTTATTTTTTTTGACAAAGGAAAACTATACATATCTATAGTTGTAATAACAATTACATTAATAGCTATCAGTTTCATGTATTGAGAATATTGGAATGAACAGAAAATGCCTCCATCATTCTTTTTTGACTTTGACTAGTCCTCAAGGGATTTGATTAAAGACAGATACATTTTCATCTTATAATTAAATGGAAAATACAATAAACTAAAACAATAAAACAAAATCCACTTTTTGTTCTATTACATGTAAAACGAGAAAAAAACAAAACAAGTTACTGGATTTATAGTTTAGTAATTGACAGTTAAGCAGATTTTCTTCATTGTAATGAGGCGAAAATTTGGAGCAAGGTCTCCCATTCAACGGACATTTACTAATTGCCCTTCATTAAAATATTATTCCAAAACATTTGATAAATGTGTACTTATTATATAAAAACATTATTAGCAAATTGTTATCAGATATCAAATTTATTATACTTATATTTTTAATATATTTGTTTAGACTATAAATTTGATCATAAAATAATCTTATATTATATTGATTATTATATTTATAAAATTTTAAATATTTTAGACGTTCACTAATATATATTCTAATAATTAACATTTATATATTTTAAATAACGTGTTATATTTATTCCATTATAATACATTTGAAAATTTTATTAAATAATATTTATTTATTTTATTTATTTTTATTGATATAATCAATACATATTTACATAAATATTTATAAAAAAAAACCTGAATTCAAACCGAAGCCAACAATATTTTTAAAGTTTAGCTCGTAAAGATAAATATGGTGGATGTTAAAGATTTCAATATGTATCTAAGGATGTGAATAGGTTGGACCGAGCTGCGGTTTGCAAAGTTTGAGTTTGATCAGCTAAAAATTCAAAGTCTAAGTCTGATTTGTAGTTTATTATATGCTCATTTCAGGTCTGAGCCAAACCTTCTCGAATGATTGATGATCTATTAACCTACATAAAATTCTATTTCATTTGAATATTTATAAATAAGCAATTCAACTAATGTTTAAATAGATTAACAAATTAAAAAAATCAATGAGACTAAATGTTTGTTTGTATTAACTTATTCGAATTTAGCTAATAGCATTAATTTTCTGATATTATTTGTTTGAATTAACTTATGAGAACAATTTATGACATTCTTCATAAATTTTTCTAACTTATTTACATTTTTTTTAAGATAATTAAACTTTATTTTTATATATAATTTAAAATATAATAATAATAATAATAATAATTTTTTTTGTATTTATTTAAATAGGTCGATTTAATAGACTTACAAAATATTTTTTATAATGCATGGCCTAACATTTTTAATTAAACCCTAGTTAATTAATCTAACTTATTTTCACTTTTATTTATGTGTTTGCATCTCATGTCTGTGTATAACTATCAACTAATAAAAAAAACTTAACAAGTTACTAATATGTTACTTTATTTAATTGAATAATGATATACCTAACATTAAATATTTTCACACTAATAGCATTGCATATAAACCAAGTTTTTATCACATTAAAAAATAAATCAGTGAATTAAAATATTATAGCATAAAAAGGTGAAGAGCAAGCTCTACTAACTCCTCATTATTCAACCTTTTTGTGATATCATCATCATCATGTATCATGACCATAACACAGCTAATTAGCAACTCATAATATACTCAATATTTTATTCTTGAATTCATCTTCTTCTTCTCTCTATTGTGTCAAATAGAATATAGTTTTCATATATTTCTGTGCCCATTCCTGGTTGTCAGTCCTTGTATCAGAAGTTAGCTACCATTTGCACTAATCCACACACCTCTCTCTTTCTTAAAACCCACGTCCGTGCCCTTCAAGCTACCAAACAGTGTAACCTAAGCTTCTTTTCTTCTTTCTCTTCTTTCCTTTTTCACAAAGGTTTGTCTTTCTTTTCTTTCTCACTTCTTTTTGTTCCATGCATGTTTTTGACATAGTTGCGTATAGAACCATATGAAGACAAGAAAAGTGATTATTTTTCTTCTTCTTTTTTGAATGAACCCTTCCATGCACGTAGCAAACAAATCCATGGATTTCAGCCAAACATATATTCCTGTTTTTCTGCTGTTTATAAGGGTTTGTGTTCTAAATATTTGTTCTTGTAACTTGTAAGTTTGTTTGATACAAAGTCAAATATGTTAATCAGTTCAAAAAAATCATGCATGGAATAAAAGGTCTAGATTTTCTCAAACTCAACTGGTTAGAAAAAGTTATCTATACTTTTTATAAGATCTTCCTAGGGTTAGCTCGAGATTATCAATCTTAAGCCACAAATTTTGAATTTCTACATCATGGACTAATGGTAGTTTCACACCTGCTATAGTACTCTAGAATAAAACTTTCTTATATATTTAATTATACATGAAATCATGATAAAATAACGCAGGATCTCTGGAAGCTTAAGACGACTCTGAGTTTATCATTTAAAAAGCATCTTAACACTTCTTCGTTATTCTCTCTCTAAAACCTTTCAGGTAGTAGTGCATGATGATGCAAGGAAGTGGAGAATTAACAGTTCCTCCAGGGTTCAGGTTCCACCCCACTGATGAAGAGCTTCTTTACTATTACCTGAGGAAGAAAGTTTCTTACGAAGCTATTGATCTTGATGTTATCAGAGAAGTTGACCTAAACAGACTTGAGCCTTGGGACCTTAAAGGTACACGTTCATAATCATCTATTCTTGTACATAACAAGTAACATGTATATATGTGTCTGACATTAGACACACCTTTAATCTGAAGTGTTTGTGCGACTATATATATGGCTTGAGATTTTGTTATAAAAACTTGTTAAACACCAATTTGAATTCTTTTGTGCATATATATACTTGTTGCAGATAAGTGTAGGATTGGATCAGGGCCGCAGAATGAGTGGTATTTCTTCAGCCACAAGGACAAGAAATACCCAACAGGAACAAGAACAAATAGAGCAACTACAGCTGGGTTTTGGAAAGCAACTGGAAGAGACAAAGCCATATATCACACAAATTCCAAAAGGATTGGTATGAGGAAAACCCTAGTCTTCTACACTGGACGTGCTCCTCATGGCCACAAAACTGACTGGATCATGCATGAGTACCGTCTTGACGACGATGATAACGCAGAAGTTCAGGTCACAAAATCACCATCATCATCATCATCATTTATATTCATCTATATTTTCCTTTATAGCTCATTGTTATTTTATTTTTCAGGAAGATGGTTGGGTTGTATGTAGGGTTTTCAAAAAGAAAAACACAAGCAGAAGTTACCAACAAGAAATTGAAGAAGAAGATCACATGATTAACCACATGAGATCAACAAATGGAGGTCCATGCCACCAGATGCTAGAGCAAAAACATCATCATCACATGCAACAATTAGGACTATATGATTACAACAATAACAATAACACCTTTGATGGTACACTTCATCTACCACAGTTATTCAGTCCAGAATCATCAGCTCTAGCACCACCACCACCACCACCAACTTCCTTTCACAATTCATCCATGGACATCCTTGAATGCTCTCAAAACTTGTTGAGGCTCACAACAACAAATACTACCTCTGGACTTAATCTCATGCAACAACAGCAACAACATCAACAAGGAGAGAGGTTGATCAATGGAGGTGATTGGTCATTCTTGGATAAACTACTTGCTTCTCATCACCATGGCAATATGGATCAGAATCTCAGAAACAAGTTATGCAACCCTCTTCATAATCAGCAGGCTGCAACTGCTGATGTTGGATCAACTTCAGCTCAGAAATTTCCATTTCATTACCTTGGTTGTGAGCCTCATCCTCATGATATTATGAAATTTTCAAAGTAATTAATTGAGGTTATGATGATGAGAACTTTGGTTTTCTAGTATAAGTCTTTTTTTGTAATTCCTGTTAGATACTATTTGTAATTCCATGCATTAATTTAGTTAATTATTTCTTTTGAGTATGAATTGTATATATATTTGCATCACTTTTATTCAATCTGTTAATTAATGTATAAGCCTGCTAAGTCCAAACTTTAGGAACATATGTTTTGAATAAACAGAAAGCAAATTATATAAGAATGAGAGAGTATAAAGTACTCTAACCAAATTTTAAGAGCCACACCACAACAAAAGAAACTGTCAACACAAAGTTCGTTAGAGATGAAGAAACTGTCAAGGTTATGACAGTATTTGACGAGAAATAATCATTGTTCTTATTAAATGAAATGACCTCAATTACATAGCATAGTTGTAAACGCTTCTTGCATAGCTTGATAGCAAAGAAGAAAAAAACTACTTAGCTCGATCAAGAACCACCTTTATGACAATACCTTTGAGAAAAATGGCTGCTGAATTATAAACTCAAAGTTTTACCTCATACCCCTACATTTATCCCTATACCCCTACATTTCATAAAAATACCAATTTTATCCTTATATATTTTAAAGTAATTTATTATTTTATTTTTATTTTTATTTTTTAAAAAAAAATTCTGTATCGGAAGACTTTACAAAAGAGTACCGGTAAAGTCTTATGGTAGTCATTTTTCAAACATTTTTTCAATATTTTTTTTATATTGAAAGACTTTGCAAAAGAGTTCTGATAGTCAATTTTTGTGTATCGGAACACTTTGCAAAAGAGTTTCGATAGTCATTTTTCAAGCATTTTTTAAAATATTGTTTTGTGTACCGGAAGACTTTGCAAAAGAGTTCCGGAAGTCAATTTTTGTGTACCGGAAGACTTTGTAAAAGAGTTCCGATAGTCGTTTTTCAAGTATTTTTAAAATATTTTTTTTGTGTACCGGAAGACTTTGGAAAAGAGTTTCGATAGTCAATTTTTGTGTACCGGAAGACTTTGCAAAAGAGTTCCGGTACTCATTTTTTGAAGTATTTTTTTTATTTTTTTTGTATACCGGAAGACTTTACAAAAGAGTTCCGATAGTCAATTTTTGTATACCGAAACTCTTTTGCAAAGTCTTCCGGTACACACAAAAAAAGTTAAAAAATACAATCGGAATTTTTTTTGCAAACTCTTTCAGTACACAAAATAAAATTTTAAAAATTTTAAAAATAAAATAATAAATTAGTTAAAAATATTAAGGTTAAAGTTGGTACTTTTTATAAAATATAGGGGTACATGGATGAATTTAGGGGTATAAAGTAAAGTTTTCTTGTAAACTTTGATGTGTCTATTGGACTTAATAAATGTTAGGCCCAATTAACTAGTAAATTGTTAGTCCAAAATACCTTTAGAGTTAGTAAATAAATAAGTTGTTAAAACATATATATATATATATATATATATATATATATATATATATATATATATATATATATATATATATATATATATATATATATATATATATATATATATATATATATATATATATATATATATATATATATATATATATATATATATATATATATATATATATATATATATATATATATATATATATATATATAATATTAAGTGTAAATAGTCGAGTATTAGAGGTAGATGATAGTATGTTCTTTTAATTTTAGGGGTTAGGGGGTAGAATTAAAAGAATGAAAGTGAATGATCTTATTTTAGCCAATTTTTTTGGAATTTTTGGTCATCCAAGAGACAAATTAAAACTCCAAGAGGTCTTTGAGTCTCTTGTCCATTTCCTTTGGAGAAATTCTGTTTGTGAAGAGTTTTAGATCCGTTGGGGGAAATAGTGGTAGTGTTCTTTCTATTTAGTGTAGTTCGAAAGGAAGGTTCCTTTTTTATTTCTCGGGTCCTAGCTTTCTTAGAGTCTATTTAGAAAGTGGCATTTCTAAGTCGATATATTTTGTAGTCCACGTTTAATCCAATCATGGGTTGGTAGATAAAAGAAGTTTATGGGATGAACTTTGTTTGCGTAAGGTTAATTGTTGATTCTAAGTGTTGGCAGCAATTTTGGTAAAACAAAGAGTGCTCACAAGATGTTATGTGTGATGTCTTAACATAAGATATCCTATGTACCTGTTGGAGCTTAAGGAACATGATCATGCAGGATTGTTTCAGAATGTCATAATGACATGGCATCTGATGATGTGTACCTGCTGGAGTTCAAATGGAAGACATGATCATGCAGAATTATTTCAAGATGTGATACACAATTTCATGGCATCTGATATGTTTGTACCTGCTGGAAGTTATAAATGGAATTATGGAATTATGCAGGAATTGTTCCAGGATGTCAGACCCGATGTCATGACATCCTGTACACAGAACTTTCAGTATGAATGTCTAGCTGTTGCACCCCAAAATTTGCCCTCTATTTTTAACTCTAACCAATTTTTTGTTTCACATTCATTTGCATCATCTTCATAGCATAACATTTTTTTCTGTCTTAATATTAGTCGGAATAATTTCTCGGAATTTACAAACAGACTGGTCAAATTAACTTTTTAACTGTGCCTAAAATTAGTCAACGAAAAAATGTCAAGTTTAAGTTTGCAAATGTCGGTAACATTAATCTGCGGTTCACGTGGTTTAATTTGACATGCTAAAAATATTTTTACGACTATTTTTGGTCATATGTTGATCAGTCTGAGCAGTTTAAACGGTCATAATTTTTATTTCAAAATCCAACCAAACGCTGTATTTTTCCGAGTCATTTATTTCGCGCTGATTATTTTGACGTGTTCATTTTTTTTTTCGAGCATTTTGGTGCCCGACTTTTATTTTTTTTGAGTCTATTTATTTTTATATTGGGTCTAGAATAAATAAATAGGTTAATTAGTTTTTATTTTAATTTTAACTATTTTAATTATTTAACTTTATTCAGTTTTTAATTTAAATAGGTTAATTAATTTTTATTTTAATTTTAACTATTTTAATTATTTAACTTTATTCAGTTTTTAATTTAAATAGGTTAATTAGTTTTTATTTTAATTTTAACTATTTTAATTATTTAACTTTATTCAGTTTTTAATTTAAATAGTTTAATTAGTTTTTATTTTAATTTTAACTATTTTAATTATTTAACTTTATTCAGTTTTTAATTTAAATAGGTTAATTAGTTTTTATTTTAATTTTAACTATTTTAATTATTTAACTTTATTCAGTTTTTAATTTAAATAGGTTAATTAGTTTTTATTTTAATTTTAACTATTTAACTTTATTCAGTTTTTAATTTAAATAGGTTAATTAGTTTTTATTTTAATTTTAACTATTTTAAATATTTAACTTTATTCAGTTTTTAATTTAATTAGGTTAATTAGTTTTTATTTTAATTTTAACTATTTTAATTATTTAACTTTATTCAGTTTTTAATTTAAATAGGTTAATTAGTTTTTATTTTAATTTTAACTATTTTAATTATTTAACTTTATTCAGTTTTTAATTTAATTAGGTTAATTAGTTTTTATTTTAATTTTAACTATTTTAATTATTTAACTTTATTCAGTTTTTAATTTAATATTGAGTTTCAAAATAAACTTAGGCCCATTATCATTAACCTAATTTGTTCCTATATATATTCACTAGCATGACTGATAGAGGGAGAAAAAAAGACAGAACAAAAAAGAGAAACTGAGAGTGGCTGATCTATACTATCGTACACACAGTTTGGTAATAGTTTATATATGATATATACTTTATCTATTTTGTTGATATATTTGTTACTGTGTTTCAAATACATGTTCATATGTTTTTTTTTATATACATATATTTAGATCTGCACATTTTTTTCATAACTGAGTACCCTGATTTTTCCTAAACCCTGACAATTTCGCCACAAACTCTAAATTTCAAAACTAAAACTTTAACCGTGTTATTTCCTCTAAACCATAAACCTTTTCTTAAACCTTAACAAACCATATTATTATTTCCCATTTTCGCTCATTTTTATGTTATTCATACACTGTAACTGCTTCGCCCTTGTAATATTTTAAGTTTTAACTTGTAATATTTTCAGTTTTACTTTTCGCCATCTTTATTATGTAACTGCACCAAAGCGTTGTAATAATTAGGGTTTTATTTTCTGCCATTTATTTTCTGCCATTTATTTTCTGCCATTTTATTTTTCTGCTATTTATTTTTCTGCCATTTAAATTCCTGCCATTGATCCTATATTAACTGCGTGGTTTAGTAATGTAGGGCGTGAAAACCTACTAAATTAATTATTTAATATTTTTCTATAACCTTTATATTTTTTGTAAATAAATAATAAATACTAACTATTTTAATAACTTTTTTTATTACTTACTTATAATAATAAATCCTTATATATTTTGTAAATAAAATCTAATTGACCATTTTTCTAATTGAATAATAATAATAAACCTATTAATCTAATAATTTGATATTTTCTATAATCTTTATTTATTTTGTAAATAACTAACTTAATATTTTTCATATAACTCTTTTATTTTATAATTTGTACATTAATGTATTTTAAATTCTTTTATTATTACTAATTTATTTTAAACTCATATTTTTCTAACAACTTCTAAAAAATCTAACTTGTTTAACCTAAAATAATTTCTTTTAAAATTCTAACCTTTTTATTATCACTTTATTATTATTGTTATTTTATTATTGCTTCATTACCATTGTTTATTTATTATTTTATTATTATTTGCTTTTATCTATTCTATTTTTGCTTCATTATTTTCCTTATTTTAATTTTGTTTTATTTATAATATTATGAACAAATGTATAGGTTGTAAATTTATTCTTTCTCGCCTGATTATTATGTATCTGTCCCATAGCCATGTAATAGTTTAGGAAGTTATTTTTCTTGCTTTTATTTTTGTAAATATTTATTGCGTGGTTAGTAATTTAGGGAGTGCAAAAAACTAACTGTAAATAATTGAACTTAGAAAATTAAATTCAAGACAAATATCTGAAAAAATAACACTCACACACGTAAGTCGATCTTTGATCGCCATCTGTACTTCCTAGGGTGTTCCTCTTGGTTTCCTTCTTTAAATGGTCAAGTCCCTCGAAAATAGGGGTGTCTTAAGCAAAGTCCCTTCAAACAGAAAAATCATTAAGTCCCTATAAACTTAAAAGATCAAGTCCCTACGAGGTTGCCTACGATATAATGATCTTGTCCCTTCGGTAAATATGATGATAGTCCCTACGAGTTGCTAAATACACCCCTTATGTTGCCTTCATTGACCATACAATGACCCTACGCCCGTCCCTTAAACACATCCAAGGTAATGACTACCTATTCCTTAATAATAGGGATAGTCTTACCATTGAAAGAATATACGAGAACACGAAAGACTTAATCTAGGGTAGGTATCTCATAGTTACTTGCTCACACTTTTCAAAATTACTTTTACATCTCACAATTTCTAAACTAGGCTTTGTATACACCCATACGAGGGTCATTACAAAGTACTTAAAGAAATTTTTCTAATCACACACTACACTCTTGCAAACAAACAAAGTGAGCTAAGTAACTAAGAGCCCATGGATAACCATGGATATAAAGGGTGCTAATACCTTCCCTTTGTATAACCTACCCCCCGAACTCAAAATCTTTTTAAGGTCTTTCCTGTTCTTTTATGTCCTTTCCTTTTGGAAAAAATAAAAGTCGGTGGCGACTCTTGCTATCCGCAACATTTAACTAAAGTCAGTTCTCCCACCGTGTTACAGAACTGGCGACTTCACTGGGGATTTAATAAAAGAGGGGTACCCTTAGGAATTAGATCACTTTAAAATTGTTTGCCTTGTTTGCTTTATACTTATCTGTTGCGTGCTCTTATGTGTGAAAGACCCTAACCCGGATCTAGTGTACCTTAGGTAAATGGCAATAGACCAAGGAAACTGTACGGCGTATATCGATATGGTTGATCTGGTGGCCATAGTTAGTGTGACTTCTTGGTTGGTGCTTATGTTCGTTAAGCAAGTTGAGGATAATATGAGACTGCCATATATTGTCAATACACTAACTGACTTTTAGAACCCTAGTCATCCCATCTTGGCCTTTAGAAAGTAGTGAGATAACCGGCTTTGGTGAAGACTGAAGTTGGTTGATACTCGATACTACACTCATTGAGATCCTAAACTTGGAGGGTTTTGGTTGGCAAGTAAGTTGCCTACTGAACAACCACCCTTGTGAAAGATCAATGATTTTGAGATCCCTTAGAACCTGGTTACTTTTGTAGGACAGGATGAATCAACTAAACTTCAGGGGAGGGTACCTACCTTTAAACCTCATGCAAGCCTTCAAACCTAGGGCTATTGTGTGACTTGTTTGTGTGTGCCACATGTTTGTGATTGAGCATAACATCATAGCATCATCATGCATCATAAGCATAGAATTTTCACTAACCATTTCAAGGACCAAAGGATTTATCTTTGTTCTTTGTTGCAGATCATGGCTTCTGCTCGTAGGAATACTATCCGGATCAACTTTGTAGGAATACCTCCTAAGCTTAAGGAATTGGTCTCTCAAGTTTCTGAAAACTCCCAGTTCATCAAGAGGCATGGTTACCTACTGGATCTAGTCACTTCAGGGTTCAATGAAGACATGATGAGTGTCCTGTTTCAGTTCTTTGACCCTAAACATCATTGCTTCACATTTCCCGACTATCAGTTGGTTCCTACAATGGAAGAGTTCTCCAAGCTTCTGGGTATACCTATCCTTGATCAGAAACCCTTCACAGGCTTGGAAAAAGAGCCTAAACCTGAAGTCATTGCTGCAGCCTTACATTTAAAGAAATCAGACATTGTCCTAGAAACAAGGAGTGGAGTTAAGGGTATTCTTGCTAAGGTATTGATGGAGAAAGCTCAAGTATTCCTGAAGGCTATGAGTTATGATGCTTTTGAGGAGATCTTAGCCCTATTGATTTATGGCTTAGTACTGTTCCCCAATCCAGACCAGTTCATAGACGTACACGCCATCAACATATTTCTGACTCGCAATCCAGTGCCTACATTACTTGGAGACATCTTACACTCTCTTCATACCCGTACTACGAAGGCACGAGGAACTCTTATGTGTTGCATACCTCTATTATCTAGGTGGTTTATTTCTCACCTTCCTCGATCAGTGATGAAGAATGAACAAGGGTTCAGGTGGTCCAAGAGGATTATGTCACTTTCTCATTCAGATATTCATTGGTGCTCTAGATCTATGGAGAATGTTACCATCATTGACCGTTGTGGGGAGTTCCCTAATGTGCCACTCCTTGGCATAAGAGGGGGCATTACCTACAACCCTTCTTTAGCTCTACGTCAGTTTGGTTACGCTCGGACTGATGGTCCTCATGACATGCTTATTAAGGGTATTGTGTTCGACTACGACAACGATCTTCAAGGTTACCGTCAAAGGTTCATACGAGCATGGGGTAAAGTGAACAAGGTTGACAGCAAGACTCTGGAACCCAAGTACACTATTCCTATGGAACCATATCTCAGATGGGTACGATCTCGTGCTCAGACTCTTATGATGCCATATCCTGCTATCCTGCCAGTTACCATGGAGCCTGTTGCTGAAGGAGATACTTCTTACATCATTCTTCATCCAGACATGCCCACTGACATGGAAGAGTTACAGAGATCCTGGATCCAGTTGAAGGAGCAAAGAGATACTTTTGAGACTCATTACAAGGCAAGTCAGGAAAGAATCCTGGAGCTAACAAAACAACTTCACGAGGAGCGGAATCTCAACTCATACCCCAACACAAAGAGGAAACGTCCATGGGAGACTTAAAACCCCATTTTTTGTATTCATTTCATTTTTATTGTAAGCCCAAGGAGCAAACAAGTTTATTACTAATAAAAGTTTACTTTTTGGTGGTTTAAACAAATTTAAATCCTACGGCCCTTGAAAACATTGCATAAGCATCTACATACCATATTATTGCATCACAGGTTTCTTATGAACAGGTATCTTATCTTCTCGCTGTTTACCTCAGCAGAAATGGCTCTTGAACAAACTGTCAAAGATCTCCAGGCTCAGAATGCACAATTCGAAGAGTTGATTCTAAACTTGTCCAAGGGGCAAGATGAGTTGAAGACATTGTTGGCTAAGAAGAAGAAGACTAGAAGATCAGGAGGCCTTATCAATCTGGGAAGAAGATTCAGAGGCCCTATCAAGACAAAGGAACAGGTTGATGATTATGAGTCTGAAAATTCTGAGAAAGAGGGAGGTAGTCTCCATGATACTGTGGGAGATTCTGATTCTGAAGCAAATTATTATCATGATCCTAATGAAGATAAGTACAAGATGCTGGTGGATAGAATGAATGCTATGGAGTTACAAAAATCTTCTGGGCTGGATTTTAAAGATCTGAGTTTAATATCTGGAGTGGTTATACCTATTGGTTTCAAGGTTCCTGCTTTTGTGGTGTATGATGGTGTCTCATGTCCCAAGATGCATTTAAGATCCTATGTCCGGAGGATTCAACCACATACTGCTGATAAGAAGTTATGGATTCATTTCTTCCAAGAGAGCTTGTCTGGAGCTCAATTGGAATGGTACTATCAATTGGAGAGTGTCAATATCCGTGATTGGAATGATCTTGCTGAGGCCTTCTACATGCAATACCAATACAATGTTGATTTAGCACCTACTCGCATGCAGCTACAAAGCATGTCAATGGGTGCTAAGGAGAATTTCAAGGAGTATGCCCGGAAATGGAGAGACCTGGCTGGCAGAGTTCAACCTCCTCTGACTGACAGGGAGCTAGTGGATATGTTTATGAGTACGCTGAATAGTCCTTTTTATAGTCACCTCATTGGAAGCTCATCATCTGGTTTCACTGAGCTGATAATGACTGGAGAGCGTGTGGAAAGTGGTATAAGAAGTGGTAAGATACAGGTGGGTGCCTCTTCATCAAACACTGCAAAGAAGCCCCCTAGTGGAAAGAAGGAGTCTAATGCCGTGTATGGTCAACCTGGCCGTAACAGAAGTCACCAATCCAGGGAACATGAAAGATCAAATCAATGCTGTGGGTGACTATAATGAAGACTACAATCTGGATAACTGGATTTTTCCTACTGTGGGTGATGGGCTCAACAATTGGAAGACTGAAGACGTTATTCCTATCTCCTTTAGTCAGGAGTAAATACTATTACTGTGTTGTTATTTTTAAACAATTAAACTTTTAAGCCTTGTGCCTTACCCGGAGCACAATGGTATGCTTGTTTCGGGATGTCATTTCATTTGCATACTTCATTCAATAAAAATCAATGGACGTTTCGTTTTCGTAAATATTGGGCTCTTTGTTTTTCTTTTATTTTATTTTCATCAGCTATGTGTTCTTACACACACCCACATCACTAAAATGCAGATCCTCATCCACTCTGAATCCTGTTGATAACAGTTCTACTATTGCCAATTATAAGTTCGAGAATTCGATCTATCAAGCTGAAGATGGAAAGGATGAAGATTGTGAAGTACCTGTAGAGCTTGCTAGGTTATTACAACAAGAAGAGAAAGCTATACAGCCACATGAAGAGCCAATCGAAGTTGTGAATCTGGGAACTGAAGAAAACAGGAAAGAGGTCAAGATAGGAGCTGAATTAGAAGATGGTGTCAAGAGCAGATTAATTCAAATGTTACGTGACTATGTAGAGGTTTTTGCTGGAAAAATCAAGAGATGATATGGAATGATGAATGTCAAGAAGCTTTGGACAAAATCAAGAAGTATCTCCAAGAACCTATAAATCTGATGCCACCAGTTGAAGGAAGACCTCTAATCATGTATTTGACCGTGTTATAAAATTCAATAGGGTGTGTGTTGGGGCAACATGACGAGTCTGGTCGAAAAGAGCATGCAATATACTACCTTAGCAAAAGGTACCGACTGCGAAACAAGATACTCACAGCTCGAGAAAGCTTGTTATGCTTTGGCTTAGGCTGCTCGCCGACTAAGATAGTATATGTTGAATCATACCACTTTATTGATTTCTAAGATGGATCTTATCAAATATACATCTGAGAAACCTGCTCTCTCCGGAAGAACAACAAGATGATTGCTGAACTCTGCACGCAGTTCAAAATAAAACACCATAACTCTTCTCCGTACCGGCCAAAGATGAATGGCGCCGTGGAGGCTGCTGATAAGAATATTAAGAAGATCATACAAAAGATGACAGTAACATACAAAGACTGGCATGAGATGTTGCCATTTGCTCTTCATGGTTATCGTACTACAATACGTACTTCAACAGGGGCAACCCCTTTCTCCTTAGTCTATGGTATGGAAGCAGTTCTGCCCATTGAAGTTCAGATCCCTTCCTTAAGAATCATGAAGGATGCAGGCTTGGATGAAGATGAGTGGATTCAGACTCGACTCGACCAGATAAATTTGATTGATGAGAAGAGGTTGGCAGCTGTTTGTCATGGTCAGATGTACCAGAAACGGATGATCAAAGCTTTCAATAAGAAGGTTAAGCCAAAGGTATATCAGGCTGGTGACTTGGTAATCAAGCGTATCATACTACCACAGGGTGATCCTAGGGGCAAGTGGACTCCTACATATGAAGGACCATTTGTGGTCAAAAGAGTATTCCCAGGTGGAGCCATGATGCTTGCTACAATGGATGGCAAAGATTTCCCGCATCCTGTAAACGCAGACATAGTTAAAAGATACTACGCATAAAAAGAGACCCGCTAGGTTGACTGGCCTAGGCAAAAATAAGGGCATCCCGGCAAACCAAAAGGGTTCGGGCAAAAATTAGGGATATATATAAAAAAAATGTACACCCGGCAAGTCGAAAACCTGAAAAGGCGGCTTGGGCAAAAAAGGGTATCCCGGTGGATTGAAAACCTGAAAGGGCAATCCAGGCAAAAGTTAGGGATTAAAGCGTATGACTATGTCTCGTTTGGATCACTCATGTAACTTCAACTGATGGTGCTACCTAAATCAAGTTCAAACAGATAAAGATCAATCCAATCGTTTCTGTCTCAACAGCAGAAGATGAGATATTTGAAGATAATGGCAATAGTAGAATTGAAACTCAATAGGATCATTTTTCACATAGCTGTTTTCTTTGTTTTATAAAAAATTTACGACGAATTCCTCTTACTAGGATTTCTGTCTCCTTGTACAAACTTGCCTATGTATAGGTCACTTTGTGATATAAATAAAATTTCATCTTTGAATCCAGATTTACTTTTACTCTATTTACATAAGCGAAAACGTCCATTGGTTGTGTTTGAATGTATGTATGCTTTTGAATATGATTGATGTTTACCAGAAATGCATAAAATGCAGTAATAGTATTTACTAAGGACGAACGAGGGTAGTAGTTCAACGAAACTTCGCCGGTTCATCCCCACTACAAATCCCCAGTAGAGCAAATTTATCTTTATAGATGCTTCGAATTACGTCTCCCCTTGAATTTATGTCCATCTCTTTTATCCTCAGTCGGGATACTCAGGAACTTATTCCTTCAATAGAAATACGACGAACGAATACGGGAAGTGACAAATACTATACTATCAAACAAGACGGGAACGAGTTCCTCATATTCTTCAGCAACGAATCGGGATTTATTTTCCCTAGCCAGCAGTTGTTATACAAAGATATCCGGACGCTTCAGGTCGCATGATTCATACATACATCATTTACATCATACCATGGCATATCCATAAGTGCATAATACATTTACTTAGATGCACCATGCCATGCATGCATACATATTGCATAAACTAACCTTTTCCTTGCAGGATGGTTATATACAGATAAAATACTATCAACAATTCACAACAGGTCAGAAACGATCTATACGAAGATCTAGTGCTGATACTTAATCATTACTCAAGGTGTCCTTGGATAGTAGGCAAACGGTCTATACGAAGATCTATTCCCTAGTCCAGAATGTTTTCAGGAGAGTTAATCCTGATACTCTTTTGTCCTCGGATAGTAGGCAAACGGTCTATACGAAGATCTATTCCCTAGTCCATGATATTTTCAGGAGATTTCATCCTGATATTCTTTTGTTCTTGGATAGTAGGCAAACGGTCTATACGAAGATCTATTCCCTAGTCCAGGATATTTTCAGGAGATTTCATCCTGACACTCTTTTGTTCTTGGATATTAGGCAAACGGTCTATACGAAGATCTATTCCCTAATCCAGGATATTTCCAGAAGAGATAATCATCACGAAGATTTATTTCTACTGGTCTATTCAACAATTCAAAACAGTTCAGAGACGATCTATACGAAGGTCTAGTGCTGATACTTAATTCAGAAAGAAATCGCCACGAAGATTTGGTTCTGACACTTAAATTAAAAGTATGTTCTTAGATACGATTCAGAGACGGCCTATACGAAGACCTAGTACTGATATCCAGTATCAACATCAAGATATTATCACCTCCTGATATTATGGATGGCATCTATAAGCCCATCTCCAGTTCTTCCAAGTGGCATCTTCAAGCCCACTTAAGCATATACAACCAGTCATCAGTGTTACTTTACGCACCGGCAAGTGCAAATTTTTGGGCTTTTGTGTTCAATCCCCTTCAACCTTCCAAGTCACGAATGGCACACAGGCCAATCTAACTCCTCAGGTTTCAGAAAATTGAACAGGGGCAGCTGTTGCACCCCAAAATTTGCCCTCTATTTTTAACTCTAACCAATTTTTTGTTTCACATTCATTTGCATCATCTTCATAGCATAACATTTTTTTCTGTCTTAATATTAGCCGGAATAATTTCTCGGAATTTACAAACAGACTGGTCAAATTAACTTTTTAACTGTGCCTAAAATTAGTCAACGAAAAAATGTCAAGTTTAAGTTTGCAAATGTCGGTAACATTAATCTGCGGTTCACGTGGTTTAATTTGACATGCTAAAAATATTTTTACGACTATTTTTGGTCATATGTTGATCAGTCTGAGCAGTTTAAACGGTCATAATTTTTATTTCAAAATCCAACCAAACGCTGTATTTTTCCGAGTCATTTATTTCGCGCTGATTATTTTGACGTGTTCATTTTTTTTTCTGAGCATTTTGGTGCCCGACTTTTATTTGTTTTGAGTCTATTTATTTTTATATTGGGTCTAGAATAAATAAATAGGTTAATTAGTTTTTATTTTAATTTTAACTATTTTAATTATTTAACTTTATTCAGTTTTTAATTTAAATAGGTTAATTAGTTTTTATTTTAATTTTAACTATTTTAATTATTTAACTTTATTCAGTTTTTAATTTAAATAGGTTAATTAGTTTTTATTTTAATTTTAACTATTTTAATTATTTAACTTTATTTAGTTTTTAATTTAAATAGGTTAATTAGTTTTTATTTTAATTTTAACTATTTTAATTATTTAACTTTATTCAGTTTTTAATTTAAATAGGTTAATTAGTTTTTATTTTAATTTTAACTATTTTAATTATTTAACTTTATTCAGTTTTTAATTTAAATAGGTTAATTAGTTTTTATTTTAATTTTAACTATTTTAATTATTTAACTTTATTCAGTTTTTAATTTAAATAGGTTAATTAGTTTTTATTTTAATTTTAACTATTTTAATTATTTAACTTTATTCAGTTTTTAATTTAATTAGGTTAATTAGTTTTTATTTTAATTTTAACTATTTTAATTATTTAACTTTATTCAGTTTTTAATTTAAATAGGTTAATTAGTTTTTATTTTAATTTTAACTATTTTAATTATTTAACTTTATTCAGTTTTTAATTTAATTAGGTTAATTAGTTTTTATTTTAATTTTAACTATTTTAATTATTTAACTTTATTTAGTTTTTAATTTAATATTGAGTTTCAAAATAAACTTAGGCCCATTATCATTAACCTAATTTGTTCCTATATATATTCACTAGCATGACTGATAGAGGGAGAAAAAAAGACAGAACAAAAAAGAGAAACTGAGAGTGACTGATCTATACTATCGTACACACAGTTTGGTAATAGTTTATATATGATATATACTTTATCTATTTTGTTGATATATTTGTTACTGTGTTTCAAATACATGTTCATATGTTTTTTTTATATACATATATTTAGATCTGCACATTTTTTTCATAACTAAGTACCCTGATTTTTCCTAAACCCTGACAATTTCGCCACAAACTCTAAATTTCAAACCTAAAACTTTAACCGTGTTATTTCCTCTAAACCATAAACCTTTTCTTAAACCTTAACAAACCTTATTATTATTTCCCATTTTCGCTCATTTTTATGTTATTCATACACTGTAACTGCTTCGCCCTTGTAATATTTTAAGTTTTAACTTGTAATATTTTCAGTTTTACTTTTCGCCATCTTTATTATGTAATTGCACCAAAGCGTTGTAATAATTAGGGTTTTACTTTCTGCCATTTATTTTCTGCCATTTTATTTTTCTGCCATTTTATTTTTCTGCCATTTATTTTTCTGCCATTTAAATTCCTGCCATTGATCCTATATTAACTGCGTGGTTTAGTAATGTAGGGCGTGAAAACCTACTAAATTAATTATTTAATATTTTGCTATAACCTTTATATTTTTTGTAAATAAATAATAAATACTAACTATTTTAATAATTTTTTTTTATTACTTACTTATAATAATAAATCCTTATATATTTTGTAAATAAAATCTAATTGACCATTTTTCTAATTGAATAATAATAATAAACCTATTAATCTAATAATTTGATATTTTCTATAATCTTTATTTATTTTGTAAATAACTAACTTAATATTTTTTATATAACTCTTTTATTTTATAATTTGTACATTAATGTATTTTAAATTCTTTTATTATTACTAATTTATTTTAAACTCATATTTTTCTAACAACTTCTAAAAAATCTAACTTGTTTAACCTAAAATAATTTCTTTTAAAATTCTAACCTTTTTATTATCACTTTATTATTATTGTTATTTTATTATTGCTTTATTACCATTGTTTATTTATTATTTTATTATTATTTGCTTTTATCTATTCTATTGTTGCTTCATTATTTTCCTTATTTTAATTTTGTTTTATTTATAATATTAGGAACAAATGTATAGGTTGTAAATTTATTCTTTCTCGCCTGATTATTATGTATCTGTCCCATAGCCATGTAATAGTTTAGGAAGTTATTTTTCTTGCTTTTATTTTTGTAAATATTTATTGCGTGGTTAGTAATTTAGGGAGTGCAAAAAACTAACTGTAAATAATTGAACTTAGAAAATTAAATTCAAGACAAATATCTGAAAAAATAACACTCACACACGTAAGTCGATCTTTGATCGCCATCTGTACTTCCTAGGGTATTCCTCTTGGTTGCCTTCTTTAAATGGTCAAGTCCCTCGAAAATAGGGGTGTCTTAAGCAAAGTCCCTTCAAACAGAAAAATCATCAAGTCCCTATAAACTTAAAAGATCAAGTCCCTACGAGGTTGCCTACGAGATAATGATCTTGTCCCTTTGGTAAATATGATGATAGTCCCTACGAGTTGCTAAATACACCCCTTATGTTGCCTTCATTGACCATACAATGACCCTACACCCGTCCCTTAAACACATCCAAGGTAATGACTACCTATTCCTTAATAATAGGGATAGTCTTACCATTGAAAGAATATACGAGAACACGAAAGACTTAATCTAGGGTAGGTATCTCATAGTTACTTGCTCACACTTTTCAAAATTACTTTTACATCTCACAATTTCTAAACTAGGCTTTGTATACACCCATACGAGGGTCATTACAAAGTACTTAAAGAAATTTTTCTAATCACACACTACACTCTTGCAAACAAACAAAGTGAGCTAAGTAACTAAGAGCCCATGGATAACCATGGATATAAAGGGTGCTAATACCTTCCCTTTGTATAACCTACCCCCCGAACTCAAAATCTTTTTAAGGTCTTTTCTGTTCTTTTATGTCCTTTCCTTTTGGATAAAATAAAAGTCGGTGGCGACTCTTACTATCCGCAACATTTAACTAAAGTCAGTTCTCCCACCGTGTTACACTAGCGTTATGTGATTGCACAATGAATGACAATCTTTGTATGATTGAAGATCTGATTTGCAGGCGCATTCAATCATGGATTACAACCTGATTTACTTATTTTCCAAAGAGATCTAACCAGCTGTCATGAGAAGATTTAATTGGAAAATAGATTTAGGGTTTTCAAGATGTCCAAGCCCAGCTGAAAGCTTCTATAAAAAGGGACTTGGAAAACCTGTTTTAATACACAACCAATACTGAGCGAATTATAGAGAGAGAGCTAGGGTTTGTGTCTTGTTTAGTCGTAAGACTTGTAAGCCATTCAAGTCATCCATAGATGATTGAATTGGTCTGATTTGTGGTTGTAATTTGTCACTCTAAAGCTGTTAAGCAAGAGTGTGTGTCTGCTTGATCAAAGCTATTAAGCAAGATCAAGTGTGTGTCTTCTTGATCAAAGTTGTGAAGCAAGATCAAGAGTGTGTCTTCTTGATTGAAACTGTGAAGTAAAATCAAGAGTGTGTTATTGAAAAGTGTTTTCTTTTCTCAAGGGATTGTTGTTTAAGATCACAGGTGTGATTGTAGGGAAGTGAATGGGTTCTCATATCTAAGAGTGCTTAGGTAGAAATTGCACGGGTAGAGATTAGGTGAGAAAGACTGTAACTTGTTTAAGTGTACGGAGAGTCTTTGAACTGATTCTATTTTAGTGAATTTCCTTCCTGGCTTGGTAGTCCCCAGATGTAGGTGAGTTGAACCGAACTGGGTTAACAATTGCTTGTGTCTCTTGCATTACTATTCTCTATCTATATCCTGTTTGCATTACTTAGATATTAGTGTCGTGACATTACCTTCGACATCTCATATTTGATACCAGAATTTCAATTGGTATCAGAGCAGACATCCTGCTCTGGTTCTGGGGGAGATATAGGGGAAATACTTTCTGGTACAATGGAGAGAGATGGAGGATCTGTTCACAGGCCACCAATTTTGGATGGATCTAACTATTACTATTGAAAACCTCGAATGGTAGCTTTCCTAAAATCTCTTGATAACAAGACTTGGAAGGTTGTGTTAACATGCTGGGTACATCCTGTAATTACTAAAGAAGGAGGAGCCATAACTGATAAGAAACCTGAAGAACAATGGTCCAAGGAGGAGGATGATCTAGCCCTTGGAAATTCTAAAGCATTGAATGCAATATTCAATGGAGTAGACAAGAATATTTTCAGGTTGGTAAACAACTGTGAAGTGGCTAAAGATGCTTGGGACATTCTCAAGACCACTCATGAAGGCACCTCTAGAGTAAAGATGTCTAGACTACAACTGCTCACCTCCAAGTTTGAAAATTTAAGGATGAAAGAAGATGAAAATATTCATGAATTTCATATGAGTATCCTTAAAATTGCTAATGCCTCAGGAGCCCTGGGAGAGAAGATGTCAGATGAGAAGCTGGTCAGGAAAATACTCAGGTCACTCCCTAAGAGATTTGCTATGAAAGTGACAGCCATAGAAGAGTCTCAAGACATCTCTAACATGAGAGTTGATGAGCTAATTGGTTCCCTTCAAACATTTGAGATGGGAATGGATGATGGATCTGAAAGGAAAACCAAAAGCATAACCTTCATATCAAACACAGAGGAGGAAAATAGTCAGGATGGTTATGAAGATTTGGCCAATGAAGTAGCAATGCTGGGAAGATAGTTCAACAGATTATTGAAAAAGATGGATGTAAGATCTAAGGCTAATGTCAAGAACATCTCACCTGACATCAGTAAATCTAACAATGCTGGAAGAAGAGCAAGGTTAGATGAGAAGCCCAATGAAGGAAAAGAAGTTCAGTGCTATGAATATGATGGGTATGGACACATTAGGACTGAATGTGGAACCTACCTCAAGAAGCAGAAGATGAGTCTTGCTGCCACTTGGTCTGATGAGAGTGAAACAGAAGAATCTATAAATCTAGTAACTGCCTTGACTGGAAGATGGGGTTCTGGTGAAGACTCAAGTGATGATGAAGTAACCTTTGAAGAGTTGGCCACTACCTACAGAAAGTTGTGTCACAAAAGTGTAGAGTTGTGTAAACAGGTTGAAAGCCAGAAGAAGGAAATAACTCAACTTGAGAATGAGAAGGTAGAACACTTGGAAACCATCTCCAAATTAAAAACAGAAGCAGTAGTTCTGAAGGCCAAGATAGATGAAAGTCAACAAGTTGAAAGCCAGAAAATAGTACAGCTGGAGAATGAAAAGGCAGACCATGTGGAAATCATCTCTAAGTTAAAAACTGAAGCTATGTTCTTGAATTCTAAACTAGAAGAGATGACCAAGTATGTAAGAATGTTAAACAATGGATCTGACTCCCTAGACAAGATTCTCCAAACTGGACAAATAACAGGGGACAAATCTGGCATTAGATATAATGAATCTAAGCCTGAGTGCAGTTACACTGATTGCAAAGCTCAAGCCAAACCAAAAGGCAGCCATAGAAATAGCAAACATGTGATGTCACAGCATATGTCACAACATCAGAAGAGGAGACAGCAGAAAGGGAAATATCAAAGATGAAGATGCCATTACTGTGGGAAATTTGATCACCTGAAGCCCTTCTGCTATAAGTTGTATGGTTATCCTAGCCCTGCTCATCATTAGACTCATTATCAACCCAGACCCAAACAGCACAGGCTTGTCAACAAGAAGCAATGGGTTCCTAAAAGGAATGTTACAAGTCTAATAGCTCATATTCCCCTCAGAGTCTCTGCCAAAGAAGAGTGGTATTTTGATAGTGGATGTTCCAGACACATGACTGGAAACAAAGACCTGATAACTGGACCTCATCCTCATGCCATAAATTGTGTAACCTTTGGTGATGGAGCAAAGGGTGAAATCAAGGGGATAGGCAAGCTTGTTTGTCCTAGAGTGCCTAAATTGGACAAGGTCCTACTGGTTAAGGGCTTGACTGCAAATCCAATAAGCATCAGTCAACTATGTGATCAAGGTCTGAATGTTAACTTCACCAAAACTGAATGTCTGGTTACTAACAAAGACAGTAAAGTGATCATGAAAGGAATCAGGACCAAAGACAACTGCTACATGTGGAACTCTCAAATTAGTTGCTCCTCAAAAGGTAATTCAGTCAAGGAGAAAAGGAAGAAGATGATTGTATCTGCTAGAGAAACTCCCAAATTAAAAGTCTGTGGGAAATGTCAGACAAGGATGTCACACCAGAAACTCAGACTTAAAGGAGAAAAGCTTATGATGGCTCAAATAGATAGGAAGTTGGATCAGATGGTTGAACATGTTGATAGTCATACACAATCTGAAGTTGGAGAGAGCTCTGTTGGACTTGGGCTACCAGTCAAGCAGATAGAAGGGCATATGGCTCTATCTCAAAGAAAAAGTGCCAAGTGCAATGTTGAGAAAATTGAGATGGAGAGTGAAAGGACACCTGCTCCTACACATTTGAGAGATGAAAATGGAGTTTATGTTGAAGATATAGCAGATGGTAGCAGCTGTTCTCAACAGGGATGGTTGAAACTACTGATAATTGAACGCAATGTCACACACTATGTCATGATATTGTATTATGACAACCAGAATGCTACAACTATGTCCAAAAATTCTATTCAGCATAGTTGGACCGAGCACATCATTTGCTGTCATCACTCCATTAGAAAATTTGTGGAAGACAAATTCATAGCTCTAAAGCATGAATTGCAATCAGCTGACAAGTTTGCAAGGGATTTGAATGATAATCAATTTGAATATGTAAGAGGGGAATTAGGGATTTGGATTCTTGAGAAATTATGGCAATTAATATGGACTGGAAAAGGTAACAAAAATATTGTCTGCCCAATTAAAAGAAAGAGCCACATTAATGATGAATCATTCCCTAGCATTGGAAATAGTATCTATGTCACTTGCACACGCTACCTAAACATAACTCTTTCCATCTTCATCAAACTTCTCAGAGAACCTCTGCTAGGGCAAAGAAATTTCCCTCAAAAGTTTAACAACATGTCTCAACATCCTTCATCGTCTGGATCAAAACCCACTCATCATGCAAGGACTCCCTCCATGGAGTTTCTAGATGAAGACGTGTTAGATGTTATTCCTCTTTGTGTGATACCAGGTGACGCCCCAGGTTCTTCTTCCATGGCTGGAAGTAAGCAAGGTAACATTCCTGGAAAAATCTCCTCATAAAGATGACATACACTTTACTGGTCGTACTATTAGAAACCTAGTTACTAGGATTCTAAATGAAGAGCATGCAGACAAGGGTGTTTCTACCCCTCTGTCCAGAAGGGACCCCTCTCCTGAGGTGGAAACCCAAGCTGAGAAAGATGATGACTCATCTAAGTCAGAAAAGGAAGTAGCTGCTGAGGGATTATGTTCTCTTGGTAAAAATTTACCTAGCAAGAAACCAGCAAGTATGTCTCATGAAACTGCTGAGGACATTATTGATTTGGAGGAAGAAAGTTCTGAAGAAGAGGATGACACTTTGGTCCATCTTGTGAAACCAAGTGTAGCTAAGAAACTGAGGACCAGAAAAGGGAAGACTATGGCTGAAATGGGGACAACAAGAAGAGAGAAAAAGGTTGCTGGTGTAGGACCCTACAAGTCTTGGAGTAAAGTTGAGGTTAGGAAGAGGAAAGAAAGAGAGAGTTCTGACTCTGAAGAGGATGTCGAAGACGATGTCCCAGACATCTCCCCTGCTAAAAAGTAGGTTGTTAAGAAGTCTCCAGGCAAAGTGGTTGTTGTGCACTTAGACAATATCTCCTGTCATTTAGAAGATGGTGCTGCAAAATGGAAGTTTGTCATTCAGAGGAGGGTAGCTGTTGAAAGAGAGCTGGGAAAAGAGGCTGTTGAGATAAAGGAAGTAATGGATTTGATCAAAAATGTTGGACTGATGAAGACTGTGGTTGCTCTGCCCCAATGTTATGAGGGGTTAGTAAAATAGTTTATTGTGAATATTCCTGAGGATATTTATGAAAAGAACAGCAGGGAATTCTGCAAGGTTTTTGTAAGGGGTAGATGTGTGAGATTCTCACCAACCATTATCAACAAGTTCCTAGGGAGAGGAACTGATGGAGGAGTGGATTTAGAGACTACAGACAATGAGGTCTATAGGACTATTACAGCTGGCCAAGTTAAGGAATGGCCTAGTAGGAATCACCTATCAGTTGGCAAGCTAACTGTTAAATATGCCATCTTGCACAAGATTGGTTCAGCCAACTGGGTGCCTACTAATCATATCTCTACCATCTCCATTGGTCTTGGAAGAATCATTCATGCAATTGGAACCAGGATAAACTATGACTTTGGAAGGTTTATGTTTAATCAAATTGTCAGACATGCCTCCACAAATGCAGTGAAGCTGCCCATTGCCTTCCCATCCATCATTTGTGGTATTATCTTGAGCCAACAACCAGACATTCTTAATACACGTGACATTCCAAGCATAAGAAATCCCCCACTATCAATTCACTACAAGCTGTTTGAGGGAAGTCATGTCAATGATGTTGTCGTGACATCTTCCAGAAAGGAGCCTGCATCTCAAGGTAGTTTGATTGATCAATTAAAGGAAACCTGCAAGGAACTGGATAATGGTATAAGTGTTGCGAAGGCAAGAAAAGAGGCTTTGGAGGTTCTTATTAGTAGCCTAGAAAAGGAAGAAATGGAGAAGGCTGGTGAGACCAAAGACTCAGATGCCAATACCTCAAGTGAGAGGTCAAATGCTCAATCTAGTTGCAGCTCTGAAGGCTCTCAAGGTGAAGATGATACTTCTTCCTCTGATTAATGGTTCCCCCCCTTTTGTGTTGAAGATTGGTATGAAGACTGTGTGAGGTATGCTGTGGTAAAGTCTGTGAGGTGTGCTGCGTTTGAAGACTGTTCTAGTGTTGCTGTTTCCCTCCCTTTGGTCACCACTGGTCAATTTTGACTAAAAAGGGGGAGAATTGATGTAGGAGATGTGGAGTTGTGAGGAGATGTATATAGTTGAATAGATGGACAACTATTATTGAAGGAGCTGTGAGGAGATGTATATAGCTGAACAGATGGACAACTATTATTGAAGGAGATGTGCTTGTTGTAAAACAAAATGATGTTCTGTTTACAGATGTCAAAGGGGATGTCTGATGTGGTGGTGCACAGGTGTTGATGTTGAAGCAGATGTCAGAATGACATTCTGATTGTTATAGGTGTTGTGGTTACAGGTGTTGTTATTATCAAAGGAGATGTTTGTGATGCACAAATTTAGGGGGAGAAGGAGTACCCATGTACACTTGTGTGTCTTACTAGTTGCATCCATAACTAGTAATTCTGTTTGTGTTGCACAGATTTAGGGGGAGGAGAAGTACCCTTGTGCATGTGTGTATTACTAGTAGCTATAACTAGTAATTGTATTTGCCTCTGCTGCTGTTTAAACTGCTGTTATGGTGTTTAACTGCTGATAGTTTCTCTTGTGAACATAAAAGGACAGATATATGTTTTAGCCAAAATTTGCCAAAGGGGGAGTTTGTTGGTTCTAAGTGTTGACAAAAATTTTGGTAAAATAAAGAGTGTTCACAAGATGTTATGTATGATGTCTTAACATAAGATATCCTATGTACCTGCTGGAGCTTAAGGAACATGATCATGCAGGATTGTTTCAGAATGTCATAATGACATGGCATGTGATGATGTGTACCTGCTAGAGTTCAAATGGAAGACATGATCATGCAGGATTGTTTCAAGATGTCATACACAATGTCATGGCATCTGATATGTTTGTACCTGCTAGAAGTTATAAATGGAATTATGGAATTATGCAGGAATTGTTCCAGGATGTCAGACCCAATGTCATGACATCCTGTACACAGAACATTCAGTATGAATGTCTGGTGTTATGTGATTGCACAATGAATGGCAATCTTTGTATGATTGAAGATCTGATTTACAGGCGCATTCAATCATGGATTACAACCCGATTTACTTATTTTCCAAAGAGATCTAACCAGCTATCATGAGAAGATTTAATTGGAAAATAGATTTAGGGTTTTCAAGATGTCCAAGCCCAGCTGAAAGCTTCTATAAAAAGGGACTTGGAAAACCTGTTTTAATACACAACTAATACTGAGAGAATTATATAGAGAGAGCTAGAGTTTGTGTCTTGTTTAGTCGTAAGACTTGTAAGCCATTCAAGTCATCCATAGATGATTGAATTGGTCTGATTTGTGGTTGTAATTTGTCACTCTAAAGCTGTTAAGCAAGAGTGTGTGTCTGCTTGATCAAAGCTGTTAAGCAAGATCAAGTGTGTGTCTTCTTGATCAAAGCTGTGAAGCAAGATCAAGAGTGTGTCTTCTTGATTGAAACTGTGAAGTAAAATCAAGAGTGTGTTATTGAAAAGTGTTTTCTTTTCTTAAGGGATTGTTGTTTAAGATCACATGTGTGATTGTAGGGAAGTGAGTGGGTTCGCATATCTAAGAGTGCTTAGGTAGAAATTGCACGGGTAGAGATTAGGTGAGAAAGACTATAACTTGTTGAAGTGTATGAAGAGTCTTTGAACTGATTCTATTTTAGTGAATTTCCTTCTTGGCTTGGTAGCCCCCAGATGTAGGTGAGTTGGACCGAACTGGGTTAACAATTGCTTGTGTCTCTTGCATTACTATTCTCTATCTATATCCTGTTTGCATTACTAAGATATTACTGTCGTGACATTACCTTCGACATCTCATATCTAATACCAGAATTTCACTAATCTTAGGGGTGATGTTTGGTGTCTCTTGGGTGACTTTAATTATGTTAGATCACCTAATCAAAGAAGAGGAAGTGACATATCTTCTAACATGTCTAGTAACTTTTTGTTGTGTTTTCTCCCTTTAATTTTCAGCTTGACTTGTTGGATTTGCCCCCTTGGGAAGGAAAAATACCTGGTTCCAACCCAATGGTGGAAAAATTAGTAGGGTTGACCATAATTTGGTTTCCGAGGGTATATGGGATCATTAAGAGACACTAACTCAGTGGGCTCTCCCTAGATATGTATTTGATTATTCCCATATCATCTTAAGTATTATAATCATTTGTGGGGTCCTAAACCCTTTCGATTCAATAATCACTAGTTATCACATCCTAATTTTCCTGAGTTGATTCTTAATTCCCAATATTCTTCTTCTTATCAAGATTGGAAGGCTTTTGTTCTTATGGAAAACTTAGATCTCTTAAAGTTGGTCTTAAAAGTTGGAATAAGTAATTTGGATTACCAAGTTGAGTCTCTTTGAGATGTGATTAGGAATTTGGATTTGGTGGCCGACCAAAGGGCCATATCTACTGAGGATGTGGATTTTAGGCCTAAAGCCTTTACTGATCTTTGGACTTTACGTAAGACGAATGACTCTAATTTATTACAAAGATCTAAGGCTAGGCGGATCAAGGAATGAGATGTTAATTCAGTTTTTTTCATGCTTCGATTAAAAGTAGGAGTTGTAGAAACTTGGACTTAGCCCTTAAGATGGGTGATGGTTGGGTTTAAGGGGTGAAAAATCTTCATAAAGAGGTTTTTAGTTATTTTGTGAGAGATTTCAAGAGTCAAGTGTTGATCGACCTAGGCTTGATATGGTGATATTCCGCTCCCTTTCTGTGGAAGATAATTTGGTCTTGACTGCTCCTTTCATGCTTGAGAAGCTTGATGGGGTTCTTTCTCAGTATGACGAAAATAAGAGTCCAGGTCCAGATGAGTTTAATTTCTCTTTTGTCAAAAGATTATGGACCTTGATAAGGGTAGATGTTGGTGTCATGTTTGATGAGTTTCATCGGTTCGCATCGCTTCCTCATTGTTTTTTCTCCTAATTTGTCACTCTTATCCTTAAGATTAAGAACCCATCAGTGTTGAGTAATTTTCGGCCTATTTCCCTAGTAGGGTCCCTTTATAAGTTGGTAACCAAAGTTCTAGTTAAGAGATTTGGGTAGGTGATGAATAAGCTTATCTCTGATAATCATTCAACTTTCCTCAAAAGGAAGATTATGAGAGTTGATGGAGTAATGGCGGTTAATGAAGTAGTTGAATTGGCTAAACGCTCTAGAAAAACTTGTCTCGTATTCAAAGTTGGTTTTTGAGAAAGCGTACAATTCAGTTAGCTAGAGCTTTCTAGATTATATGCTCATCATATTTGACTTTAATATTAAGCGACAATCCTGGATTAGAGCACACATCTTCTATGGTAACTTAGATGTGTTGGTGAATCGATTTCTAAATCGAGAAGTAAAGATCCAAAGAGGGTTGAAGCAAGGGGGGTCCTTCAGCTCTTTTTCTCTTCCTTTGGGGAGGTGTGAAAGGAGAGTTCAAGATCTCCTGGGTGAAGTGGTATGATGTGTATAAATTTAAGAAGGAAATGGGCTTGGATGTTAGAGACCACTATATGGTTAATTTATCCCTGTTAGCCAAATAGAGATGGAGAGTAATTTTGAGTGCCTCTGGCCTTTGGTATGATATTTTTGTTGTTGGATGTGATGTCTCTATTGCCTCTTCCTTGTGTGAGGGATGGATTTCGGGGTTGAGATACGTTTCCTCTTGGTGAAAAGGAGTGTCTGTTCTTGGATCTAAGAAATATGATCCTTCCAATTAGTTTGAGGAATGTAGGGTTAAGTCTCCAAACCTCCTTTTGGGGAGATTCTTGGATAAGGAATATTCCTTTTAGGATTAGGTTTCGTAAACTCTTCACCATATCTCCATTTTAGGATAGGTTTGTGGGTGAGATAAGTAGGTGGGTTGAGTGGAGGGTTTCTTGAGACCGTAAATGGAAGAGACCATTTTTTGTACATGAAGAACTTTTGGTCTCTGAATTTTTTTTGGTTCCTCCAAGAGGATAAACTTAGTGAGGAGGACAACAAGTAAATTTAGATGCATAATAGGTATGGGAATTATTGTGTGGCTTCTGCTTATCAAATCTAAGTGTTTTCTCTTATCTTTTTGTTGCTTGGTTGGGAGGGTGAATTATATTCTTCCCCTTATTTGGGCTAGTTGAGCCCCATTTAAGGTGGTAATTTTGTGGATCTATGTACTTACATGTATGGCTTATAAATCAATCTATTTAGTTTTAATGATGACAACACTTTATAGTGAAGTCTTCACTAAAAGTGTTGATCAAGGCTATTTGGTTTTGATGACAAGTAAAATTGTCATCTGATGTGTTGTTTAAACTCTGATGCCCAATGTTTTGTTTAAATGATGATGCTTTAAGATCAAGGTGTCATCTGATGTAATAATCAAATGACAATGCTTGAAGATATCTGATCATGCAATATATTTGATGATGGTGTATATCATGAAGAGTTATCTCAAGCCTCATCAACAAAAAGATTCAAGGTTCCAGTAAAGTGCTAAAGTCAAAGATATGTAACAAGGAACCTAACGATTCAGAGTTGTGAAAGAGATTAAGTGTGAAAGCTTGATGTGTCTATGTCGAGTGATCTGTGTCTATAAAGATATACGATTAGTTCTCAAATTTACTAAGGCAAGTCGCACACGGGCACTTTCTAATGATCGGGAAGCCTCTCTTATTTAATTAAATCAACTAGAAAATGTTTTTGCGCCTAACTAATGGAATAGACACTCAATCTAGTCACTTAGAATAATCGATTAACCCATTAGGGTAGTCAAATATCTCTTTTTAAAACTATAATAATTGATTATTAGGTCTCTTAATCGATTATTAACGACTATTTCGAAAATCTTCCTTTTTTTGTATTAGTTAATCAACCATCCTTATGGCATAACAAATTTTGAGCTTTAAAAGACTCATGTATCCTTTCCTTTTTGAGCCAAATTTCCCCCTATAAATAGAGGACTCCCCTTCACTTCATTACACACCACAAAACATATTCTAAATACCTTTCTCGCACTATACTATCTCTTTATTTATTTATTTACTTTGGCCTTAGTGTTTTTTTTGAGTGAAGCCTTTTATCAATGGGGGTTTTGGGTATGGTGTAAGGGAATTATTGTAAACTATCCTTTGTGAGAAATTTGTTTTGGTTGTGAGCTAAACAACTTGAAAAGCTCTTGTTTGGTTGTTGAGGTGAACCTGTTAAAACCTTTGTTTGGTTGGAAGTTTCTGTAATTAAAACTCTTGTTTGGTTCCTGAGCTTAGACGGGTGTTTAAAGCTCTTAGCTGATTCAAGGTTGTCGTAGTGGTAAAATCTGTTGGTTGGGAGGTATCCGTAGTTAAAACTCTATGTTTGGTTGGGAATTTTTCCATTGTAAAACTCAAATTCTTTTGTAAGGAGGTTCATCGGAAAATTTTGTTAAAAGCTCACATCAAAGTGGAAATTCTCAAGAAGTAATTCTAGGGGAGAGGAGTAGGTCACTTTATTAAACTGAACCTCTATGGATCTATGTTGTCGCAACCTGAAAAATACAGTGTGCGAAAAAAACAACCGGCGAAAGAGAATGACAGAAGAGTCGCCACCGTGCGTTATTCATCCCAAAGGAGGGAAAGGAAACGCTCGAAGTAAACCTGAAAAAGGAAAGGACAAGACGGGGTCTCGCAACCAAATCTTGGGTTCGGGAGTCGGTTATACGAAGGGAAGGTATTAGCACCCCTACGCATCCATAGTACTCTACGGGATCCACTTTTGTAGTTTTTGTCTAAAGGGTGCGGGTTTACCTAATGTGTTTATTTACTAAAAAGGTTAAGAGAAATGACTCGCGCGGATGTCGCATCCACTGCATACGTATCTCATCTGAATATGAGAATCAGAGTCTTCGTAGCTCGGCTGACCTATGGGTTGGGGGATGTGTGCTCGCTAAGACATCGCGTCTTATGCCTACGTATCTCATCTGGAATGAGAATCAGAGCAAGCCGTAGTTCGGCTAACTACGGGGTTATGGATTGGGTTTTGGACGAACGACGTCACTACGCAATCTACCGGATGCTCGACCTTTGGAGACTTACTCGCCTATAGTAGAAGGAGTAAACGTGTTGCTTTGGGTTTTAGGGTTTGGGATGCTCGAGGGCAAAAAGGCAGTCCTTGACGAAGGAACCGCGCTACCTGCAGGGATATGAATACAAAACACAAAACATGTATCTCAAAGTAAAATGCCACCAAGGGGCTCAAACATTGCCTCCTATCGAGGTCTTCCAGCTAAGAAAGTGATAAAGTATGAGAAAGGGAAAAAATTACCACACGGATAAAGATCCGAAGCTATAGCAGTTAAAGGGGCAAGAAACCCTGAAATGTCTCCAGCTGGACCGTCAAAGGAAATCAGTCAACACGAATAATCAGAATAAAACTCCAGGGGGTATCCCACAAATAAAGTGGGAAACCACGCGAGTGTCTCTGCGAAAGCCATGTGAGCCCTCACAAAACTCGACAAAGGGTTAGAGCAACAGGATGAAATCAAGAGAAAACAATGCCATGGAAACACAAGACAAGTTAGAATAAACAAAATAGGGTAACCCAGAGTTGCCCCTAAATCAAAATGTAACCACATGAATAATTCCATCAAAATTCACAAAAGGCTCACAAAAAAGGTATCAAATTCACCCATAATACCTCATACATTTAGAGCATTCAAATAAAAGGCATAAAGATGATGGATATAGGGCAAACCTGATTGGAGAGCTTGATTGAAATTGAGTTGCACCTGTGAGGTTTACAAGTTGAGTTCCCTTCAGGGTTTGGAGGTTGCTCTGAACTCTGTTGGCTTTTCTCTCACTATCTTTTCCTCAGGGTTTTGCTTCTCTTCCTTCTTTCTCCAGTGAATCTCCCAGTGTAACTCCAAGTGTGTTTTCCTCTACTGAAACTTCAGTATTTATAGACTGATTTTCGTGGGTAATGGGCTCAAATGAGGGAGACCCAAGTCCAAAATAATTTGTTATATTTTATTTATTTATTTAATTTAATTAATTAATTAATTAATTAATTAATTAATTAAATAATTAATTAATTAATTAATTAATTAAATAATTTTTTTTCGTTTTTTTTTCGTTTTTTTTTTCGTTTTTTTTTTCGTTTTTTTTTCCAGGAAAAATGAAGGGTAAATTTTGGGGTATTACAGCTGCCCCTATTCAATCAACTGGAGACCCGGAAAGAAGATGGCAGCTGCTTTCGTGCTTTCGAGGTATCAAGGGATTGAATACAATAAAAGCCCAAAAATTTGCACTGAAGTGAAGTGAAGTAACAATGTCTGTCAGAATCAGCAAAGAGGTGGTCTTGAAAGAAGAATTCGTCTGGTACGGTGAGAGTCAGTCTGAATATCGAAAAAGAATGTTAAACCGGATACCAAAATAAATGGTAACACAGAAATAACCATGGCCTGATGCCGCTCATCAGTCTGAATACTGGAAAGGATTTCGATCTGAACATCGGAAAATGGGCCTGAATGCCACAAGTCGCATCGACCTGAACGTCGGAAACTTCTTCGATCTGAACATCGGAAAATTGGCCTGAATGCCACTTCGATCTGAATATCGGAAAATTGGCCTGAATGCCACTTCGATCTGGATACCGGAAAACTGGCCTGAATGCCACTTCGGTCTGGATACCGGAAAATTGACCTGAATGCCACAAGTTGCATCGACCTGAACGTCGGAAACTTCTTCGATCTGAACATCGGAACACTGGCCTGAATGCCACTTCGGTCTGGATACCGGAAAACTGGCCTGAATGCCACTTCGGTCTGGATACCGGAAAACTGGCCTGAATGTCACAAGTTGCATCGACCTGAACGTCGGAAACTTCTTCGATCTGAACATCGGAACACTGGCCTTAATGCCACTTCGGTCTGGATACCGGAAAATTTCATGCCCGTCAGCATTGGCAGAAATAGGGAATGATAATAGAGGCGGCGCATGGGCCAATGACACTTGCTGGGGATAACAAAGGTAAGTCATGAACAATCTTCAGTCTGAGTACTGGAAACAACTTCTATCTTATCACTTGGGATACCGAGAATGTTTTATGCTTACATGCGTATGTTTGAATTTTTCAATGGCGTAATGCTCCATGAAAATGGAAATGCTACGCGATTTGGAAGGATGCAATGCAATATGATTCTACATGCAGGGATACAAAATGCTGGGTAGAATGCCAAGCCGAGGTAAGGGGATCTGCTGGGGAAATGATTACCATCCTCTGGGCTCTGGCCAGGCTGCTGGAGATGCACAGCACAAAGAATTATGTGGGGAAATGACCCGCCACACGGTGTTCTGGCCATACCGCGACTCTGATCGGGGAAAGAATGGCATTGGAAGCCTGCTGCTGAGGAAAGCTACAATGATTCTGGCAACCACGATTTGCGAGAGATGACTCAGCAGGGGGAGCAAACACTGATACGGTACCGAGGTTCTGCTTCAGGGAAAGAAACCATGGATCTGGCATTGGGATTATCGATCTGGCATCGAACTCTAAGGAGCAGCCACTTCTGCTGGGAAGATACAGTCTGGCACTGTCAACTCCGCTGGGGATATATAGTCTGACACTGTCAACTCTATTGGGGAGTGTATGTCCTGAAACAAACGCTTGAGGAAGTACAATGGTGAGAACCTGTTGGGGATTGGGGAATCCAACGCTCTGATCAGCTCTGCAGGGATAAGACACCGAATTTGTCTGTTGGCGACTTCACTGGGGAAGATATTCACGATCATCTGCAGGGGATTTTAAGGAAATGCCCCGAGGGTATCTGTTCTGAATAGACGATCCAAAGCACTTAAAATTTACAGCAATTTTAAATGTTTATTAAGCATGTACCTGTAAAGCCCTTATGTGTCATGATGCAATGTTTATCAAAAATTCGGACGTCATTTTTGCAAACAAAACAGTAAAATGTAAATGAAAACAGAGATATACTGAATAACATGATTTTATTGATTGAATGGCCTCTGAATAGGCATTTACATTAGGAAGCAATCCCTGGAAAGAGGTAATCGCACAAAAGATAAAAACAGAAATTAATCTAATGGCAATATGAAATGGATTTCTATTGGGTTCCAATTCTGCTATGACTTGCTCGTCTTCAAGATCCTCCAGATAATCAGCCTTCTGAAAGAGTGATTGGACTGTTTCCTATCCTTCAAAAATTTCCAGTCATTGGCACGAGATGAGATTCAGAACTACTCAGAACGCAGTCATTCGCTTAATCCCTAACTTTTGCCTGGATCGCCCTTTTCGGGTTTTCGATCCACCGGGATACCCATTTTTGCCTAAGTTGCCTTTTCAGGTTTTCAACTTACCGGGTGTACAATCTTTTTTTATTTTTGTCCCTAATTTTTGCCCGAACCCTTTCATTTTCTTGGTTTGCCGGGACGCCCATTTTTGCCTGGACTACTCTTTTTTACTGTCCAGCGGGTCTATTTTATGCGAAGTATTTTTTAACTGCGTCTGAGTTCACAGGGGAAGTGAAGTTTTCACCATCCATAGTTGCAAGCATTAAGGCCCCACCATCAAAAACCTTGGTGACAATATACGGTCCATCATAGTTAGGAGTCCACTTGCCCCTGTGATCTGTCTGAGGAGGAAGGATCCTTTTCAACACTAAATCTCCGACTTGGAAACAACGAGGATGCACTTTCTGATCAAAGGCTCTCTTCATCCGACTCTGATACAACTGCCCATGACAAATGGCTGTCATTCGCTTCTCTTCGATAAGACTCAACTCATTGAACCTTGTCCGAATCCATTCAGCTTCGTCTAACTTGACATCCAACAGGACTCTTAGAGAAGGAATTTCCACTTCAACAGGTAGGACTGCTTCCATACCATACACAAGGGAGTAAGGGGTTGCCCCGGTCGATGTACGTACTGAAGTGCGGTACCCATGCAAGGCGAAAGGTAGCATCTCATGCCAATCTCTGTACGTGACGACCATCTTCTGCACAATCTTCTTTATGTTCTTATTTGTCGCCTCAACAGCGCCGTTCATTTTAGGGCGGTAAGAAGAAGAGTTATGGTGTTTTATTTTGAACTGCGTGCAGAATTCAGTAATCATTTTGTTGTTCAAATTAGCACCATTATCAGTGATAACTCTTTCAGGAGACAACAGGTTTCTCGAATAGATATTTGATAGAATCCATCTTAGAAATCAATAAAGTGGTATGATTCAACATATACTGTCTCAGTCGGCGAGCAGCCTAAGCCAAAGCATAGCAAGCTTTCTCGAGCTATGAGCATCTTGTTTCACAGTCGGTACCTTTTTGCTAAGGTAATATGTGGCATGCTCTTTTCGACCAGACTCGTCATGTTGCCCCAACACACCCTATTGAATTTTCTAACACGGTCAAATACATGATTAGAGGTCTCCCTTCAACCGGGGGCATTGGAATTGGAGATTCTTGGAGATACTTCTTGATTTTGTCATTCATCATTCCATACCATCTCTTGATTTTTTTCTTAGTAATTTGAAGATGGGTTTGCAGGTAGCAGTCAAGTGTGGAATGAATCGGGCAATGTAATTCAAGTGTCCCAAGAGACCTCTGACTTCTTTCTTGTCTATTTCAGTACCCAGATTTACAATTTCAATTGATTCCTCCTGCGGCTGTATGGTCTTTTCTTCTTGTAGTAACCTGGTAAGCTCTTCAGGGAGTTCACAGTCTTCATCACCCTCTTCTTCAGCTTGAAAGATTGGATTTTCAAAGTCGAAGCGAGCCATAGCAGAACCGTTATCAATAGGATCCGGTGACGTGCATCTGTATGAGTGATGGTATGTGCTTATGAGTGTGAACAAGAAGTGAAAACTAAACAAAACATTGCCATTTTTTTTTATATTTTGAAAAACTGCAAAAATAGAAAGACAGGGAACGAAATATTTGAATGCAAAAAGACGTCCTTTATTTATGATAAAAAAATGCAAGTGTCACATAGATGGGCCCTACAATGAGTCATTACGCCCTGGGCGGAACGTAAGACTTGGACATGTATGAATAAACAAAGAAAATTACTCTTCAAGAAGAGTGACTTGGATAATCTCTTCAGAAGACCAATTGTTGATGACTTCACCCGGGATCCTCGGACGCACCCAATTGTCAATGTCACAATCACTATCCCCCTCTTCTTCGTTGACTGCAGAGACTTGACCATACTGAATGATGCCAGCACTGGAGAAAGTGATCGGCCCCTGAAGTGTCTGAAGTGTTGAAGTTGTAGAAGTCAAAACTGGCTGATACCCAATCCCGAACTTATCTTCTTTCACTGGTAATTCCAACAGACGCCCCCAACCGGGAGCAACACCTGAATCCACCACGGCCCGTGCCTGCTTAAAGGATGAGATAGAGGCACCCGTCTTAACCTCTTCCACCGGAGTTGCATCCTTGATTCGAACTGACTCAAAAGCCTGACACAGAGTCTCATGAATTTCACCTTCTACTTCTACATACTTGAATGTAGACAGGTTACTGACCAGGATGTCCTCCTCACCACAGACGGTGATAATTCGTCCGTTGACCGGAAACTTAATCTTCTGATGTAGAGTTGAAGAGACTGCCCCAGCATTATGGATCCAAGGACGACCCAGCAGGCAACTGTAGGAAGGACTGATATCCATCACGTAGAAGACAGTGTTGAAGGTTTGTGATCCAATCAAAATTGGCAATTCTATCTCTCCAAACACCGATCTTTTAGAACCATCGAATGCTCTCACAATAAGATCTGAAGGTTTCAAGACCAAACCCTCCACTTCTAACTTCGACAGGGCTCTCTTGGGTAGCACATTGAGAGAGGAGCCTGTATCCACCAGAACATGTGATAGCACGGTGTCTCTGCATTCCATCGAGATGTGTAGAGCCTTATTATGATTGCGTCCGGCTGGTGTCAAGTCAGAATCGGTAAAACCCAACCCGTTGCCTACATGAACATTTGCAACGATCCCTTCTAGTTGGTTTACTGAGATCTCCTTGTAATCGCTTTTCTTTATGATTCTCAGAAGCTCGTCCACATCCTTTGCAAAAGTGGGCTCAGAACCAGCCTGTGGTGCAGAGGTACCCTCATTCACGACTTGCTTGCCTTTGGTTTTCGCCACAACATCAGCATTATCAGCTTGGGTAACCGGTGGTGAGAACAGTCTACCACTCCTGGTGAATCGCCCGATTCCACCAACATTGTCCACTGCGGGACCTTCAACTTCAAGTTCAGGCTTCTGACCCTCTTCTACTTTCAGTGGCCGTTCCACCCTATGATCGTGGGTGTATACATTCCCCCCATAATGCCACGGAATGGCCCTTTCACTGGTGAAAGGTAAAGGACCAGGGGTTGTGATGGTCATAGTAGATCGTCGCACTGGTGGCACGGGTTGCGCTTCTGGCACACTGATCTGATTAGTTGGATAGAAAATAGTGATAGTAGCAACATCACAGTCATACTCAGAAATCTCATTCATTGAAATGAAAGCATCCGAAACATCGGAATCAAGTTTAATTACATCATTATGGATTACAGAAACCGTCGGAACAACATCTGCGAATTCATCAGTAGCATCTTCAAACTCTTCTTCCTCAACCCCTTCCGCAGACTCTTGGACAGACAGACCCTCAACCTGGAGGATACCTTTGTCGAGCAAGGCCTGAATACCCTGCTGTAGTTTCAAACAACCTCCACTCTGAGTGGCACAATCCAAACAACCCTTCCCACAACCGGGAAGACATCGGCCTTCAACAAGCATCCTTTGATATCCAACAATGGAGTCTTCAAATTCAACATATCCTTAATGGACTTGGCTTCTCCCTCTACCAAATTAACGTTCGCACCACCATGATGGGGCATGGGATTGTTGACGACATTCGGAGCTGGTGCAAGGTCGATGGCCTTTGAATCTATGAGGTCCTGAACTACGTGCTTAAAAGCTTTGCAGTTCTCAATGTCATGGCCAGGTGCCCCAGAGTGGAAGCTACACCTAGCGTTGGCGTCGTAACCCACCGGAAGTCTACCAACAGGAGGAGCCAGAGTGCGCAGTTGCACAAGTTGTAGTTGTTGAAGACTAGAAAGTAACTGGGCGTACGACATTGGAAGGGTGTCGAAACTCCGGTCCATCATCCTTTGCCTCTGTTGATAAGCGGGTCTGTTACCCGGTTGTTGCTGTTGTTGATACTGAGCTGGTTGACGTTGTGATTGTTGTTGTTGTAGTGGTGCTGCAGCTGGAATGGTCACAGCCGCAACATACGGTTGCTGATGATAATTCTGAAAGTTATTCCTCCGGTTATCCCTGTTCTTATAAGAAGATATGGCATTTGCATCCCCTTCTCTTCTCTTCTGTCCCTGAATGAACGGCTTCTTCACCCCTGATGAGGATCCACCTCCACTCTGGACCTTGTATGTCTTTAGGTAATTCTCCACCCTTTCTCCAGTAGAGACCACATCAGCAAAGTTGGAAGCATTGCAACCTACCAGACGCTCCAAGTAAGGTTCAGGCAGCGTATTCATGAACATGTTGGCCATTTCCTTTTCCAACATAGGAGGCTGAACACGGGAAGCTGTATCCATCCAGCGTTGAGCGTATTCCCTGAAGCACTCATTGCTTTTAAGAGACAGATTCTGAAGTTGAGTTCTGTCCGGAGCCATGTCTGCATTATACTGATACTGCTTCACGAAAGCCTCTGCCAAATCCCTCCAGCAACAGATGTGGGCTCTGTCCAGCCTCATATACCATTCCAAGGATGCCCCAGCTAGGCTATCCTGGAAGAAGTACATAAGTAGCTTCTCGTCATCGGAGTATGCAACCATTTTACGGAAATAGGCTTGCACGTGAGTTTTGGGGCAAGAGCTGCCATTGTATTTGTCAAATATCGGGACCTTGAATTTCGGTGGCACTCTCACACCTGGGACCAGCCCCAAGTCAGCAACATCTACTCCCAGAAGATTCTGTCCTTCCACTGCTTTCAACCTCTCTTCCAATCTTCTAAACATGGGGTCCAGGCCAAAGTCTTCCTGAAGCAAAGGGAACTGATCATCCTGACCATCCTGAATGGGTTGTTGATCTATGTTGATACGCGGGATCGGGATAGGCCCTGGTCCATTGGGACCATTAGCCTCTCCAGCTGGAGGATCAGCCAACGTCTCCGGTTGAGTAATAGGGGGATCCCTCTGTACCAACTGTAACACCCTTCTACCCAAACGACATATTTAAATAGATTATCAGAGTACAACATGTAGAAGAGTTTACATTTCTTACAACATAACAATTATCGCATCACAACATAAAACATATTATTTATTTTATTAAAACTTCGCAGCGGACAACAATATTAATATTATCATTCATCATATAACAATTCATAATAATGGTTCAACATTATCTCAACAAAACATCTCAACATGTTAGTCATCATAAACAACTTAAATAATAATCAATTATCTATCGAATCCCATAACCCCGGTGTCACATGACCAGAGCATTTGACTCGACTCTGTAGAATAACTCTACACTTATTCTTCAAACCTCAACAATAGCTACTCCTCTTTATCTGCACATTGCTCATCATAGATGAACATAAACACATGCAGAAGGGGTGAGAATTACATTATTAAATAATAATATAACGACAGAAATATAAACATAAATATATTTCACATATGCCAACACAGCTCATCATAATCATCATAATCAACATACTCATGAACATCAACAAAACAACATATCAAATGCAATGCACACACCCATGCATGACTCAACACGACTCGGTATACCCATTTTGTGACCAACTACAGGATCACCACTCCCAGATTCATCACCATAGAATCCGAGTTCCCCGCAAGGAACCAAGCCTCTCAACAAGCCCGGAGTCAACAACATCATTGGAACTCAGTCCGTTCATCACTAGGCATCGGCCTTTCATGAATGCATGCACACCAAGCATGCATCATAATCAACATAGGAACAACAGCATCATATAGTCATGTTATCATCATCATTAACACATTCTATCACAAGATCATATCACATCATGCCACATAATCAAACACAGTATTATCACACTCTACTAATATCTATACTACTCAAAACAACGGGAAATGATCCCTCGTATACCATGCATCAGCTAAGTTACCTCGCTCAGCCTAAACAACCAAAACTGCACAACAACAGCCCAGGAAAGACCACAAGTCTGCCCATACGCGTATTGCCTATGCCCATACGCGTATTACCCACGCCTGACCAAATCCATACGCGTATTGCCCATGTCCATACGCGTATGCTACGCGTATCACATTCCCATACGCGTACCAACAGAGACCAAAACACGTTCAAAACATCATCTTCCTCATCCATACGCGTATTGCCTAGTGCCATACGCGTACCAGCAATCTCATACGCGTATTGCCTAGTGCCATACGCGTATGACCAGAAACCAGATTTCCAGATCTGCAATGGCTTTTTCTGCTACGAGATCTATCCAAATTCATCCTTCCACAGTCTAAATTTCACACAAAATCACTCATATCATCTAATACAAACAGTTCCCTATTCGATTTCACAAATCCTAACATCATTGCATATAATTTCTACGAATTCCTTCGATTAAAATCCCAATTTCGTTCATCCAATATTTCACCATTTTCAGCATATTATTGTTTAATAAGGTTCAGACCCCTTACCTCTTTGGATTGAAGGAAGCTCTGAGCAATCTTTGGCCTTTTCCTCTTCCTTCTCTTTCTCTTCAGCGTTTCTCCCCCTTTCTCTGACTCTGAGGCAAAACACGTGAAACAACCTGAGTCCTCACTTTGGCCTCTTTTATCCAATTTCCACTTTTACCCTTCCACTCTTCATATTCCATTTATTTTATTTATTAATTATTATTAAAATAAATAACATCTATAATAATAATAAAAATAATCCAATAATTCAACTTTATTTAATTAAATTAATAAAATAATATTAACTCCATTAAATAATTCTCTTATTTTAATCGGGGTGTTACAACCTCTCCCCCACTAAAAGAGTTTTCGTCCTCGAAAACATACCTCAAGCAAATAGAGCCGGATACGACTCCTTCATCTGATCTTCACGCTCCCAAGTCAAGCTCTCACCAGCTGGACCTCCCCAAACAACTTTCACTAGAGCAATCTTCTTACCTCTCAGGGTCTTCTCTTCTCGGTCATCTATCCGAATTGGCAACACCTCAACGGTCAAATTATCCCTCACCTGGATATCATCCAACTGAACAACATGCGAAGGATCCGCAATATATTTTCTCAACTGAGATACATGAAACACATCATGCAGATTAGAAAGCGACGGCGGTAAAGCTATCCGATACGCCACTTCCCCAACCCTCTTCAAAATCTGATACGGACCCACAAACCTCGGAGTAAGCTTTTTAGACTTTAAAGCTCTACCCACCTGTCGTTGGAGTAACTCTCAAGAACACATGATCTCCCTCTTGGAACTCAAGTGCCTTTCTTCTCTTATCATGATAACTCTTCTGACGACTCTGAGAAATCTTCATTTTCTCCTGAATCATCTTAACCCTTTCAGTCGTCTGCTGCACAATCTCAGGTCCGAGTACAACACTCTCACCTGATTCATACCAACACAATGGAGTTCTACACCTCCTACCATACAATGCTTCATATGGAGCCATACCGATACTAGCATGAAAACTATTATTATAAGTAAACTCCACCAACGGCAAATAACTATCCCAAGAACCACTCTGCTCCAACACACAAGCTCTCAACAAATCCTCCAAGGATTGGATAGTTCTTTCAGTCTGACCATCAGTCTGAGGATGATAAGCTGAACTCAACCTCAACTTAGTTCCCAACGCTTTCTGCAAACTTTCCCAAAATCTAGAAGTAAATCTGGGATCTCTATCAGACACAATACTGGATGGAATACCATGCAGCCTCACTATCTCCTCAATATACAACTCTGCCAACTTCTCTAAAGAGTGATTAATCTTCATCGGCAAGAAATGCGCCGACTTAGTCAATCGATCCACAATCACCCAAATAGAATCATTACCTTTCGTCGTCCTCGGCAATCCCGTCACAAAATCCATGGAAATGCTATCCCACTTCCATTCAGGAATCTTCAAAGGTTGCATCATACCTGCCGGTTTCTGATGTTCAATCTTTGACTTCTGACAAGTCAAACAGGCATACACAAACTTAGCAACATCTCTTTTCATACCAGCCCACCAAAACAACTTCTTCAAATCTTGATACATTTTAGTTGCACCTGGGTGGATACTCAATCCACTCCTATGGCCCTCTTCAAGAATACTCTTTTCAATTCAGACACCTCAGGAACACAACTCTACCTTTAAATCGCAGGATGTCATTCTCATCAATCTCAAATTACCACCATTACCCTGGTTAACCATAGTAATATGATCAACTAGAGCGACATCAACTTGCTGACCATTCCGAATATCTTCTAGAATTCCACTAGTCAACTTCAGCATACCCAACTTTACACTATCAGCGGAAACTTCACAACCCAAACTCATATCACGGAACTGTTCAATTAACTCAAGCTCCCGAACCATCATCATAGACATATGTAGAGACTTTCTACTCAGCGCATCTGCAACTACATTAGCCTTACCGGGATGATAACTCAATTCAAAGTCAAAATCCTTCAGTAATTCTAACCACCTTCTCTGCCTCATATTTAACTCTTTCTGATCAAACAGATACTTCAGACTCTTGTGATCACTGAACACTTCGAATCTGGAACCATACAGATAATGCCTCCACATTTTCAACACAAATACAACAGCTGCAAGTTCTAGATCATGCGTAGGATAATTCCTCTCATGAACTTTCAACTGTCTAGAAGCATAAGCTACAACTTTACTATTCTGCATCAAAACACCACCAAGACCCATCAAAGAAGCATCACAATAAACAACGAAGGACTCACCAGGATTAGGCAAGATCAACACTGGAGCACTGGTCAACCGCCTCTTCAACTCAACAAACTCGCTTCACAAGCTGCATCCCACACATACACTTGACCCTTCTTAGTCAACTGCGTCAACGGCAATGCCAACTTAGAGAAGCCCTCAATAAATCTGCGATAATAACCAGCTAACCCCAGAAAGCTGCGTATCTCAGTAGCAGACTTCGGAGTCTCCCACTGTAATACAGCATCAACTTTAGCCGGATCAACAAAAATCCCACCACTCGAAATCACATGGCCAAGGAAACTCACTTCCTTCAACCAGAACTCACATTTAGATAACTTTGCATATAATTTCTTTTCTCTTAACACTGCAAAACAATTCTCAGATGTCCTGCATGCTCTTCTTCCGTCTTAGAATATATCAATAATCATCTATGAACACCACAACAAAATTATCAAGGTACGGATGAAATATACGATTCATATATTCCATAAAACACCTGGGGCATTAGACACACCGAACGGCATCACAGTGTATTCATAATGACCATACCTCGTACGGAAAGCAGTCTTCGCATATCGTCTGACTTCACTGGATCGATCTGATGATAACCCGACCGCAAATCAATCTTACTAAAACATGAGCTCCAACCAACTGGTCCATCAAATCATCAATCCTCGGCAATGGATACCGATTCTTGATAGTCACCTTATTCAACTGCCGATAATCGACACACAACCTCATCGTACCTTCTTTCTTCTTCACTAACAATACTGGTGCACCCCAAGAGAAACACTTGGACGCACAAACTTCTTCTCAAGCAATTCTTCAAGTTGCTTCTTCAATTCAACTAATTCAGTTGCCGACATTCTATAAGGAGACATCGACACTGAACTCGTACCTGGTACTAAGTCAATGGCAAATTCGACTTCACGTTCTGGAGGTAAATCACTTACATCCTCCGGAACACATCCTGAAATTCACAGACAACAGGCAAATCTACACTCACCACTTTCTATCCGCTTGCAAAGACGCGAATAAAGCGAATATCTGGAGCTTCATCTTTCCAAATCCCCCACCTGCTTAGCAGATAGAAATCTTGCCTCATCATTCTCACCAACTTCAGAAAATCGCACCGTCTTCCTATAGCAGTTGATAAACACGCCATAGAATTCTAGCCAATTCATTCCCAGAATAATATCAATTTGGTGCAAGGGTAAGCACACCAAATCAACCACGAACTCTCTCTCAAAGATCGTCAACTGACACCTCGACAGACCACAGAAGTCTTCACAGAACCATTAGCAGGAGTATCTATCACCATACTTCCGCCTAGGGACGACATAATCACACCAATCCTGGTCGCACACTCATACGAAATAACGAATGAGTAGCACCAGTGTCAACATAGCAAGCAATTCAACATTATTAATCAAGCAAGTACCTTTAATCAGATATCTTCTTTAGGAGCTTCAGCCCCACTCAGAGCAAACACCCTACCAGTAGTATGAGCTGCAGTAGCCGCCTTCTTCGGTTTCGAGCACTGCAAACTGATATGGCCTTTCTCGCCACAATTAAAACATGTCGGACCAGCATCCTTACATTCCGTAACTCTATGACCAGCCTGACCGCATCGGAAACATCTCAGCACTTTCTTGGTACAGCTATCAGCACGGTGGCCTGGCTCGCCACACTTGAAACATTTACCAGCTACGGGAGATCCTCCCCCACTTGGCTTCTTCGCATCTACCACTTTCTGCTTACCTTTACCATTCGGAGATGCATAAGGACCACCACGATCCTTATTCTTCTTCTCACTAAGACTCTTGTAGTGAGCAGTCCTAGCCTTGCTATCTTCATCAAATATCCTGCACTTGTTAACCAGTGTAGGAAACCTACGAATCTCCTGGTAACCAATGCCTTGTTTGATCTCGGGACGCAACCCGTTCTCAAACTTGACACACTTGGATTCCTCAGCATCAGCATTATTTAATGAGGACAATACTGTACCAGCTCCTCAAACTTCGAAGCGTAATCAGCAACAGACATGTTACCCTGCTTCAGTCCCAGAAATTCCATCTCCTTCTTACATCGCACATCAGCAGGAAATATTTCTCCAGAAAGGCCGTCTTGAACCTTCCCAAGTCATCTCAGCACCTGGTACTTCAATCCTCTGTCGAGTGTTATCCCACCAGTTTTTAGCCTCTTCAGATAACATATGCGTACCAAACTGCACCTTCTGTGCTTCAGTACACGTCATCACCCGGAAAATCTTCTCAATTTCCTTTAGCCAAATCTGAGCACCATCTGGATCATAGCGCCCCTTGAATGTAGGAGGGTATTCTTCAGAAACCTTCCCAAATTCCTAAACTCGTCGACCGGCGGATTCTGCTGCGCCTGCATAGCCTGCGCCATAGCAGCCAAACCTCAGCAATCGCACGGTCATTTTCTCCAGCTACTCCTGCACGACACAACTACAACCGTTAAATATCGACAATGTCATTTACACTAATCGACCAACAGGGAAAACATCACATTATGACTCGACTGGACTGACCATGCTCTGATACCACTAATGTAACACCCTTCTACCCAAACGACATATTTAAATAGATTATCAGAGTACAACATGTAGAAGAGTTTACATTTCTTACAACATAACAATTATCGCATCACAACATAAAACATATTATTTATTTTATTAAAACTTCGCAGCGGACAACAATATTAATATTATCATTCATCATATAACAATTCATAATAATGGTTCAACATTATCTCAACAAAACCTCAACATGTTAGTCATCATAAACAACTTAAATAATAATCAATTATCTATCGAATCCCATAACCCCGGTGTCACATGACTAGAGCATTTGACTCGACTCTGTAGAATAACTCTACACTTATTCTTCAAACCTCAACAATAGCTACTCCTCTTTATCTGCACATTGCTCATCATAGATGAACATAAACACATGCAGAAGGGGTGAGAATTAACATTATTAATAATAATATAACGACAGAAATATAAATAAATATATTTCACATATGCCAACACAGCTCATCATAATCATCATAATCAACATACTCATGAACATCAACAAAACAACATATCAATGCAATGCACACACCCATGCATGACTCAACACGACTCGGTATACCCATTTTGTGACCAACTACAGGATCACCACTCCCAGATTCATCACCATAGAATCCGAGTTCCCCGCAAGGAACCAAGCCTCTCAACAAGCCCGGAGTCAACAACATCATTGGAACTCAGTCCGTTCATCACTAGGCATCGGCCTTTCATGAATGCATGCACACCAAGCATGCATCATAATCAACATAGGAACAACAGCATCATATAGTCATGTTATCATCATCATTAACACATTCTATCACAAGATCATATCACATCATGCCACATAATCAAACACAGTATTATCACACTCTACTAATATCTATACTACTCAAAACAACGGGAAATGATCCCTCGTATACCATGCATCAGCTAAGTTACCTCGCTCAGCCTAAACAACCAAAACTGCACAACAACAGCCCAGGAAAGACCACAAGTCTGCCCATACGCGTATTGCCTATGCCCATACGCGTATTACCCACGCCTGACCAAATCCATACGCGTATTGCCCATGTCCATACGCGTATGCTACGCGTATCACATTCCCATACGCGTACCAACAGAGACCAAAACACGTTCAAAACATCATCTTCCTCATCCATACGCGTATTGCCTAGTGCCATACGCGTACCAGCAATCTCATACGCGTATGCCTAGTGCCATACGCGTATGACCAGAAACCAGATTTCCAGATCTGCATGGCTTTTTCTGCTACGAGATCTATCCAAATTCATCCTTCCACAGTCTAAATTTCACACAAAATCACTCATATCATCTAATACAAACAGTTCCCTATTCGATTCACAAATCCTAACATCATTGCATATAATTTCTACGAATCCTTCGATTAAAATCCCAATTTCGTTCATCAATATTTCACCATTTCAGCATATTATTGTTTAATAAGGTTCAGACCCCTTACCTCTTTGGATTGAAGGAAGCTCTGAGCAATCTTTGGCCTTTTCCTCTTCCTTCTCTTTCTCTTCAGCGTTTCTCCCCCTTTCTCTGACTCTGAGGCAAAACACGTGAAACAACCTGAGTCCTCACTTGGCCTCTTTTATCCAATTTCCTTTTACCCTTCCACTCTTCATATTCCATTTATTTTATTATTTAATTATTATTAAATAA